>NW_022589710.1:29715628-30083526 GCF_004348235.1 Phoca vitulina | reverse complement strand
GGGGGGGGGGAGTCCCTCTCCGCCACGGCGGTCTTCTCGCAGAGTACAAGCCTCCTCTTCTGCTGGGATGAAAGAGAAGTTGTCTTTGTTTTTCATCATATAGCGAAAAACGATATCCCATTATAGACGGAATATGGTTTAAAAGATTGAAACGTAAAGCATTGATGTAATTATGGACTCTTGAGTACTTGGAAAATCAAGGCACAGTTCAACTAGCAGCCCGAATCTGAAAAGTAGGAGTGTATCTAAAATGGATATCTCATTACTAGTTAACACTATTTAGTTAGGAGGGGATAGGACCTCTAATTTGACTTTAAATGATTAATTTGGTGTTTAAATAAGTGTCTTTTATTTAATAATGTTTTCTTCAACCAATTCGCTTATGTCAATAAACTCTTTGTTTAACCTTCTTAAAGGAAACATTTTCTCTGCTCAGAGGCAATTAATGAGCTATCACATAAATAGGTACAGGAAAATGAACTAAAATTAAGGGCTGCCCAGGACAGCAAATGTGCTTTACTCTGTGGACTGGGTACTGTATGTTGCCGTCCCAGCTGAGACCCAGGAAGTGCATCAGCCTCAGCCCCCTCCTCCCAGTGGAATCTTTCCCGTGGGGGTTCATGGCAGAAACCACGCACAAGATGGGAACGCCCCATGCACAGAGGCATTTTCTTTTGACTGCTGGTTCTTTAAGTTTGGTAAAAGTGATTGTAAGTCTTCAACTCAGGAATGGGTTGTCATCTTTAACGGGAAATTAAGGGAGAAGGAAAACATGTGAAATATTAATATAAAATACTAGTATTGATAATATTAATATCAGAGTGTCAATAGTATCTTTGTAAAAGTATATCATGGATAACTTACCTTACTTTTTTCTACATAATTTGTTTTATTTATTTATTTATTTTTATTTTTTATTTTATTTATTTATTTTTAAAGATTTTATTTATTTATTTGACAGAGAGAGAGAGAGAGCACAAGCAGGAGGAGCGGCAGGCAGAGCGAGAGGGAGGAGCAGGCTCCCCGCTGAGCAGGGACCCAGGCGTCCCTAGATAATTTATTTTAAAATATAGTTTTTCTACATAGTTATCTACGGAATTAGAATAGATTTTGCTTTTTGGGTTATTAATAGAGTTAAAAGCTGTCAAATTTTGCTTAGCTTTCTATAGCATGTGAAAAACAATTTTTGAAAAATTTGACCATGGGGCGCCTGGGTGGCTTAGTCGGTTAAGCATCTGCCTTCAGCTCAGGTCATGATCCCAGCGAGCCCTGGGTTGGGTTCTCTGCTCAGCGGGGAGTCTGCTCCTCCTTCTTCCTCTGCCCCTTCCTCCCTCCCCCTCCTCCTGCTCTCTCTCTCTCTATCTCAAATAAATAAAATCTTAAAAAAAAAAATTTGAACAGTAGTAACAATCTTCAACATTATTTTAAAATTTGGATTTTTTTTTCAAATAGGAGCAAATGAGTCACCAAGATCGATCATTCTCAGAAGAGAAGCCCATGAGTGTGGCAGAGACTGCTGGTCATATCCTAATAATCACACCTTCGTTTTCCATAGTTACAGAATTTTGCCCTAAGGCACGCAGACAGCAAAACCACAGGTGACGTATATCATAAGCCTCCTTATTATTGCTGACTGCAGCTGTAAGACTCTGCTCTGGCCAAGATGAAGTGAGCGGAAGTGATGTGTGCAACCTTCTCCTTGTTGGGTCCTTAAAGGGCAGGTCTTCCTTTTACTCTTCTCCCTCTTCAAACTGAAATAAAAAGAACCCTTAATGGCTTTCTGGAACAGAGCTGCCCCCTCAGCTCAACTTCAATGTAAGAGAGAAATAAGCTTCTATCTTGTTAAAACCCCTGTGTTTCCAGCTAAGCCTATATCTTAACTAACACACTGACTAAAAATAGACAAAATAAATTCAAACTTCCGTACTGAATGTGCCATGTTAAACTAGTCAGTCTCTCCACCTCTCTCTGTGGCAGTTTCTGCTTTTTAAGTTACTCTTCCCTAAAATATACTTTTTTAAAAAAAAGATTTTATTTATTTATTTATTTATTTGAGAGAGAGTGTGTGGGGAGGGGGGTCAAAGGAGAGGGGGGGCAGAGGGAGAGAATCTCAAGCAGACTCCTGCTACGCACAGAGCCCTATATGGGGCCAGGTCTCACCACCCTGAGATCATGACCTCAGCTGAAACCAAAAGTTGGACCCTTAACTGACTAAGCCACCCAGGTGCCCCTTCCCTAAAATATACGTTGATTGAGATTTCATTCAAAACCTTTTGAATGGCTCTCCGTTGCCTTCCTAATTCAGCACTCTGTGGTTTGTCCAGCTTCTGCTACTCACATTACTTGCTACTCCTATCTCCCCACCTTCTCTGGTCATACTCGAGGGTTGCACTTTGGGGGCCCCTCCTGTCTTTTCTCTCTGCCAGTGCAAGTCTTCTCCATCATGTGATTAAAAGAAAAAAAAAGAGTTATATAAAAAATTGAGGGCTTTGGAGTCAAATGGGCCTCACTGAAGCCTTGAGGTCCGCATATGACACCCTGACTTTCCCTCTCAGCACTTCTCCTGGTTTGTTACTGTATGTTTGATCACTCTCGGCCTCCCCTACTCGTCCATAAATTCCACATGGGCACGGGTGCTGTCTATTTGTCTCACTATTTCATCTCCAGGAGTAGCATAGTGCCTGGCAATTGGTAGACAGATAATAAACATTTGTTGGGGCACCTGGCTCAGCTGGTTAAGCATCGGACTCTTGGTTTTGGCTCAGGTCATGATCTCAAGGTCGTGGGATCAAGCCCTACATGGGGCTCTGCATTCGGCACAGAGTCTGCTTGAGATTCTTTCCCTCTCTCTCTACCTCCTCATCTGCCCCTCTCCTTGCACACACTCTCTCCCTCTCCCTCTAAATAAATAAAATCTTCCAAAAAAATATTTGTTGATTTCTCAGCTATTAAATGAGGCCAATAATAACTAACTCACAGGGTTGTTGCTAGAAATAAATGAGAAAATAAAATGAGGTGATGTGTGTCAAACAACCGGCGCATAGTATATACTCAATAAATGGGAAGCAATATTGTGCAGTGATTAGCAGCACAAAATTTGGAGTGAGACCTACCTGGGTATGGCTATAGCCAGGCACTTGCTGTAACAAGTGCTGTAACACTTGTCCAAGAGTGATCAAACATACAATAACAAACCATGACATTGGATAAGTTATTTATCTTTTGTGGTCCTCCATTTCTTCCTCAGTAAAATTTACTTGGTATTATTGTTGACTGTATTACATTTGATCATCTATGTGCTTACCACAGTGTGTGGTACATAATAGGCATTTAGTAATAGTATCTATGGCTGTCCATCGTTCATCGAATTGTTCATTTATTCATTCAACAGATTTTTATTGACTGCATACTATGTACCAGACCCTGGGCTTTGTGCTGGGAATACAGCAGGGAGCAAATCAGAGTGGACCATGGGGCCCACCTCATGAAATCTATAGCCTAGTAAGGTAGACCATTAGAGAAAGAAACATGGACTAACTGCTAAAGAAGAGGACAGGGTGCTAGGAGAAGGAGCAACAAAAGACAGGGATTTACAGAAGTAGCTGTTTTTCATGACCCAGCTCAAATGGCAAAAGCTCCATGAAACTTAATCTTTGCCCCTTCCCATTCTCTCCCTGTATGATCATTCTCCTTCATTCAAACCCCATGACACATTATACTTTTATTATGACATTTGTTTATTTTTACTCATAAGTATATCTAATAGTGACGACTATTATTAGCTACTCTTACTAGTCTAATTGAAGCTCTTGTCCAATCTTTACCATCTGGACTATAAACATCTTGAAGGAAAGATTTATGTTTTACCTGCCTCTGTTGTACCTGCAGGATCTAGCAGGGTTCCTGGCATAAACTAAGGGCTCCAGGAATAGTTGTGGAATAGAAATAAATTGTACTCTCTTCTTTGACTTCCAAATAAGAAAAATTTATCCTAGTCAAAAGATTCTCTCTAATCTTCACACTATTTCTTTAGTTAGTGAATTTTTATACATCAATTTCTTTCACATATTATAGATGATAAATAAAATAGACACAAGTTACAATAGTCAGAATTTTATAACATTTTTAAAGATTTTATTTATTTATTTATTTGAAAGAGAGAGAGAGCATAGGAGGGGAAGTTGCAGAGGGAGAGGGAGAAGCAGGCTCCCTGCTGAACAGGGAGCCTGACACGGTGCTCGATCCCAGGACCCTGGGATCATGATCTGAGCTGAAGGCAGACACTTAACCTACTGAGCCACCCAGGCGCCCATTAAAATGGTCATTTTAATCATGAAAAATCTTTGACATCTTATGGCAAGAGGGACATTCTTGGAAAAAGAATGAAATCCCTTGACTAATACCTGAAGATACTCTGTTTTCTGCAATATTTGAAAAAAAAAAAAAATGTTCCCAATATAAATTTCTGCTGCTGTTTGTCCCATAATCTAGTCAAAAAGAACAATCGCCACTACTGAAAACAGAAAGCATACTAATGACTCTTTCTGGCCGCATAATCTCTTTACTGAAAGGAAAACATTACGTTACACCCAGGTTGATAGTAAATAATACAGTAAAGAATATTTATCGGGGCACCTGGGTGTCATGGTCGGTTAAGCGTTGGACTCTTGCTTTTGGTTCGGGTGGTGATCGCAGGGTTGTGAGATGGAGCCCCGTTCAGCACGGAGTCTGCTTGAGTTTCTCTCTCCTTCTCCCTCTGCCACTGCCACTGCCACCCCACTTTCTCTCTCTCTCAAATAAATAAATCTTTTAAAAAAAGAATATCAGCTCACGTAACCGAAAAATCCAAAGATAAGGATGTTGTTGATGAGGCTTGATCCAATGCCTCAAGGATACCCAAAAGACCTGGGTTCTTTCCCCACTCCATGTCAGCTTCATCCTAAGATTGGCTCCATTCCTAGTCCTAAAATGGCTGCTCATAGTTTCTGGAGCCATATGCCTTCTTTTTTTGTGTCAGAGAGAGCAACTTTGTTCCAGCATTCCCAGAAAACCCTCTAGAACCATTGTGTGGTCTGCTCAGTTCACATGTTCACCCTTTCTTCCATTGCTCTAGTCAAGAGGATAGAATGTGATGATTGGCTTGGCCTGTCCTACCTCTGACAGGGATGCAGGGATGCACAAAATCACATAGATCCCCAAAGCAAACTAGAGACTGTTGGGAGGGGTGAAGGGTGAAATGGATGCTGGCCAAGCACGTTGACTATGTAAGGTCTCGGTCAGCCTTGGTTTATGAAGTCTGCCTACTCAAGAGGATAGGGGCCAGTCATTCATATCAATAAGGGGAAAAGGAAAAGGCCTGGGCTTCTTCCCTCTCTTCTGAGAATGGCGTTATATTCTGGGGAAGAAAATGAGTTTTGCTTTTGTATTTGCTCTGCTCAGGGGGAAAGTGTTATGGTCTAATATATAGTCAACATTTTTTTTTTTTAAGTAATTGCTATGCCCAAGGTGGGGCTCAAACTCATGACCCTGAGATCAATAGTTTCATGCTCTACTGACTGAGCCTGCCAGGTGCACTTTTATTTCTTTGTTGGGTTGTTTTTAGTATCTCTGTGCCCAGTGTGGAGCTAGAATTCACAACCCCGAGATCAAGAATCGCATGCTCTACCGACTGAGCCAGCCAGGCGGCCCTAATATAATCAGCACTTTTATTTATTTATTTATTTATTTTAAAGATTTTATTTATTTATTTGACAGAGAGCGAGATAGCGAGAGCAGGAACACAAGCAGGGGGAGTGGGAGAGGGAGAAGCAGGCTTCCCGCGGAGCAGGGAGCCCGACGCGGGGCTCGATCCCAGGACCCTGAGATCATGACCTGAGCCGAAAGCAGACGTTTAATGACTGGGCAACCCAGGTGCCCCTATAGTCAGCACTTTTAAATTAAATTATTCCTATGCTAAATTTTTGAAATCATTATTATGTGAAGGCCAAGTAACAATATATACTCTGTCTTAAATTATTAAGTTTCCTAGTAGAAATGTTGACATTATACCTCATTTTCAAGGAAAAATAATTTGAGAGAATTTTCGAGGGAAGACTTTCATTTGTCTACATTTATTTTGATCAAGTGAAAGCTGCTAGAGAATCCACTGGATATCACCTATTATCTTTCTCATTCTTTTTTCTCTGCCTCTCCCCAACCCCCACCCATGTCTCTCTGTCTCTCCCTCTACTTGGACACACACACACACTTTTTATTCCTTCTTCTCTGTCCTTTCTCTCCATCTCCTCTTCCTCTACACCTGCCATTGTTGTTGTGTTTTTTAAATAACATTGATTTTTTTAAGTTTTTATTAAATCCAGTTGATTTTTTTTTTAAGTAAGCTCTATGCCCAGTGTGGGGCCTGAACTCACAACATTGAGATCAAGAGTTGCATGCTCCATGCCAGAGCCAGCCGGTCCCCCTCCACCCTGCCATTCTTTCTTCCCTCCCTGGACTTGTCCTCCCTTTCTGTGTTCTCATTCTTCTCTCTCTTTTCTCTCATGTTATTCACTCTTCCTCTCTCTCTAAATGCCTCCCAATAGATGGGTTAATTTAGTGGGAGAAAACCAGTTTTTTTCTTCACAGCATCATGGAAACAAGGATGAAGCTGGTGGCAGTGATTTAAGGCTGTCTGGGGGAGAGCTACGCCCATTTCTCTGTGGCCTCTGAACTGCATCAGAGGACAAAGTCTCAGCCATGTGGTAAGAAATATGCTGGTTTTGCCAAAATGTTCCTCATTAGCCATTAAGGGAGAGAAACTCCAATCTGTTGACTGGTAAGCTCTATGGTCTAACTCTTGTCACCCTAATACCTGTCCTTACTTCTGGCTATTTTTTAATTCTGCCATTCCTTAGAGTAGCATGAAATCTCTTTTCCAAATCACTTTATCCATTAACCATTAACATTATCAAGAAGGACAGTTCACAAACAAGAGACAATGACATTAAAGTCAAGTAAAATGTAATAACTCTTGCTTATCAAATAAAAGCATTATGCTCTGGGACCAGCCTAAGCCAAATATAGTCCTCAAACAAATAAAGGAAATTCATTGCATGTTTTTTTAAGGAACCTGATACCATAAGAAAGTTGTGATTTACACTTTCAAAATAGCTATTTGGAGTTATCAAAATACCCTTGTTTAAAGGATGACTCTGAGATTCACATGAAAGTTCTTATAAGATATATAATATGAAAGTTTTGAGCAACATTTTTCAAATAGAGACTCATTTGTTAATGGTAAAGGAAAAACTTCTGTCCCCTGAAGAGCTAATTTAATACCTAGAGCTTGCTTACAAAAGATGGAAGACTAAGGAATCTTTATGTCGCTTTTACAACTAGTTTTACGGGTTGTTCTTATGATGACAGACAAATATACTATTTTCTGGTGGTGAAGGACTTGCAGTTAACCATTGTTTAATTTCATTCAAGATTTTTTAGTGATTCAGCAGAGCCATTGTGGTTGATGGGCATTTTTACTAATGGAAGGACCAATATTGGAGTCTAGTCAACATCCAACGAGCGCTTACGGAGTGCCTGCTCCCTTGAGAACATGCTGCATGTCTGGCACTGGGCTTCCATAGTTGCTCTACTCAGGGATGTCACAGTCTCTTGAGGAAACAGACATTTATTTAAAAAATTAAATTACAATAAAGTAATCTCTATGTTGTAGGCATGTGCAGTGCAAAATGGAAATATAAGATGGGAATCAAGGCTCTATGATGGAGTCTGGAAGACCTCACAGAGGAGGTATCTTTTGAGATGAACCTTGAAAAATGAGTTAAGAATAAAGAGAAGTAAAAAAAGTAACTGTTTCAGCTAGAGAGAATGTCACATGTCAAGACATGGAGACATGCATAATTTGGCCTGCTTAAGAAAACACAAGTAGTTTATTATTGTTGGAACATAAAATATGAAAGTAGCATAGAAAATGAAGTATGGAGGGCACCTGGGTGGCTCAGTCAGTCCAGTGTCTGACTTTAGCTTAGGTCGTGATCTCGGGGTCTTGGGGTGGAACCCTGTGTCAGGCTCCCCCACTCAGTGGGGAGTCTGCCTCTCCCTCTCCCTTTACCCCTCCCCCCATGTTCATGCTCTGTCTGTCTCTCTCTCTCTCTTTCAAATAAATAGGGGCGCCTGGGTGGCTTAGTCATTAAGCATCTGCCTTCGGCTCAGGTCATGATCCCAGGATCCTGGGATCGAGCCCCACATCGGGCTCCCTGCTCAGTGGGAAGCCTGCTTCTCCCTCTCCCATTCCCCCTGCTTGTGTTCCCTCTCTCGCTGTGTCTCTCTCTGTCAAATAAATAAATCTTTAAAAAAAAATTCAATTTTGGTGGGGCACCTGGTGCCTCAGTTGGTTGAGTGGCTGCCTTTGGCTCGGGTCATGGTCTCAGGGTCCTGGGATCAAGCCCCGTGTCAGTCTCCCTGTTCAGTGGGGAGTCTGCTTCACCTTCTCCCTCTGCACCTCTCTCCTGCTTGTGCTCTCTCTCTCTCTCAAATATATAAATAATCTTTTTTAAAAAAGGATTCAATTTTTTATAAAGTGTACATTCTTCTTATCACATAATATATAGTTAGTTTATAGAGTGATTTTTTTCCCCCAGTTTCTTGAACATGGTAACTTCACATCTTGGACCTCGGTCTGTTCTGCTATTAAATATTAAAAACTAAAACTTTGTCAGTTCCAGCATTAAGGAAAAAAGAATGGGGGCGCCTGGCTTGCTCAGTCAGTAGAGCATGCGACTCTTGATCTTGGGGTCAAGAGTTCAAGCCCCAGGTTGAGAATAGAGCTTACATTAAAAAAAAAAAAAAAATTGTAGTTTTTATTCCATAGACCACACAGGTTAATCAAAGAATTTGAAGTAGCATGATCAGCTTTTTATTTAGAAATGTATAGAATAAATTGGGAGAGGACACACCGAAAGGCAGAAAGAACAATGACCAAGTACTTTAATAGTCCAGGCAACGGATATTGGAGATCTGAACAGAGGTACTGAGGTTTGAAAAGAGGGAAAAAGATAAAAGATACATCTAGAAATCAGAATCAACAGTAGCTATTGATTGATTAGATATGAGTAGAAGGGAAAAAGAAAATCCTGAAATAACTCCCTGGATTTTTGCTTGGGCAATGTGGTTGATAGACACTAGTGCCCCTCATTTATAATAAGAAAAATGGGAGAAGGGGTCCTGGCTGGCTCAGTCAGAAGAGCATGCAACTCTTGATCTCGGGGTGGTAAATTCAAGCCCCACATTGGGTGTAGAGATCACAAAAAACAAGAAATACATAAACTTTTTTAAAAATGGGAGAAGCAGCAGGCTTATGGAGGTAGTAATTTGAGGATATTTTCAGCTTGAGATCCTTTTGAGATACCTAAATGGTGCTATCTGGTTGTCTTATACTCTTCTTTAGACTCAGAAAGAAGTCAGAACTAGAGTTATCATTAGAGTTATGAATATGACTGCCAGGAAATGTTTATAGTAAGAGAAGAGGACTGAGCAGAGAATCTTGGAGTGCTCCACCACTTAAAGGTCAGGAAAAGGAATAAGAACCTACAAAAAAGTCAGAAGAAACTTGCTTAGAGAAGTAGAAAGAAAATCAAGAAAGAGTGCCATCATGGAAAACCAGGGAGGAGAAATATTTTATTTACGCTCTTGTATTGTTTCACATCTTTAGCAAGCATGTATTTCTTTTGTCATGTGAAAATGTTAGACAAAAACATAGATTAAAAAAAGAATGAGGGGTGCCTGGCTGGCTTAATCAAAAGAGTATGTGACTCTTGATCTCGGGGTCTTGAGTTCCAGCCCCACATTGGGTGTAGAGATTAATTAAAAATAGGATCTTTTAAAAAAATGAGAAACTCAACAATGAAAAGACAAATAACCCAATTTAAAAACAGGCAAATGAGTGGAATACACATGTCCCCAAAGAAGATATACAAGTGGCTAACAAGCATATGAAAAGATGGTCAACATCATTAGACTTTTGGAAAATGCAAATCAAACCTGCAATAAGATACTACTTTACACCCACTGGGGTGACCATAATTTGAAACAAAATAAAACAAGTGTTGGCAAGGGTGTGGAGAAATTGGAGCTCTCATATATGGCTGGTGGCAATGTAAAACTGCACAACTACGGTGGAAAACAGTTTGGTGGTTCCTCAATTAATTAAACTTAGTATGACCCGTGACTCAGCAACTCTACTCCTAGGAATAGACCCCAAAGAACTGAAAACTGGTGTTCAAACAAAAACACATGTATGAATGTTCATAGTGGCTCTATTCAATAATAGCCAAAAGGTGGAAATGACCCAAATGTCCATCGACAGATGAATGGATAAACAAACTGTGGTATATCCATACAGTGGAATATTATTCAGCTATAAAAAGAATGCAGTACTGATACAAGCTACAACACGGTGGACCTTGAAAACATGCTAAATGAAAGAAGCCAGTCACAAAAGATCACTTATTGTATTACAGACAATAGTCAGAATAGGAAATTCCCTAGAGTGGTTGCCAGAGGCTGTTGGGGGGTGGTGAGTGGAGAGTGACCACTTATACGGGTATAGGGTTTCCGTCTGGGATGATGAAAAGCTCTTGAACTAGATAGTGATAATGGCTGTAAAACATGTATGTATTGAATGCCATATGTACTCTTTAAAATGGTTTAAATACACATCTATTATGAGTATTTTGCCCCCAAAAAACAGGAGGGAAAAAAAAAGAATGAGAGTGCAGTCAGGAGTTGTATTAGGCGAGAACTATAAGACACAGCAGCCCGTACTGACGTTGCTGAGAACAGTTTCAGGGAGACGAGCAGTGACAGACTGCAGTGGGTGGGAGATTAAATAGAAAGTGTGGTGTGAGGACCGTGGGTGGAGACAGGGTTTTCTGAAAGCTGGACTGTGAACGGAAGGACCATGAACTGTAGCACTTCATCTGACAGTAACCAGATGGGGAGACACGGAATGATGAAAGGGTCTTTTTATTTTGGTTTGATTTGGTTCTAGGGTGTATGTGTGTGCGCGTGCGCATGTGTGTGCATGGTTAAGATGAAAAGGATTTGAATACATTTATTGCTGGGAGAAGGAAGCCCTAGAAAGCACAGAGGATGAAGATACAGAGAGAAGTAATTAATAGAACTGGATCCTCAAGGAGGCAGGACACAATGTGGGGAGCAGCCTTCAGCTTTGTAAGGATAGAGACACCTCATCTTCAGAAAAGGGAGATGGTTGCCCCTGAGGAGACATATGTGGGTAGGAGACCAGAGGTTAAGGAGCTCATGCCCGAGGCCTTATGTGACGTTACACACCATCGGGTAAAATCACTCGCAACCCTAACTGCAAACTAAAATCATCTGGGGGATCTCTTTTTAAAAATACTGATTCTAGGGCGCCTGGTTTAACCTCAGTTGGTTAAGCGACTGCCTTCGGCTCAGGTCATGATCCTAGAGTCCTGAGATTGAGCCCCGCATCAGGCTCCCTGCTCAGCGGGAGCCTGCTTCTCCCTCTCCCTCTGCCTGCTACTCTGCCTACTTGTGCTCTCTCTCTCTGTCAAATAAATAAATAAATAAATAAAATCTTTTAAAAAATAAAATAAAATAATAAAAATACTGATTCTGGGCCCTATACTCAGAGATTCTGATTTAATTCATCTGGAGATTAGTTTTCAAAGGCTCTTCAAATGATTCTAATGTACAGCTGTGACTAAGAACCTTTGATCTGGTCATTAGCTCAGTTTATGCAAGACCCCGGCTCTTAGTCATCCTTGTTGGTACCTCCTCCTTTGGGATAGATTGGAAATGACATGGTGTCTTTCGTAACTATTGAGGTGAGCCTGCAGGGGACTAATAAAGTCCTAGATGGGGCCCCCCAACTAGCATAAGGCCAATTGACCTCACCCTGGCCACCAGCCCCACATCGGGCTCCCTCTTCAGCCGGGAGCCTGCCTCTCCCTCTCCCTCTGCCTGCAGCTCTCCTGCTTGTGCTCTCTCTCCCTCCCTCTCTCTTTCTGACAAATAAATAAATAAATAAAATCTTTTAAAAAATGGCAATAGTTTTTAATATTATTGTAACTAGCAATCATCGTCATCATTGCCATCAACATAATTAACGTTCATCAGGAACGCCATGAAGATCAAGGAGTTGTATTGCCTTTCAAAGATATTTGTGACTTTCTAAACCAGTGCCATCCATTGGAGCTTTCTGCAGTGATGGAAGGGTTATAAAATATGTGCTCTCCATATATAGCAGCCACTAGTCATATGACAACTGAGTACTAGAAATTGGTTAGTGTGACTGAGGAGCTTAATATTTTATTTTATTTTAGCCACATGTACCTAGCAGCTACCTTCCTGGACATTGCTGTTCTTGACTAAAGTCCTTGGACTGTACCTAAGATAAAGTTATGTTAACGTTCAAAGGGATGTATTCACAGGGTTTTTTGTAATTTCTTAAAAGATGTCACTAATATTCTATTGGGGTCAAAGATCTTGGCAAGGGCTTCACTTCCCAGAGATTGTCATTATCATGCATACTTGATGGATAGCATACATTTGCCCTTAGTTATTGGGACATGGGAGTCAATCTAAATACTTATGGATACACTGCATTATAAAAATCTTTGGATTTTATGATCAGATACAGTTTTGGAAGATCAAGGACAATTATCTAGTGAAAATATAGAGAAATCAACTTGGGCTCTGCTTCTTTTATATAATCTTTTTTTTAAAAAAAGATTTATTTATTTATTTGTTTATTTAAGAGACTGAGCATGCACTCGAGTGAGCAGGAGGGACAGAGGGAGAGGGATCAGAAGAGAAGCAGACTCCCTGTTGAGAGTCCCACGTGGGGCTCGATCTCACGACCTGGATATCATGATAGAGCTGAAACCAAGAGTCTGACACCACCCAAGCACCCCTTGGGCTATTCTTGCTCAGGTTCTTTTTTTATTTTATTTATTTATTTATTTAATCAGGTTCTTCTTAATGGGAAAAAAATTGAATGAAAAAAATAAGTTACCTGTGATAATGTTTTGAAATCTGATTTTTTAAAATTACAATGACTTTTTTTTTTTTTACAGTAGGCTCCACACCCAGCATGGAGCCCAGCATGGGCTTGAACTCACGACCCTGAGATCAATACCTGAGCTGAGATCAAGAGTTGCCACTTAACTGACCGAGCCACCCAGGCACCCCTAAAATTATAAAGACTTTTAAAATAAACTTCCCAAAGCAGCTTTCAATATAGAGAAATGATGTGAAAAAAAAGGTTAAAACAGAAGGCATAGAAGCTCCATGAGCCACATAATTTTGTGGGCAGAGACATATAGTGCACGTGCTTAACAAGAAGGGTTGCAAGAAACATACAAAATTAAAATCTTAAAGCAATCCTTAAAAATAAAAGGTAACTAAGAATAAATGAATTTAAATGTATACATAGTCTTTAGCAGGACAACAAAGAAGAACAGCCAAAAAGAATTTAAAGCTCGGGGCATCTGGGTGGTTCAGTTGGTTAAGCATCTGCCTTCAGCTCAGGTCATGATCTCAGGGTCCTAGGATGGAGTCCCATGTCAGGCTCTCTGCTCAGCAGGGAGCCTGCTTCTCCCTCTCCCTCTGCCTGCCGCTCCCCTTGCTTGTGTTCTCTCTCTCTCTCACTGCCAAATAAATAAATAAATAAAATCTTTAAGAAAAAAAGAATTTAAAATTCTTTACAATAATCATATTATGAGTGGTAGCTTTAGTACTATTATTCTGTGTAATGTAGATTTATGAAAATGAGAAAATTTTTGACATTCTAATTCCATCATCTGTGGTGTCCTTGAAAATCAGAATTCTTAGTGAGAGATAAAAGAGATACAGATAGAAGACAGAAGAGTTTGAATAGCAAAACTTATAGTCCTGCACATGAAGTAGAAATATCAGTATGGGGGCCCCTGGCTGGCTCAGCCGGTGGAGCATGCAACTCTTGATCTCGGGGTTGTGAGTTCAAGCCCCACATTGGGTGTAGAGATTACTTAAAAATAAATTCTTTAAAAAAAAAAAAGAAAGAAAAGAAAAAAGAAATATAAATATGAACTCATGATATATTTTATCTTTTTAAAAAAATTTTCCTGACTGTATTCACTGAAAGGATTAGAATAGCCTTATGGTAATCATTAGTATCACTAATGTTGAGACAGTGCCTTGAAATTCCATTTCCCTTTAAGAAATGTGCAAGATTAGCCTGGAATATCTTGTCATCTTAACAGATAGCAAGGTAAATATCAAGGATTATTAAGGGCATGTGAGAAAGACCCAGAAGTCAACTCAAAGACTCTCCCTTTTGCCAAGGATGGAACAGTTTGAGTATCAATAAGGATATGGTTTAAAGTCCAACAAATGTGTTCAAATTCATGAATTCATAATGGTCACTTTTACTTATTTTTTTAAAGATTGATTTATTTATTTGAGAGAGAGAGAATGTGTGTGTGTGTGATTGAGGGAAGGGGCAGAGGGAGAAGGAGAGAAGCAGACTCCCCGCTGAGCATGGAGCCTACCCTAGGGCTTGATCTCAGCACCCTGAGATCCTGACCTGAGCTGAAACCAAAAATCTGACATGCAACTGACTGAGCCACCCAGGTGCTCCCATAATGGTCACTTTTAGAGGATGCTCATCAACCAAATTCATTATTTGAAAACTGGCAAACAGAGAAAGAAACAAACGTTTATCCTGCCTTTCCTATCTATACACTAGTTAACCAATTAGTATATAGGGAGAATTTCTTTCTCTTTCTTTCTTTCTTTCTTTCTTTCTTTCTTTCTTTCTTTCTTTCTTTCTTTCTTTCGTCTTTCTTTTTAGAGAGAAAGAGAGAATTTCTTTTTTTGGAAGCACTGCAGCGAAGACATGAAGAAGAAATAATAGAATCAAGCTCTGCCATCTTGCAATCTCCTAATGAATTCATGGGTCTAGGCACCAAGCATCAATGAGTGGTAACATCACAAAGATAGACAATCAGACATGTGCCTTCTGATAAAAGAATAAACATCTACTTGTGAAGCAAACTGGTCAAAAACTTCAAACCTGAATCTAATCAAGCTTTTAGATCCAACTATTAATTTACAGGAAAAAAAAAGTCGAACTACACCATGAGAATTCAGTCAAAACAAAAACAAAACAAAACAGTACAAAGAACCCAGCTTCTTCAACAAATAAATTACAAAAGGAAAAAAGAGACAGGGATATGGCTGGGAAAATCTATAGATTAAAATAGGCTTTAAAAACTTATCATCTGGGGCCCCTGGGTGGCTCAGTTGGTTAAGTGTCAGACTCTTGATTTCAGCTCAGGTCATGATCTCCGGGTCGCGGGATTGGGCCCCGCATCAGGCTCCACAGCTCAGTTGAATCTACTTGTCTCTCTCTCTCCCCCTCTGATCCTTCCCCCACTCTTCTGGGAGTACTGCTTCTCTCTCTCTCTAATAAATAAATAAGTCTTAAAATAATAATAATAAGTTTAAAAAAAACGTATTGCCTAGTGTGATGGTTAATTTTATGTGTTGACTTGGCTGGGCCATGGTACCCAGACAGTTGATCAAACACCAGTCCAGATAGGGTTGCTTCTGGGAAGGGAAAGAAGGGAGTAGGACTGAGGATGTGGCTCAAAGGGAACTTCAACTTTATCTGTAACTTTTCTTTATTTTTTTTATTTTTAAATATTTTTAAGTAAGCTCTATGCCCAAAATGGGGCTTGAACTCACAGCCCTGAGATGAGGAGTCACGTGCTCTGCTGAATGAGTCAGCCAGGCACCCCTGTAACTTTCCTTTTTATTAGAAAAAAGATAAGCCAATGTATCATAATAGTGGCAATGGTCATTGCTGGGTATTGGAAACATCCATATTTGTCATATTCATCTCTATATTTTTCACTTTCTCCAAACTAAAGAACCTATGGCAAGGGAATTAGGAGTTATAGAGAACAGACGTTATAGAGAAAAGTCCTGGATGAGTTGGTTTCAATCTAGAAATAAGGGGGATGCCTCATCCTTTGAGACAGAAGGGCAGAAGAAGCAATGGATGAAGGAAAATAGAAAAAACTGAGGAAGGGAATAGGAACTTGGAGGAGATTTACAGATGGCCCTGAACTTTTCAGTAAAATGGCAGGCAAGATCATCTGAGATCAAGAGCAAGGGAAGATTAAGCGGTGAGTTCCAAAAATATGAAAAACATTTTTAAACAACCAAGGTAGGAAGCTCATTCGTGAATCTCCAAGAGAGTAATAAAAAGAGTACAGAGCAGCAATAAGAACCAGAGGAAGCGGGGCGCCTGGGTGGCTCAGTCGTTAAGTGTCTGCCTTCAGCTCGGGTCATGGTCCCAGCATCCTGAGATCGAGCCCCGTGTCGGGCTCCCTGCTCGGCGGGGAGCCTGCTTCTCCCTCTCCCACTCCCCCTGTTTGTGTTCTCTCTCTCGCTGTCTCTCTCTGTCAAATAAATAAATAAAAATCTTTAAAAAAAAAAAAAAGAACCAGAGGAAGTTTGGTAGCATGAATTTTTAGTGAACTGAATCAGACTGGTTTCATGTCTTTCTCTAGCAAAACTTGATAGCCTAGGGAAAAAGAGAGAAATTAATTGGCAGTGGTGAACACGATTTAGGGAATGATATGATGGGCACTTCCTGAAAATGTAAGGGGGTGAGGTGTACTAGAATGATAATGAAAGCATCCTTTAAAGTTGTCAACTTGAGGGTCAGATTGGACAGAGGAAAAAACAGATCTGGAGAAAGCTTTTGTTCTCTTGGATTAGGGGTTGGCAAGGGCATGGCACACACGCCAACTATTCTGTTCCCAGGCCATTGGCAGACATCGCTAATTGATCTTGGCACCCTTTCTTACCAAAACTAGACATGAGCCCAGAGCCCTCCTCAATTCAGTGCTCCAGGGAGCCAGTCCCAGTCACCGAGAGTGGACACCCAATGTGAAAACCACTGCACAGACCCGCACTGGACAGCAGGCTCAACCCAGGCAGGAAGCATGTCAGATTAATCTTTGAATCTCCAAGGGCTGGATCTGGCACACAATAAACTCTCACTCAATAAATAATTATGGAAAAAAGGAAGGGAAGGAAGGAGGGAGAAAAGGATGGGGAGAACAGAGTCCCTGATATAAACAAAGAACAGATTCAAGAGAAATGAAAGAAAAGGAAAGCGAAGGAAGGTCAGCTAGGGTCAGAATGGGGAGCTCAAAATTTGTGGCCTTTGAGGTGGAACTGTTTCAGGTGGTAAAAAAAAGTCGGGGGGGGGAGTGGAGGTTTGCCTCTTGTAAGGAATGAATGAAATACAAAATACTGTTAAACTCTAACTCTAAATTTTCTTCTGTGAAGTCTTCTCATTTCTTTTAAAGAGTTTCCCTATTAGGTAACTTAGGAAAGGTAAAATGCTAGAGTTGAACTTCTCCTTTAGGCAGAATACTTTTTTTTTTTTTAAGTAATCTCTACCCCCAATGTGGGACTCAAATTCCACCCCGAAATCAGGAGTCCCAGGCTCTCCCAACTGAGCCAGCCAGGCATTCCAGCAGAACACTCTTTAAATAAACTTGTCACCTAAACATTTAAAAATCAAGAATTCAACAGTCACATAGATCAGTGGAACAGAACAGAGAACCCAGAAATGGACCCTCAACTCTAAGGTCAACTAATTTTTGACAAAGCAAGAAAGAATATCCAGTGGAAAAAAGACAGTCTCTTCAACAAATGGTGTTGGGAAAATTGGACAGCCACATGCAGAAGAATGAAACTGGATCATTTCTTTATACCATACACGAAAATAGACTCAAAATGGATGAAAGACCTAAATGTGAGACAGGAATCCATCAAAATCCTAGAGGGGAACACAGGCAGCAATCTCTTCAACCTTGGCCGCAGCAACTTCTTGCTAGACACGTCTCCAAAGGCAAGGGAAACAAAGTAAAAAATGAACTATTGGGACTTCATCAAGATAAAAAGCTTCTGCACAGCAAAGGAAACAGTTGACAAAACCAAAAGACAACCAACAGAATGGGAGAAGATATTTGCAAATGTCTGATCAGATAAGGGGCTAGTATCCCAAATCTATAAAGAACTTATCAAACTCAACACCCAAAGAAAAAAATACTCCAATCAAGAAATGGGCAGAAGACATAAACACACACTTCTCCAAAGAAGACATACAAATGGCCAACAGACACATGAAAAAGTGCTCAACATCACTCGGCATGAGGGAAATACAAATCAAAACCACAATGAGATACCACCTCACACCAGTCAGAGGGGCTAAAATTAACAAGTCAGGAAACGACAGATGTTGGTGAGGATGCGGAGAAAGAGGAACCCTCCTACACTGTTGGTGGGAATGCAAACTGGTGCAGCCACTCTGGAAAACAGTATGGAGGTTCCTCAAGAAGTTAATAGAGCTACCCTACAACCCAGCAATCGCACTACTGGGTATTTACCCCAAAGATACAAATGTAGCAATCCGAAGGGGCACCTGCACCCCAATGTTTATAGCAGCAATGTCCACAATAGCCAAACTATGAAAAGAGCCCAGATGTCCATCGACAGATGAATGGATAAAGAAGATGTGGTATATATATACAATGGAATATTACTCAGCCATCAAAAAAAAAAGAAGTCTTACCATTTGCAATGACATGGATGGAACTAGAGGGTATTATGCTAAGCGAAATAAGTCAGAGAAAGACAATCATCATATGATTTCACTCATATGTGGGATTTAAGAAAAAAAAACAGGAGGGAAAATAATACAAAATGAAATCAGAGAGGGAGACAAACCACAAGAGATTCAATCACAGGAAACAAACTGAGGGTTGCTGGAGGGGAGGTAGATGTGGGCACGGGTAACTGGGTGATGGACATCACAGCAGGTGATGTAATGAGCACTGGGTGTTATATACAACTCTACCTCTGAAACTAATAATACACTATATATTAATTAATTGAATTTAAATTTTAAAATGTGGAAAAAATAAAATCAAGAGTTCAGTAATGTTTTTGTTTTGTTTACATAATATGGATTTTTATGAGAAGAAAAATGCTTTCTGTCACACTGCTACAGAACTGAAGGATTTTCAGTTGACAAAAGTATGGGATTTTTGTGTGGTTGTTTTCCATAAAAAGCATGGAAAACTAGCTGAAATCTGGTAGAATACGGAATGTAGGGAAAATATTTCTCATTCTTCTGATCCTTAGTTTAAAGAGAAAACTGAGGAGTGCCTGGGTGGGTCAGTTGGTTAAGTGTCTGCCTTCAGCTCAGGTCATGATCTGGGGTCCTGGGATTGAGCCCCAGTTGGGCTCCCTGCTTAGCACAGAGTCTGCTTGTCCCTCTGCCCGTCCTCCCCCGTTCATGCTCTCCCCCTACCCAAATAAATAAATAAAATCTTTTTTTTTTAAGTATCTTCAACTATATTTTCAAAAGCAAAGGAAGCTGTGGCTGATTTTAATTCATTGTAATAAAAAGTAACTAGAAGCTGGAAGGTTTTGTCCTCATGACAACATTGTTAACCTCAAAATAAATACATTTTTTTAAATGGTCCTTAACATCTTGGCCCCAAATTCAGTTGATGGAAAGAAAACTGGATAGGACAGTTAATAAGAAAATGCCATTTGAGGGGCACATGGGTGGCTCAGTCAGCTAAGCGTCTGCCTTCGGCTCGGGTCATGATCCTGGAGTCCTGGGATCGAGCCCCGCATCGGGCTCCTTGCTCAGCGGGGAGCCTGCTTCTCCCTCTCCCTTTGCCCCTTCCCCCTGCTCATGCTCTCTCTGTCTCTCTCTCACATAAATAAATAAAATCTTTATTAAAAAAAGGAAAAGAAAATGCCACTTGAGTGTGAGATAAAAAGGAAAAATAAATGATGGATACCCCATATCTTCAAGAGTGGTGCATTCGGTGCACTTGGAAGCTTTGCAGCAATTAGACTGGAATTAGACTGAGCTATATGATCTGGTTTGAGAAGACTTTTTTTAAACAATAACTTAAAATGTTTATTTTAGTCATTAGGAAAAATTAAAGGTAGGAAGACTGAAAAGGGGAATTTTTTTTAACATGGAGATAGTTAAGACACAGCAGTACGATGCATTTAGGCGAGGATAGAAAAGTAAATTATATTAATGTGTTTGTGTTCTGTTTTCTTGGTCTAAAATTATTCCAGTTGCTTTCTTGACCTCAAATTATTCCACACGTAAAAAGATTCCCAATCATGTCAATAACCGTAGGAAATTGATAACTGCTCAACCTCCCCTTCCACTCACCACCCCCACAAAAAATAAAATCAAATCTGAGCCACTGGCTACACAGTGCTCTCAGCTGCTTTGTTACTCTGAGAAATGCAGAGGGTCGGTGGAAATTATCCTGTAATGAGCAATCCATCTGGCTGCACCTAAAAATGGAATAAAAATGCCACCCTTGACTTTTCCATGGTAGTAAATTAAAGCCTAATGTATAGTTCTAATTGCTAACATTTTCTCTCTAATTATGGTTCAGTTTGGCTAGGATTTCCGACAATCCCCTTGTTCCCCTAAAGCAAACACCAGAGAATGTTCTAACCCCACTGGTGGCATTTATTAATAACCCCCTTGACAGATGAAAAAAATCATTATTCTATATTAGACAGGAAAAGATTTTCTTAGTGAAAGCTAATTGATAAAAACCCCATTCAGACACTCTGTATAGAGGAATTAATTTTAGAGAGGGGAAAAATACAATAGTGTCAAATAAAAACAGACTCACGCATAGTATAATGCTGCCTGGGCACTGTTTGGGGTACTAGCTAGGGAAAAAAAACTTGATAAATATATGAAAAAATATCCTTGCATACTCATATACTAGGATGTAGAGATGAGAGGAAGAGAGCTCTCCTGTGAAGGATTCTTACTTTGTGCCTCCATGAAAGAGATAAGATGTGATAAGTTGGTTTCCATGGATTGCAAATCCAAACACACACACATACAAAATTGTTGGGAATGTTTCCACATTCTTTTATTTAATCTCTTTCTTTCTTATTAAAAAAAAAGGCATTATTCCTTTTAAATTAATGTACAAATACACGCTAAATACAAGTCAGTGTTTATCTATAGGTCTAGGTCTCATCAAACAGTATACAGCGTTCTGAGTGACAATAATTCAGAAATACTAAACAAAAGTAAGATTTCTGATATACTGAGAGGAGGCATGGCAGAAAAAAGAAACACGCTGAAAAAGATTATTTCTGAAAGCTACACTCCAAAGTATGCCAGGAGAAAATAGAAATACAAGTTTACGAAGCAAAGTGGTGGTGGCCAAGGGCAGGGGGTGGGGGGGGGGGGGGGATGTGGAGGGGTGAGAACAGTGGCCCAGCCCTGTACCAGTACTGAGACAGTGGAAGCCCAATATTAAAACCAGCTAAACTCTAATCTGCCTTTTAGTATCATCATGCGCTGACCGTTCCAAACAATGTCAGGCATCAAATACTCCCCTCTGCAAAAATCCCGTTTGTCTAAGTTCTAAACAATTTCTGCAGTTACTGTTAAATTTTAATAATATTAAGTGTACATTTCAAGTTAGCACATTTTTATCTCTTAGGCCTTAAAATCATTGCAAGCTACATGAAAGTTAATTTGGAAAACTGCCCTGGACCCACAGACTCTGCTTCACATGTTTGTTATTGCGCCAGAAAAATATGTAGGTGTAATATTTCCTCCTTTGTCAAAAAATGCATTAATGTGTTTTAAAACTATTAATCCAGGGGTGCCTGGGTGGCTCCGTTGGGTGAGCGTCCACCCTCAGCTCAGGTCATGATGCTGGGGTCCTGGGATTGAGCCCCGCATGGCAGCTCCTTGCTCGGCGAGGAGCCTGCTTCTCCCTCTCCCTCTCCCTCTCCCTCTCCGTGTCCCTCTGCCTCTGCTCCACCCCGGCTCGAGCTCTCTCTCTGTCTCAAATAAATACATAAAATCTTTATAAATAAACAAACTATTAACCCAGGTGGGGCTGGCTGGCTCAGTAAGAGGAACATCCAACTCTTGATCTCAGGGATGTGAGTTCAAGCCCCACGTTGGGTGTAGAGATTATACTTAAAGAAAAACTTTTCTAAAAAATTATAATAAATAAATAAATAAATAATCCTTTTTTTTTTTCATTTTTGTATTTTAATCTCTATTTTATTTACAGTCACTTTTCCTTTCTTGCACAACTATAAATACAAAGTGTGATGAAAGAAAATATTCGGTGTCTACATTTCCTTTCTGGACATTATTACTATTTGTTTCATTTTATGATTTTTGCAAAACATAATTTTGTTGTATAAGACAAGGAAATTGTTTAAAAAAATGATCTTCTCGGGGCGCCTGGGTGGCTCAGTCGTTAAGCGTCTGCCTTCGGCTCAGGTCATGATCCCAGGGTCCTGGGATCAAGCCCCACATCGGGCTCCCTGCTCCGCGGGAAGCCTGCTTCTCTCTCTCCCACTCCCCCTGCTTGTGTTCCCTGTCTCGCTGTGTCTCTCTCTGTCAAATAAATAAATAAAATCTTTAAAAAAAAGAAAAAGATCTTCTCCAGGTATCTAATATACTATGTGCTCTACAAAAGTAAAGAAAATCAGTTATATTATCCAAATGATTAGAAGATAAGGTCTTCTGCTTAATCAAATAATCTAACTCATGGTTTTCTAACACAGTGTCAATTCTTATAAAATGATACTGAAAAGCATAAATCAAATAAAACTAGATTGTGTCCTAATGGATCTTTCTTTGATAATTAGCAAGGTCTTACACTGACAAAATTATTATGATCAATGATCACATTAATTATTGTTGTATAGGTATGCAGAAATGCTCACTAGTGGAAGTACTAGGTAACACAAGGACAGGGAGTAGAACATTATGAAGTTAAAAAGAAGGCTTTTTATAAGTTGTTTGCACTTTATTGTGATCTATCTAAAAATTTCCAGGACCTTGAAATATAATTTCGGAGAGAACTTTTATTAAAAAAAAAAATAGAATTGTCACATTTACCATTGTCCCCACTGAGATTTATATGTTTCATGAACTAAATAATATTTTAGGTCTGTTGTAATACGAAAGACTTAGTCCCTCCGAATCAGCTGATTCGATAAATTCTTTGTTATGCAACTCCTTATGGATCCATCCCACGGTGAAGATTCCTGAAACACTCTGGGTAAGTCTATGAGGCAAAATAACTGCAATGTGAAATTACAGACTATTCGATGGAAAGATATCAGTGCTCTGTCATTCAGATCTCTTTGAATTTACTCTTCAGTTGTTGTTGGAAACCAATTACTACTGGTCAAGGGTAGGCTGTGGGCCTTGATCAGGTTTTCACAATGGCTTCTATTTTCTACCCCAATAGCCTCAGGCACAAATAGGCACCTACAGGTTCATTTGGGCATCAATGGAGTGGCATAAAGCTCAATATTCATGCTGAAGCTGCATTAGCTACACAAATCTGACATCCTGTCAACACATTCACCCAAATTTGTATATGCAAAGGTTTGCCTTAGCAACCTTGGCAGCTATCTAAGGGGGTCTCCTCTGAAAGGAAGCCCACTCCTTGGGGGAGGAGATGCTTCCTCCAAACCCAGTCTTTATCAGATTTCTCACTTAAAGAGACATTCATCGCATTTCATCAAGAAGTAAAAATGTGAATGAACTGCACTTCACAGGTTTCCATAAATTGTACTACCACTTGGCTTCTACTGCAACTTTTGCTGGCTATGAAGAAAACAACAGCTTAAGTCAAAATTAAAATTATCATCCAGCAATTGAATAACAACTCTGTCAGGCCCCAAACTAAGCCCTGTGGCTCTAGGAAAAAGCACCTGGTAGGTACTCATGAAGACGGGTTCCTAGGAATAAACATATTCACCTAGCTGGTGAGATTACATGCGTGTACGCATATGAAATGAAACTATCATGAAAATTCTTAAGTGTGATAAATTCCAAGTGAGTGGCATGAAAAATAAACGTTAGACATGCTTATAGAAAAGAGAAATCTCAAAAAAAAAAAGAGAGAAACCTCTGCAGATTTCTGAATGTTAAATTGGCCAGTGCACAGTATGAACTATAAAAGCTTAATGAAAAGTAACACTTTTGAGTAGACAATAGCAATACCTCCTTACTATGTTAAAGTACAGTATCTTTCTACTTAATGTTAATTCATATTCAGTTCCCAGCCTTAGGATTTCCAAGTCATTTTCAAGCTATTCTTCAGATCTTCTCTCATAGAGTGAATTATTCTGTATTTTCCACTCTAATAACGAGCAATTACTCCATCATCTTACCTGGACATTAAGTGACAACGTTCCTTTTTTACCTTCCACAAGTGGAGCATGCTTCTTCATCCATCACCCTGAAGAGAAGCTTGACATGTTCCTTAATTCACTTCCAAATCAACCCTCACCATCCTCCTCCACCTTCAAAGTTGAGAAGTTTGTGCCATCTTTTCTGGCCACCCTTCCCCTCTTGCCCCTGCCACGGACCACCCTCCAGCACTTTGTTCCAAGTGCCTCTCGATCCCATCCCCTGCCATCCTTCAGTGACTCCTGGAGCCTTTTGATCTCTCCAGCCTCAGTGACCTTTACTGCTACTCCTTTCTTTTCTTTACATTCATGCAATGAGCCCTAATTTTCAGAATCCTGTTTATAATTTTTATTATCTTGTCAAGAAAATACAAGTGGGAGCCACTGGCCATCACCCAGTAGGACTCAGTATCTAAGAGGAGATAGGTGAGTGTAACAATGATAAGTATGATCTCCACGTACCTCTTTCTTGATGTATGAATCACACGCATACCACAGAGCATTCCTGAATGAATGATTGTGCAGTCTTCCTGAAAGTCACCAGTGACAATTTTGTTGTCCTATTCCCCTAAGGTACATGCTTGGGGGCTGTGCCTCCAAACTTAGAACTTCTGTGTCATTTTTTATTAGTAACAACTTAGTAACTACTAAAATGAAACTAGTGAATATTACAATTATTTATTTATGGCTACTAATACAATGGCTTTATTAGTGACTAATTAAATAGAATCCATTTTCACGTATGTCTAAAGCCATAAATTGGGGTCTCTGGCCACAGTTAAGCTGCAGCATGGTGGCTGGCAGGAGTAGGGGGTGGGAGAGAGATGGGGTTTGAACTCAGAAGATCTGAGTTTAATTCCCAGGGCTGCCACTTAATGGCACTGTGACCTTTGACAAATCATTTCTCAGTATTCCTATCTGTAAAGTAGGAATAATAGTATTAGCTTGGATCATTGAATGCTATCAAAAGAGGAAATAAATGTGACAATAATTCATATGTTTTAGCAAATGCTAGTTGTTGTTATTTCCCAGTATTTTACCGAATAAAATTTAAAACACAGTGGCTAAGGCTTCAGACTGCCTGAATTTAAGTCCCACCTCCCCCGTTACTAGATTTCTGACCATGGGAAGCCTTTACCTTCTTTGAGCCTCAGTTTTCTCCTCTGTAAAAAGGGATAGTACCTATGTAATAGGGTGTTGTAAGACTTAAGTGACATGTAATGCAAAGCACTTATAGCACCATCTGAAAAACTGTAGAATACTAACAAATATTCATTCATTCATTCATTTATTCCACAAATGTTTTTTGAGTGCCTACTCCATGCCAGACTTTTTCTAGGACTGGGAATACAGTGTAGAATACAAGAACAAAAAAATGTCCTCACTCTCATGTAGCATATATCTTTGTTGGGGTAGGGAAGGTTTTATTACTATTGCAAATAACCAAATGAATATATTTGGAGGTGATACTTGCTATGACGCAAAAAAACACGCAAGATGTTACAGGATGACTTAGGATCTCTATTACTACTAATCAGAAGCTGAGTTACTACCACCACTAGTATTACTACCATGACTCTTCCTTCTATAATTTCTATTTTTTTTAAAGATTTATTTATTTTAGGGAGGGGGAGGGGCAGAAGGAGAGGGAGAGAGAATCCTTAAGGAGACTCCCTACTGAGAGTGGAGCCCCACGTGGGGATCGATCCCACGACCCATGAGATCATGACCTGGGCTGAAACCAAGAGTTAGAGGTTCAACTGACTGAGCCACCCAGGTGCCCCGTGACCCTGCCTTCTGTATCTACACCATGGGGGCACTTCTTTCTCATGCACGTGTTCCACTTTGGCTTAGAGATGTAAACACTTTTAAGGCATTTCCCCTCCTCACAACACATAAGAACAATAACATCCTTAAACAATATTGGACATCTGAGCACCAGGTGATGAAGTTACAGTTTGTAGTCAGAGAAATGGGTCGAGAACTCAACTTTAGTCACACTTAAACCTATCTCGGATTCTGAAAGTCAATCTCTTATACATGGGACGCCGATATGTTTCCAATCAGTACTTGGTCATTAAGCAAGTACTGCAAGAAAGTCCCTACAGGAGACATAAAGTGATCCAAGAAAATAATTCCTGTCATCAAGAAATTAATAATCAAGTTGGAGAGGAAAAGATAGTACTATATTTAAAGTTAAATAACTTAAAAGATTTTAATTACATTTCAAAATAACCATAAAAACCATTAATTACCAAACAAATCATTTGAATAGGTTAGTTCAAGAGAGAGAATGCCATCTTTAACTTAAGTAGGAAGGAAAACTGACATTTGAAAAACAGTGAAAAAGAGAATATTTCAAGTGGAGGGAATAGTTTAAACAAATGTCTGTTGACAGCTGAGTGTAAATACATTCCAAGGGGAGGGAGTAAAACTATTTGCCTACAGAAAAATTCAGAAGAAGGGGTAGAAATTGTGGCTAGAAGACAGATAGTATCAGAATCTAGAGAAAAAGAACATGAATGGAGTAAAAGTTTAGACCCAGTAAAAATCTGCACCTCAAGAATATTTGTCTGTCTATAATGGGAATAAGGAAATAAGGAAATAAATAAAGGAAATAAAGGAAATAAGGAAAAATGAGTCAGCAGAAAGAGAGCAAAGGAGATATATCAAGAGATTCTTGTACATCTTAAGGTAGAATATCGTGTTGCCATAAAGTGGTCCTTATGAAGACGTTGCAGACACCTCAGGAAATGTTTGTGATATCGTGTTAAATGAACAAATCAAAACTTGCTATGGGTCTCAACTATCAATTAAAAATAGATATGCATGTTAATGAAGAAACTATCTACAGAGCCTATTAACAAAGGGTTAAGGGAAACCGACAAGGGATGGTGAGGAGCCCCTGGGCTGCACAAGTGAAGAGCCAAATGCTGTCCTAGAGCTGAAGGTGCAAGAGCAGGAGTGGCTGAGGGGACGTGGGAAGAACTGTAGTGTAGGAGGGGGCTCAGCAGCAGAAGCTGTGGCCTTAGGTAGAGCCACTGCCACCCAACGGCGGCAGAGAGAGTGCCAGGAGAGTAAACCCCAGAACTTCTCCTTCCTCTGGCCCTGTGATCTTCCACCGATGCCTCCCATTCATAGTTCCTAAAGAGAAGCCGCCCAACAAGGAAGCCTGAATAATGTAGTTCGCAGAGGTCAGCCTCCATCTCCCTCCCAGACAAGGAATGGAGAAAATGGAGAAAAGTAGAGAATGAATGCGGAAGGGTAAATATATGTATTTGTCGGGGCACCTGGGTGGCTCAGTCGGTTAAGCATCTGCCTTCGGCTCAGGTCATGATCTCAGGGTCCTGGGATGGAGCCCCCCATCGGGTTCCCTGCTCAGCGGGGAGCCTGCTTCTCCCTCTCCCTCTGCTGCTCCCCCTGCCTGTACCCTCTTTTGCTGTCAAATAAATAAATAAAATCTTTAAAAAAAATATATATATATGTATGTATGTATCTGTAAGCATATGTGTGTGTGCATGCATGCATACATGTGCACAAGTGCAGGTGTGTTTACAGTGTTTTGTGGGTGGAATAGAGGAGTTGGGGGTAGATAATATGAAGGTAAGAAAATCAGTTAGCAAGACAATGCAGCAGAGCCACATTATGACATTCGTGGGTCTTTGTGGGACTCTTCCTCCACTAAAAAAAAAAAAAAAAAGGTTTAAAATTCAATTTTGCAAATACATCAATATAAGGAAAAATATAATCCATCCTGGATTACATCAAATTTTTTTCTGATTAAAAAAAAATTAACCATTTTCATGCGCCCCTAAAATTATGTCTGTAGGCACTCTATCCACTGTGTCAAATGGAGAGGTGGGTCCTGGCCTGCAGAAGATCAGAGCTGCCTTGGTGAGGTGAGTGGTGGAGTTCTGATAGAGAACAGAGAAGAAACTCAAGATAGTTTGTGGAGGGCTTATTCACAAAACTAATTTACCAGAGGCTAGAAAAAGCTGCAGAGGAGATATCTTTAGGAGGAACAGTTGCTTTGACTTGAGGGACACAGTTGGCCTGGGACCACATCATAGGGAAGAAGCCAGGATTATAAATACACTGTTCTAACTCTTCTCCTCTGCTTCCCATTGACTAAGCCCAACCAGAAGCCAAGGGCATGACCAGCATTGATGCTGTTCACACATGCTCATTTCCCAAGGCAGAGCACTGTTGGAAGGGCACATCTGCAGACCCATTAGAAGCTATGGACAGAGGTGGCCTCTCTAGTGTGGGCTTGGACTAGACTCAGCCATTGGTTCTTAGCATCAGAATCAAGGATAGGGCTTATTAAACAAGATTGCTAGCTCCCACCACCCACCCCACTCCCGTGGCCTGAGTTTCTGATTCAGTAGGTCTGAAAGTAGGTCTCAGAGTCCAAGAATGTGCATTCCTAGTAAGTTCCCAAGTGATGTTGATACCATTGACCTAAGGAGCACACTCTGAAAACCACTGTCCTATTGTGTTCTCCATAGACTCTTCGGCCATATATGTTATGATTGATCACCGTATCTTCAAGGATCTAGAATAGCTTTCAGTAACATACTAGGTACTGAATAAATATCTGATTAATAAATGAACAATTAACCTAAATAAAACCTTAATCAAAGCAAATTCTCCTGACTCAGTCATCTATCAAGCACTCAACAATCCATGACACACATTGAGATGGTAGCCAAACAAACAAGAGACCTGAGATTCTAGCAGGTGTCTTCTTTTTTTTTTCTAAGATTTTATTTATTTATTTGACAGAGAGAGAGAGCACAAGCTGGGGGAGAGGCAGAGGGAGAAGCAGGCTCCCCACTGAGCAAGGAGCCCAATGCGGGACTCAATCCCAGGACTCTGGGATCATGACCTGAGCCAAAGGCAGATGCTTAACCAGCTGAGCCACCCAGGTGCCCAGTGGCAGGCGTCTTCTAAGCCAGGGCTCAAATCTCACATGTCACAGAGGCCTATTTACTATGTTAACATGATGCCTCAAATGTTTTATTCAGTGTGAATAGCACAGTGAACAACTCCATCATCGGTGTTTCCATAGTATATTAAAAAATAATCATTCATCCATCAAATATTAAGTTACAGAGCTAAGGGCCATTGGAGATGTTAATCCCTGGGGAAACAAAGATGAATGACTTCTGCCCTAAGAGCTCACAGTGTAATGGGGAAAACAGATATTTACACAGAAAAACTGTGGTAAATATTATCTTAGGTGTACACTGTGGTAAATACAGAAGTAGAAATAGTGGGCTAGGAGCCGGAAAGAGGAAGGAGGCAACTCTGCCTAGGAGCTTCAGGGAAAGCTTCACAGAAGCGACTTCTGAGGTGGGTATTAAAGGATGAGTAGAGGTCTTCCAGATTTATAAATGGGAGAACATCCAGACTGAAAGTCTAGCTGTGTAAACATGCAGTGTTAGAAAATTAGTGAGAGTTGGGTGTGAAGGATGACATAGTAAATCGAGGAGAACTAGTTAGAACCTGATGAGGGATAAAGCCAGAGAGGTAGATTCTATAGAGAGCCAGGTTGTATCTAGTCCCTGAAAGACAGACTCAAAAGGCCTTCCATAATCCCTAAGGTGGGATGAACCATCCCTGCCCCAGAGCACAGTCTACATACTTTTACCATAGCAGTTCCTTCATTAGATTGAAATTATCTGTCATGTTTTCAACTTCTCTTCTAGACCATAAGCTCATCAAGGGCAGAAACTCTTACTCACTTTTCAGCACATGGTCTGGTACATAGTAAGCAATGAATAAACATTTCCTGACCTGAGGGAGCCTGAGGAGGCCTTTCTACCAGAGGATGTGTACTGAGGGGGTCTCCAGCTGGTCTGTGCCCTCCCCCCCCAACCAAGGACACATGCAAGGCTCCTTTCTCTCCCTTCCTCTCTTCTCTCCTACCATTCCACCAAGTATCTGGAGCCCCATCTGTCATCTGCAGGGCTCTGAATATCCCAAGATTTTGAAAGGGGGGTGAGGTTGTCCATAGCAGATAAATTAAAGGGAATAGCTATTGTTTTTCCATTTCTTTGGGATTTTGATGTATCAGCAAGGAAGAAGCAGGAAATCTAAGTGCTCCCGGAGTGGTGGGAAGTTGAGGGATAGAACAATATTGAAGACTTGGGGCGCCTGGGTGGCTCAGTCATTAAGCATCTGCCTTCAGGTCAGGTCATGATCCCAGAGTCCTGGAATCAAGCCCCCATCAGGTTCCCTGCTCAGCAGGGAGCCTGCTTCTCCCTCTCCAGCTCCCCCTGCTTGTGTTCCCTCTCTCACTGTCTCTCTCTGTCAAATAAATAAATAAATAAAATCTTAAATAAAAAAAGAACAATATTGAAGACTTGAGTGATAGGTAAGATTAAAGAAGCTAAAGAAAAAGAGGGAGGGGCACCTGGCTAGCTCTGGTGCTAGAGTGTGACTCCTGATCTTGGGGTTGTGAGTTCCAGCTCCACATTGGGTGTAGACCTTGCTTAAAAATAAAATCTTAAAAAAAAAAAAAAAAAGGAAAAGGAAGAAAGAAAAAGAAAAGAGGGAAAAGAATCCCCCATCTTGGACAAACTCAATCATCCATTTTCTCTGCCATTCAATCTTGCTTTGTTAGAAGACACAGAAAATATATGCATAATTGTGTTGATTCCTCACTGTAGTACCACATGTAAGATGATGTCAGGCACATTTTATTAATTTTATGAAGGTTTTATTTATTTATTTATTTATTATTTATTTATTTATTTGAGAGAGCGAAAGCAAGAGAGATCACAGAGGGAGAGAGAGAAGCAGGCTCCCCACTGAGCAGGGAGCCCAACCTGAAGCTAGATCCCAAGACCCCAGATGATGACCAATCCACTGAGCCCAATCCAGTGAGCCATCCAGGCGTCCCGCTGGGCACATTTTAAACACCAATTTTAAATGTGAATTGAAGTGGTTAGTTGTGACTCAGCCCAATTCATCTCTCTTCTACCCACCTTCTTAGAAAAAGAACCATTTAAGCTCTTTCTTGAGTAAGATTAGCTATCATTAGGGACTATAAACAGTAAGAGTGAAATTTATTTTTTCTTTAGGACTGGATATAACTACATCAATGAAGCACATTTAGAAGTCCTTTATTATTATTTTATTTTATTTTATTATTTGTCAGAGAGAGAGAGAGCACAAACAGGGGGAGCGGCAGGCAGAGGGAGAGGGAGAAGCAGGCTTCCCCACTGAGCAGGGAGCCCGATGTGGGACTGGATCCCAGGACCCTGGAATCATGACCTGAGCCAAAGGCAGACTCTTAACCGACTGAGCCACCCAGGCGCCCCTAGAAGTGTTTTGAAAACCTGAGCTCTCTGAATTTACTCCTTTCTAAGTTGTGCAATACTTCTACTATGCTCAACTATATTTATGCATATGGACTGTTGATTGCACAAGGGCATCTTGCTGAGGGGACACATGCGGGCTCAAATCCAGCCCGAATTCTGAATAAGCCATGTGCCCATGCAGTACATACACCCAAAAGAGTCACTTTTTTTTAAATCCATAGAATAATTTTTATACAGGCTAGCAGTGGTCCTCACTATACTCCCCTTTCCTTCCTATGCCCCATTCGCTACTGAAAAGATGGGCTGAAATCTCAATGATGATGCCACCATTCATTGGCAACTCCATCACATTTCTGGCATATTAGTTTCCCTCAAACCAGTCCTAAGGCAAATGTTATGATGTAAGGCTTTATTGGGAGGCAAAACTCCAGGGTATTAAAAGTGAGGGAAAAGGAAAAGTGAGGCAGAGAAGAAAGAAAAGCAGGTAAAACATGATCCACTGTGAACTGACCACAACATCATAAGAAAACCCAGCCAGTCATTTAGTGATCAGTGACATCTTCCAGACAGGGAGCATGGAACTCTCTGCTATTCCTGATCTCTCTCGCTGGTTGAAGTTGGCGCTATGGGACCAATACACTCCTTGTTAACCGGCTCCCACGACTATCTGCCTATAAAAGCCAAATCCCATACCCCAGGATGTGGTGATGCATCTGGGTCCAAAAGTGATGAAAGAAACCAGAGTCTCCGTGAGTACAGTCAAGGTGAGGTCTGGTTGCTGGAGCTGCTATGACTCCCGCTGGACCAGAAGTGGGAGAGGTCAGGCCAGAACTGAGAAAGGTTTAGAACTTCCGGCAGTTTTAGAAGACAAGGCAATGAGAGTAAGAGTGGTGGTGGCCAGGCTGCATACTGAACAAGCAGAGGAATGCCCAGGAGGCACATAGGCCAAGCAATTCTAGGGAGGCCCATAAAATGGGTCTGAAACACACGGAGTCAATGGATATTGCTACAAAAAAATAACAAAAATCGTATCTCTTCTCAATGCTTGTTGACATGGAAATACAGCAAAATTCATGTTTTTGATGACTCAATCCAATAAGAAAAGTTAACAGAGGTAGGAATTTTCATCTGTTTACGTGGGCACAGTATGGATGATAAGGAAAATGGGCACAGATATGCCACAGCAGTGTGTACGTATAAAATACAAGTGGCTTATTATGGCCGTCCGCTGGGAAATGGAAATAGCTTTGTTTTATAGAATGCCAATCATTATATTGGGATTTTCGTGTGGTTAAAATTTACCTAATCACTCATAACCAGTTTATTTCTAGACTATTATGTCAAGGAAATTTGTCACACAATCTGACAACTCAAAAAACAATAGTTGCTTCACCACACATACACACACACACAAACAAAATGATATGGTGCAGGTTTCCCCCTCTATATGAAAGTAGAGCTTTCCTAGGAAAGCTTTTGTAAGCTGAAATGGCATAAAACAAAGAAGCAATTACCAGTAATTCATATAAAAAAAAAAAGCTAAACTCTCTCAGGGCTTTTCTGATACCTTAGAACACATTTTGCTAATGGATGCACAAAATAAATTGAGATAAAGCACAGATGTTCATAGACACTGTTCAAAGCTATGGCAGCCTGATGCTGAGATGCTGAGTGTAGGTCCCAGAGAAGGAGCTTGATGGGGCCAGTCTTGCTGCTTGGGGTGTGAACTGCCCCTCTAAGGTCTCCCTACAAAAACATTGAGTGCTATTTTCACTTTTTTTCATAAAAGCAAAAATCCTCTTTGAATTTCTTTTGGTTAGCAAAAATAGGTACTAATGCAGATATTTCCTAAAAATGAAGTGGAGAATATTCGAAAAGTGGGGGATACCTGTCCTATATAGAGGTGATGAATATGTTAATTAGCTTGATTGCAGTGATCTCTTACAGTGTATGCATTTGTCAAAACATCAAGTTGTAGGGGCACCTGACTGGATCAGTCAGTAGAATGTAGAGCGTGTGACTCTTGATCTCGGGGTTCTAAGTTTGAGCCCCATATTGGGTGTATAGATTACTTAAAAATAAAATCTTAAAAAAATATATCAAGTTGTAAACCTTCAATATATACAATTTTACATGCCAATTATATCTTTTTTTTTTTAAGATTTTATTTATTCATTTGAGACACAGAGATACACAGAGAGAGAGAGCATGAGCAGGGAGAGAGGCAGAGGGAGAGGGAGAAGCAGGCTCCACGCTGAGCCAGGAGCCCGATGCGGGGCTCGATCCCAGGACCCTGGGATCATGACCTGAGCCGAAGGCAGACGCTTAACCATCTGAGCCACCCAGGCGCCCCTATGCCAATTATATCTTAATAAAACTTTAAACAATGCGAAATCAATTTTTTTAAGTAAGCACTATGCCCAACATGGGGCTTGAACTCACGACCCTGAGATTAAGAGTTGCATGCTTTACTGACTGAGCCAGCCAGGCACCCCAATATAAATCAATTTTTTTTAAATCAAAAAACAATGGTTGTTTAATAGACACTTGCTATGTATGTCATTTGAACACAGGTTAGGATAGGGTAGGATATGATAGGAAAGGGTAGGATTGAATGAATAGTTAGGATAAAAATTTGTCCATGTGTTATGACCACTTATATCTTATACAAGATATAAGTTTATTTCTTTTTCATGTCAGTCAATGTGCAAATAATTCAAGGCTGGTGTGGCAGTTCCTTGGTCATCTGCAATCTAGACTGTTCTCATTTTCCACTCTACTAACTCTCAAGTGTGGCTTTGACTACATAATCTAAGATGACAACTCAGCCATCACATCCACCTTCTAAACAACTGGATGGAGAAAAGCAGTGGAGGGAAAAAGGGGAGAAGGGGCCCCTCTTCCTTTAATATCACTTCTTATAGGTTGCACACACTGTTCCCTTCATATCCCATTTTCCAAAAGCTAGTCATATAGCCATGTGTAGTTCTAAGAGAGACCGGGAAATGTTGCTGTCTTCCTGGGCAGTCTGGTGTCCAGTTAAAAATCTGGAGCTATCCCCATAAAAGAAAGGGATCTCACAGGACAGGTAAACTGTGTGCCAACAGCATGGGTTTCTTAACTGAAGATCACTCAAAGATCCCAAGAGCAAACTAACAAAAAGTTATAACTACCAAATTTGTATGTCATAACATTCATTTTTCTCACTGATTAAGGAAGGGAAAACAGTGTTTTAAGTGTCTGTTCTATAAGCAGCATTATCCAAAAGGGTTATATACAAATATGAGTAACTCAAGATGAATTCAAGGTAGCATATAATCCACTTCACATGGGTGTTACAACGGTAAGACTTGATGAAGAACATATGGACACACGTTCTCCAACCTCAAGGAACCCTCCGTTCCCCTAACTCCCAGAATGTTCTTCCACCAAGATCCTTGACATCTGGGTCTTTCCCATCTTTGAAAAAAAGGCTCAAAGGTCACCTCCTGGGATTGAAGCTACCATATTCAAAATAGAATCCTTTCCAGGAACTCTCTAGTTCCTTGAGAGCAGAAACCTTGTCTGTCTTCTTCATTGCTGTATCTGGCTGGCCTAGAACAGTGCCTGGCACATGGCAAGCATTCATTAATATTTGTTGGATGAATGAATAAATATATGAATGAAGGCTTCCCCCCTAGAGAAAAACCCACTGCGGAGTGAATGAGTATGACCACAAGATACTGTGTCCAATTCCAGGTAGCCTCTCTGTGGTAATCCTTCCCCTCCATCTTCAGTCACACCCCTCTTCCAGCCCTCTTGGCAATAATTCCAAACCACTTTTTTCTCTTTAAACCTCCTGGACTAAAAAAAAAAAAAATACACATGTAAAAAGAAGCCAGGTGTCTGGAATCTCCTCATCTTCGCATTCTGGATCCTTCAAATATAGCCCGATCCATGGACATTTCCAAACTTAGATAAAAACAAACAAATCTGCCCTCATATCCTCCAGTCCTCAAGCCACTGCCCTTTCTGTCCCCACAACACAGCTTCTCAGATTAGCCTACAGTCCACATCTCTCCTTCCTCACCTCCCATTAACTCCTCGTGGGGACTGTGCTCTGACTCAGGCCTTCCTCACGCCAACCAAACAACTGGCAGGAAGACACCAGTATTTCAAATTGCCCTCATTTGACTAGACCTCTTGAGTATGAGTCGTTCTCTCTTCCCTTGACTTCCAGGACCACTCTCTGTTTGTTCTCCTTTTCCTCCGACTTCTTTTCAGCCTCCTTTGCTGATTCTTCCCTCTGTCCACCCCAGCATGCTGGTATCACCCGGGTCCTTGTCCTCAGCCCTTTTCTGTTCTTCTTTTCTGTAGAATAAATGGAAGTGAAATCTCATCCACTCCCATGTTATTAGCAATGACATGTATTCTGACGACTCCTAATATCTCTAGTCCATGAGTTTCAATCGATCCAACTGTCCAGTTGACATCTGTGTATTTTACAACACTTTGAATTCAACTTGTTCTACGTTAAATTCATTATCTATTATTCCTACCCCATCTCACCTTTCTTCTTTATTTCTATTTTGATTAACCATCTCACCATGTAACCAGATGCCCAAACCAGAACATTTTAAGTCTTCCTAGTGTTCCCCTCCGGCACCAGCTGCATCCTTTACCTTCTTCCTTTTTTGTCTTATTTTGTTTTGGTTTAAGTAAGCTCTACCCCCAACGTGGGGCTCCAACCCAGGACCTCAAGATCAAGAGTTGCATGCTCCACCGACTGAGCCAGCCAGGCGCCCCAGACTTTCTTCTTCTTAAATGCCATTCTCCCACTCCGCTGCCAGGCAGACCATCAGTCCCTCAAAGTAGGATTTATCCTATCCATTTTTGTGTATCCTGTCCATTTTGTGCTACCAAAAGTGGTGGGGGAGGAGGAAGATTACATAAGATAATTTTTATAGTCAGCTCTTAAAGATTTTCATTCATTCAAAAATATTTATTTAGCACTTAATATATATCAGAAACATTTATGATTTACTTAAATTATCACCTCTTTTCTAAATAAATATTCTTTGTCTTAATGACTGCCTGCTTGCTTGCTAGCATGTGTAACAGCCTGCAAAAACCCAAATCCTCCAACTTAAAATTGTCATTAACAGACACTATTGTTACTATTTTACCGTAAGGCTAGGGACGCAGGCCAACAATCAGAAACAATTCACAGAAATGTTTGGCTAAAATTCTTACTTTAAGACTTGCGTATTGCGTTGTTTAATTAGAAAGGAAATCTTGAAATACACCTGATCCTGCAAAGTAATTCTGTCCACAAAATGGGCAAAGGGAGAGATTTCCCATTTTGTTCGCCAACCCGGTAATTTGGTAGGAGGGGTTTAGGCTATTTTAATTAATTATTGCAAATTAAATATTTCAACAACTTGAAGTGAGTCCTTAAAAGAATGAAAAAATATACATAGCTCCCCTCTGCTAAAACTGCAGTTGATGATAGAATTCCTACTGTCTAATCTATAAAATAAAACCCGAGTTTTCAGCTAATTCCGTTCTCTCAAGCACAAAAAACAGTGCCACCCCAGTTAGATGCTTTAACATGCACGTTAATTTCCACTCACAGCTGTGGCAATTAGAAAGTGTACTTAATGGAGTGTCATGTTAATTGTTTTCAGAGTTAACCAATTTCTCCATTTAATTGTCAATTGATTAACCTATTGAAATGTTAAGTGACTCAGTTTCCTTCCAGAGTAAACAGCGGCAGCATATGGTAGCTTCATCAGCCGAAGGCAGCACTCATTTGCTTGGATTCAATGTGCTGGTATTTTTCTACACCTCCCTGAGCTTTTAATTAGATGAGGCAATGTTACATGCATTTGTCTGCTGGAAAGGTTATCAGTGCCGAGGCTGACCTGCAGAGGCAAGGTTGAGTCTAGCAGCTTTAATAGAAACGGTTTTCAGCTATGACTGTTGTACTTTATTGCATTGTGATGGTAATTAACTCAAGACTGCTTTCCTCAGCGTGTGTGTGTGTGTGTGTGCGTGTGTGTGTCTTTCCTGTAGCACTAACTATGCAATGAGATATTTCCTCTGTCAGATATATGCACTTATTAAGCACTCATTGGATTCTAATAAGCATGCAAACAGTCAAGAGTTTCTTTAGGCTAATACCACACTACTCAGATCGTGGCGCCACTAAATAAGTACGGTGTTCCTCGCCTGCAGCACATTTTGCAGAGAAAAAAAGCCAGCTCCCTTTGGTAGAATTCTGCTCCTTTATTTTCATGGTGTCTCATTCCCCTGGATCTTTACAACTGTAAAGTAAAAATTATTTTATTTCTTCAATCTAAGAATGTAGGAGGCCATGGAGCGTGGAGGGAGCGACAGTTGGATTCAGAAGCATCTTTTCCAATGCTCCCGGCAGGGATTACTGTGTTTTAGTGACCAGATTAAGATAAGGTCTTGGCGGTGAACTATGAACTCAGTCCTCTCATCTCTTGCACACTGTTTTCTGATTCTGGGTGTGTGTTGCTTGCGTGTGTGTTTTTACTGTCCCACACTACTGTTTAATTCCGAGCCAGCCCACAACTGGGCCAGCATTCTCATCCTTGGTAATGTTGGTAGCGGGCAGCTGAGACGAAATGATTACAAACCTAGGTTGTGTTCACTAGTTCTTCAGGGGATTTCTCTCTTAATAGTTCTGGCTCATTCATGTTTGATTCAGCACATTTGTTCTTTAAAAAAGGCGTAGCTTAGAAGAGTTCCAGGGTGGGTTAATAACTCAACTGAAAATGGCCGCTTGCATTGTAAAAGCTTGTTCCTGCAGTTGCTTGGGGCTTTCTGCAGTTCTGCCGCTCTGCAGCTTCGGCCCAGTTGGTAAACAGCTTAAGTCCAGACATCTTTTCATTCTCTGAGCAGCGGATTGAAATAAAAATGCATATAAGTGGCGACTGACTGGCGCTGGCCTAACAATAGCCTGTAACATTATGCAAGGGTATTTACATAGGAATAAGGCCTTACTAAAGGAGATGGGGCAATTAATGGTGTGGGCCACACATATAAGGAAAGTTTGTCCAATCCTTTCCTCAATAAAGATCTTTTGTAAAGTGCTATGGAAACTCATGGAGGCCCCAAAGAGATTAAGGGGAGGACTTTTCTGGGACTTTGAAAAACTATATATATAAATACATATATATATATGGCATATATATATGGCATATATATATAACATATATATATATTTATGTATATTCAAATACATATATATGTAATTGAAAGTTTCAAAAAGCCAATTTATATTAAATGAATGCACAGAAAAGAATGTGAATTCTGTTTTGATTATTTTGGGGAGTTCTCAGACCCTATGAAAGAAGGCAGTTCCCCGTGTTTCAGCCTCTTCTCTTCCTTTTCTTTCTTCTCTTTTCTCTTCCTTTGGTGATGTTTATTGAGTAGAAAATCGGTTCTGTGATAAACAAGCTCCTTCGTTATCTTGTTTCCCTGTGTTCGAACCTGAAGCATCATCTATTGAAATATTTGGAGAGTTTGGCCGTACTTCTTATTTCAAGTGATGATTTAGCAATGGGGGGAAAATTGCCCAGTGACCAGTCCAAAGATTTTCAGGAGTGTCAGGCAGCTGGAGGGCACAATGAAAATGAACCACCCGCAAAAACAGGGAGGGGCCAAGAGCAAACGCACAGGGAGGGCCATAGAAGGATGTGACAACCTTAATTCAAACCTAGAGCTTTTTTAAGGTATATGTTATAAGGGAATACATATTTTGTCAGTACACATCAAAATTAAAAAGTCAAATGCTTGAATTATTTTCATCTTAATACCGTTCAAATATAGTCATTGATTTTTTTTTTTTTTTTTTTTTGGAATTGGGAAGTGCTCCTCACCCCGCCCCCACCCCTAGCCCACCAACCCCAGCAGTAGAAGACAAATCTGTCACATGTTTTCATTCTTATCAGAGGCTCACCATCTGCTTCTGCCCTTGGCCAGATAGCATTACTGTTATTATTACTTTAGATCAGAATACTTTTAATAAAGTATCATCAGCGTTCTAGAAATAAGAGACAAAGGAATAACCCAAGGCCTCTTTGCATGTCTCATGACCAATTAAAGCATCTACTACCTATTTTAAGCAAAGCACTGCAGTTTTCTTTTTTCTTTGTTAATGTTTTATCTCACTCAAAGGACATTTTCTAAGGAAGCAGAACTTTGGCACGGGGTGCTCAAGCTCTGTTCACACTTGCTAGTAAAGCTGTTCTTACTCCCAGAGTTGCATTTTATTCCATTTTCTCACTTACAGTTGGTTTCATGAAATTCATGTTCATATAGAATGAGTGAAATAAAATCTTAATGTGATAACGCATAAGCTTTGGATGCCTCTGTGTGTGTGTGTGTGTGTGTGTGTGTGTGTGTGTGTGTGTGTGTCTCGTACAAAGTGATTTCAGCTGCAGCCCTTTCGAGCAGGCAGAAATCAATGCCTCATTCAGGACTATTGATCAGTACTAAATTAATTAGACTCCGAGGCTTATGGCAGTTGATAAGACAACTTGTTAATTTAGTCAATGATAGTGTTTTCCCTAAAGCAGCAAATACCCTCTTCTTTAGAAAAGGCATTTCTAATGCTTGCTGCCAGTTCTTTTTTTTTGTTTTCAGTTTTCATCTTTCTTGTTTTCTTTTTTTTCTGGGACAGGAGGGTTTAGGGGTGAGTGGGTAGCGGGTGTGGGGAGGAAATCAGTAGGTAAGGGAGTGCTGTAAAAGTGTATCCACCGAGGAGTCAGTCTGAAATAGTCACTAACCCACTCCCACTTCTAGTCCCCCGCTTCACCTAATTTCGGGATGAAGGAAAGAAGCCAGATTATAACCCGGGACATGGATCTCCTCTGGGGCTCTGGCCGTGTAAGGCCACTCCAGCCCCACAAGGATGTTCATTTGGAAGGGGCTACTTCCTAAACCTGCATTTAGAATTAACTGATACATACGGCTTGCTTTTGCTTTTCATTTAAACCTGCAACAGTGATGGTCATAGTCAATAACAAAGGCTTGGGCCCTGTCGGTAATGCAAACTGTGAATGGAATGAAGGTATCCCAGAATGCCCTGAACATAGGGCAGTACTTCCTGCTGGCTTGGAAGGACAAAAGGACAAAGCCTGGGAGTGTAGGGGTCCCACCAACAGCTCTTGGAGGCAACAACCTGCTATCAGCAGCACTCCGACCCTCTGAGAATGCTAATAAGCTAGTGAAGAGCTCTGCTTTCTTGCCATAATTCTATAGTGTGGTTGAGGACCCCATAGTGTTCACTAAATAAAGACAACTAATTGAGAATTTTTTGCACATTTTGCTCAGGGGACTTGTTGTTCATTCGATTCTTTGGGGAGAATGTACCCCTACTGACAAGAGGAACTGATTGCTTTGGCAGCCTCATGTTACTCTTCCCGGGTCTAAGACGGACTTTCGAAGTATGACAAAAATGTTTAATTTTGATTTTTTTTTAATTATGTTGCTGGGAATTATTTTCAATCTCAAAGAATAGACGTTCCAGTGTTCATCTAAAAAAAAAAAAATGCTGGCAGAGTTTTTTGAATTAAAGCCCCCTTTTTCTTTTTCTTTTTTTTTTTCTCTTAAATTGTATTTTCTGTGGTGAGGCCTACATTTTTGTGTCTGCAGGTGACTCGTTGATTGAAACTAAAATTAATAAATCAGCTGAAAAGCTCACACCTACAGCTCACAGCAGGGCCTGGAAAACACGTTTATAAAGGGAGCTTTATGCCCTCATATAAAGACGGAATAAATTACAGAAGCACTTGTTGCCCTGAGACTTGATTTTGCTTTGCAATCTGGTATCTTATTTTTGGAGCCTTATTGTTAATCAACAGGTTCCTGGTTGCTTTAGCAGGTGATTTTGCTATTAATCTCTTACTTGACCATTATAGCATATTAATGAGGAGGTGTCTAGATGTGGCTCTGTCTTCTGACCAAGGAATTAGTTTAAAAGGTGCACTTTTTACTCAATGGCTTGCAGTTAGCCGTGTTGAGGACCAAATGCAAAGTAGCATTTTCTACAGCTTGTGTAGTATTAAGGAGTGTTTTACTAACATATGTGTCTTACTGTGCTTTTCTTCTCTCCTACACTTATTCCTTCACCGTGGAGGGCAATTACGGAACTTACCAGTCTCTGTTCATTTTTTTAACAAAATAAAATTATATATAAATAACAAAATGATATCCTTTCTTATTAATGTGCACCTTCATTTTAATTAAACAATGTCAATTTTCTTTGGAGGTGTGTTTGGAATTAAAATGTATGATTTGGGAAGGCAAGACATTCAACATTTCTCACCAGAACTAGATTAATAAATGTCATTACAAGTGCAGGAATTTCACCATCACATTTCCCTTTAGAATCTGAGGTAATTGGAAATGGTTAAGCTTGACAAAAGAAGGAAGTAAATATACCTATGGGGGTAGTTTAGAAATATAAAGAAGAACTGAGGATTTTAAGTCTTAAATTTGTAATTACAAGGATCTCCAAAGCAAATAATGGTGCAAAACAGCCCAGACAACCCCGCATATGAGAAGAACCGCTTTGTTGCAATCTGCAGATATTTCAAAGGACATCCTTTGGCAAAGCATTATCGTTATTATTGTTCATTTCCTTTCAGATCTTCTGGACAATCTGGTCCACACCTCATGCAGGCTGTCTTTTTTTCTAAACCTGAGAAATGTCAAGCTTGTGCTTTTCTTATTTTTAACTTTTTTAAATTAAAGGTTTGTGTCAATTGAGGCACATTTGATGTCACTGTCTACCTCGTCTTTTCAGACTAAGCCCTGAAGTATCTTCATTCTCCAGATTAAGGTCAACACCATCATCTCTTTCAGTAAAGAATTTTCTGGTTAGGTTTCAGGAGAGGAGGATGTGAGTTCGAGGTGTTAGTAGAAAAGCAGAAAGCCAATCGCAGGAATGCATGGGAGTGAACATTCATAGAACCATCACACTTGATATTACTTACGAAATTTTTGTCCATAAAAATGCATACTAACAAAAAACCATCAGCGTTATCCTATGGCTGTAATATTAGGCCTCTCCCACGGATGGGAGGAATTGGAAATACGCTGTCTTCTCTAAAAGTGTTGCTCAAGTTACCAGCTTGACTGTTCACTGTAATTACACTACCAAGCTGCCCACTTTAGAGCGAGCAGGGGACCTTTATCTGCTCAAAATCAATATTGATTACCTGGAGCCTGGAGCCTCATTCTAAATTTTTGGTTCAGGCCAAGAAGCTAGGGAGAATTTTGGTAAGGATGGCCCCACCCACCTCGGACAACCACAAAAATTAAAACAAAAATAATTGACCTTGGGCTTGGTTATCTTTTAAAACTGAGGAAGAAAAAAAAGAATCTGTTCCACACTGGGCAGAAACAGTTTATGCCCCCAGTGACATGAAACCAACCGCTTTAGGCTCTCGGGTACAAGAGAATAGTTAGTTGTATATGGGGTTGGGGTGGGGGAAGGGTCTCCTGAGGAGTGGAAGGAAAAGGAGGAAATAAAACTCATATTAAAATAAATTAAGGAAGTGACTAGTGTATTCTAGGAATAGTCAGGTTAATTCGTTTATATTTGCAGTACAAATTTCTAGAAAACAAAGTTCCAAATATACACCAAAGTACCGCAGACTGGCTGCTCTGGCCTGTGTTTATAAAGGACAGTCACTATTAGAGAACGTTCCCCTCCCCCAGTGCTCCCTCAAGTACTTCCAGCTAGGGAGGTTTTCAGCCCTTTTGTCTTTTTACAACTTAGCAAGATCAGACACATTTCTGCAATGCATATGCAGATTTCACCTCTTGTTACTTTCTCTAATGAGCGTTCACTTAATCAATTTGACAGTAGCCTTTATCCCCCACCCCTTTTTTTCCTTCGCATCCACTAAGAAAGTTTTCAGGAAAAAAATGTTAACAGATTCAAGGGGGCATTAGCAACGTGGAATGGTAGCTGGCCAAACTGGGGTGAATCACAGGGCTTCACAATGACACTACAGTCCTGCCACCCCCTCTGTCCAGCTTCTGAAAACAGGAAGTAGGTCTGCCAGTCTCATAAGAAAGCAAGTATTTTAATAGCTAACCGGAAATGGTTTTCCTTTGCTCTTTAAGAATTGAAAACCATCCGTTGTTATTTAATAGAACACTTAAACTAGTACTTTCTCATAGGCGCACACGCCCATTCTGCCAAAAGCACTGTTAAAAACTTTTGTGCAAGAGACAATCTTGCTATAAGACAAGAGCAACCGATCCATGTTGGCGCTCTCCCATCAGATTTCCCACCAGGGCACCCTACATCACATGACCGTTCTTGGCCTTGTTCAATAGTCCCTCCAACCTGGGAGGTGGAGGGCAGGTGGGTTTCAAACTGAGGTAGTTCACTCTTTCCAGGGAATGGGTGACGTGACGAGAGGCAAATCCCAGTTCTCCATCATATTCTCAACTCAGCCTCAAGCCAAATCTGCTACTGGGCGATCGATCTAACATATGACAATATATGGCCCAGGTACTGGGAAGTAGCAGATCCTTAAAAAAAAAAAAAAAAATTTTTTTTTTTAAAGTTCCAGGCCCTCTCTTGCCTGCAGACAGCCAAAGTTTCAGCCCTCGTGCAGCCCCTGCAAAGCCTGCTTTACAAACTCTCAGTTTGGCTGCCCTCTTCCAGTTCCCTCTGGCTCCCTCCAGCAGAACTCATGCCCTTAATCTTAGCCAGTTTTGTAACTCACCCACTTGAGTCTCTTTCACTTGGCCAGAAAAATCACACTAAAAGAAGGAGAAGGAGGAAGGAGGGAAGCCCACCACCCCTCGCCTCACCCTGTTCTGTGCTTGGTTGCTTTAGTCTTGCCTTTTCTGATAACTCACAGTACCTTTCTCCCCAACATCTATTCATTAAGTCCTACCAACAGCCAATTGTTCACCTTTTACATTCTAATTGAATAGGAGATGTGGTTTTAAGACAATCAGGGTCTGGTCCCTATCTAGAGTTTATGGCTTGAGCTTATTAGGTCACTGACAAATCTTTCTTTTCCTGACCTTTTTTATTTTTAAAGATTTTATTTATTCATTTGAGAGACAGAGATACAGAGGGAGAGAGAGAGAGCATGAGCAGGGGGAGAGGCAGAGGGAGAGAGAGAAGCAGGCTCCCCGCTGAGCCAGGAGCCTGATGTGGGACTCGATTCCAGGACCCGGGATCACGACCTGAGCCAAAGGCAGACGCTTAATCATCTGAGCCACCCAGGCGCCCCTTTTCCTGACCTTTTTGATTAAAGGTGGGAATCTATACAACCAGTTGCCCACCTTCTCTAACTGGAGGGACCTGTTCTACTTGGCAGGCCGAACCCCTCTGCCACACAGAATTTCCAGGTAGGGTTCCTCTGAGGTCTGGGAATGAGCAATACTTTAGAGTTAGTTAGCAGCCTGATTTCAACCAGGACCTCTTGAATTCTAAGGGCCGCCCTAACATTTTCAAGTGGTTGGACTGAGTTGATCCACTGTCTGCACTACTTACATCACCTGAGCTCTTGGCTTTTTATTAGCAAAGTGGAAGCGTAGGTCCCAAGACCTACTGACCCAGAATCTGAATTTTAACAAGATCCCCAGGTGATTCACATGCACATTTCTTTAATCACCTGAGGATCTTTGAGAAGGCAGGGATATACAGTACCCTTCAGAGTCCTCTCGATTCATTTTCTGTCTTCTCATCACAGTCCTAATGAAGCAGAGAGGATACGGAGTTTGAGTTGGAAGGGAGAGAGGAATAGTGCAAATCAGCAGGTATACCTCCATTATTATTAACCTGATTTTCAAATATGCTAAGTTAAAAATCATTTTAGTATATATGCAATTAAAAAATATATGCTGTTAGGCCCCTATTTCTTCTGGAAATAATTTGGAATTTTATCTCTCTCTCTCTCTTTTTTTTTTTTCCTTGTGCAAAAGCACCCTGAAATGCCTTCTACTGTATTGGTCTTTTCTGTTTAATGAGCTAGTAATTTAACCCTGATTTCTATTTTTACTTAAGAGTCGTGTCTATGTAAACTTCATTCCAGAAAACCCCGTAGTTTTCCTGGGGTTATAGAGGACCTCCTGGAGGGGTTCCTGGCACCTGCTCCAGAGGACGCCCCTTGCAAAGGGTTAGCCATTCTTTCTCCAACACCTGACCACTCTCTGCTCCCATGTCCCTGAGCAGAAGAACAGTGAGTGAGGGCAGTACATGGAAAGAGCATGGCCCCCAGGGCAGAGAGGCTAGGACTGACAAAGCTGGTTCCACCATAATGAATGCCTGTGACCTTCGGCAAGCAACTGAACATTTCTCAGGTGCTGGATCCTGCTTGGTGAAAAGGACATCATAACGTGAAGGGTTGTTGGGTTGGTAAAAGAGGTAACATTTCAAAAAGGCCTACTACAAAGTGGCAGGTTGGTAAATGGGGAGGAGAGGGTGTTTCCCTTTGTCTCGTGCTTTCTTGGCAAGACCTCTGAAGAGCTAGTCAAAAAGGGAGTTTGGCTGTCTCACCCCTAAGAGCAAAGGCCCTCAGTTCTTAGAGGTAGGTGAGAATCCACGCTCCTTGGCTTGATGATTATAAATAGTCCCCACTTATTAAACACCTGTGATGTGACAGTGACATCTGGCAAGTGCTTTGACCTTCCTGAACCATTCACCCCTGCTCTGTGAAATGGAGATTATAATGCCTAATCGGATTGTTGAGTTTGGTTAAAGAGGTTGCTTTACATTCATTATCTCATTGAATTCTCCCAACAACCTGGTGTAAGGGGCCACGTTTGGCCCCATTTTACAGCTGAGGACACTGAGGTTCAGAGATATCAAGTAATTCACTCAGGGCCATGCGGCTGATAAGAGCCAGGTTTGAACTCTGGATCTCTCTAATCCAAAATTTATGTGCTCTCCATTGTACTTCCTACACCTTTGGGAAACTGATAAGTAAAAGGAGACCAGCTAAAGGAAATTACTTTAGTCTTTTCAATCCTTAATAACATTTCAGTTCAATCCCAAGAAGGGCAGTGATTTTTCAAACTTCTTATCTTTTTTAATCTGCAAAAAAAAATCTGCAACTAACTGAGAAGTTTCCCCCCTAAATGGTGTCAAATCTTGGAAGTATTTTAATAAAGTAGTTCTTTCACCTCTGAAGGATTATCAAGTTGGATGTCCAGACCTGAAAAGCAGCAAGATTTGGTTCTTTACTCTGTCCTGGATAGAGTCAGAGCTTCGGTTTCAGAAAGGACAATCTCCATCAAAGGTCATCATGTCCAGGAGCAGATGGTGCTCAGAATTATGGGTATGTTATGAACCAAGGTGAATTGATTCCAAAGTTGAACCCTCATTAATGAAAAGTTGAATCACCCTAATACAGAAAGAAGGGGCTTGAGAAATGATGGGAAATCCAAGTGCATCCCTTGGGGACCCGTTGAGGAAAAAAGAGACAGAGAAAAAAAGGTGGGAAAAGGAAGCAAGGGCTTGGTGCCCTTAAAAACAGCACAGGCCATCCAAACTCAGGCTATGATGCTGACCCGGCATCTCATATTCGCTCCGGCAATCAGCATCAGCGTTTGGTCCGTGGGTGGGAAATGTATTTCCTATGCAGTCTGTGGGTAGCCATGGCACGTGAAAATGCTTGTGTCTACAAATAATGTGCTCACACATAGAAATATTCTTGAAAATGCAAAATGGAATTAGACTTGATAACAATTGCATTGCAGGTGAAAATATGTCTCTTCTCCTTTGCATTGGGAGCAGCCTAGAAGTAAAATGGCCCTGACCCCTAGTTAGGCTGGCCCTTCAGAACCCCAGCCACCATTGGCTTCCTTGTTCCTTTCTATTTCCTAGAACTCAGGTAGGGGTGTACCTGTAGAATAGGGTCAAATTAAGAACAGTCTTCAAAATGGATCAAGATCATTATTTGCTCTGCATTAGTGTTATTGAAGTGCCCTGTTTTACATAAAGTCCAAGGGAAGTATTTTAATTTTATTTACCTATAATGGAATAGTATTACAGCTGATAATAAAATGAGCTGCATTTTAGTGACCTTTTGATTTAAAAAAAAAAAAAGAAGAAAGAAAGAAATTTGCTAAGATAAGCAACTTCCTTCTCCCTTATACAGGACTTTCTTCTTTTAGCCATTTATTTCTTGCTCAGCAAAAATAACAAGGACTCTGGAAGTCTGCTTTCTTAATAAAGGTAGATGTAATTTGAGTGGTTGATGAACCCAAGATAGTTTAAAATCTAACATGCCTGATATTTAAGGTGAAATATGAGCATCCTCTTATTTTTATAGGTAAAAAATTCAAACACCCTTTCCTAGTAAAATTCTAAGCGCAGCCATCTCTGCTCCTGATTAATCATCAAGGAATTGCTGTGTTGAGGCTGCTCAACTCTTAAGGAACAATTTCCAGGCAAGCTCAATCTCTTGGAAGCTGAACCCTGAAAATAAGAATACCCCAAATATTTCTGTTTGGAGATTGTGTGTTCTGTGTTCTGGTTAGGAATATCCCCCCACCCCTTCGGATTGTTTTATTTCTATGAGGCCATGTCCTTGTCCCAAGAAGCCCCCTGGACTGGTTACTCCCTAATCTGTCTGCATCCTGGTTTTATTAGGTAGAGGGCATCAAGTGATAATGTATGACTTCTTCTTTTTTTTTTTTTTTTTTTTTTAAACATAGACAGGTTTGTTTTTCTAACTGTCAGCAGTGTTTTGGCTATTTTGAGAATGTAGGACAGGGTTAAGGATTAGTACCAGCATTCTCTTTTCTGTGTATCAGAGCCGCTTAGCAGTAATTAATCAGGACATTAGGTTTTGTACTCTTGGTTCAGGTCATTTGCCTATGAGCTGCTCGAGCCTTTTACAAAGGCATACTGCATATGTTTCTGGGTACCTTTTTGAGAGAAGATTTAAATTGGCCAGATGAATAATACTTTGTTACAAGTGTTTTGCCCTAGGCAAAAAGGTTTTCTTCATATTATCATAGCCTGAAGCTGCAATCCTCAAGCTGGATGTGACTGGCGTTACACTGTCACATGGCAATGATGTAAGAACAGGCCTCTCTGTGTCAGACAAATCTGGATTTAGGGGAATTATAGCAGATGTTGCAAAATGGCAACAGTTTAGCAAGTTCCTTTTATCCCAGTGTTGGGAGGCAGGACTACTAAGTGTACCAGACAGAAAAGAATGTTTTCTTTGATCCTTTACACTCTAGGGTAGGGACTTCCCCGGTTAGAGAACATCGTTAATGATACAGTCATACAGTCACTGATGGATCAGAATACAGAATTAAGGGTGGGATTTTTTTTTATTTTTTATTTTTTTTTTAGTATTTGTTTTGATTGAGCTTAGTATTTGTGGTCATTTACATTATAAGCTTCAGAAACCCTCTAAGGTTTTATTCTTAGTAAGGAAAGCCTAATTCAGTGGAATAAAGTGAATAACAATAACAAAAAGCTAAGCTGCACAAAAAATATTTTAACCCCGGCTAACCCATCCGCTCACAGCTCTTTGTACAGCTAAGTTATATCAATTCTAAGAAAGGAGAAAAATAGAAAATACAGTAGATATTTTAATTTTCACACTCTGATAAATATTGATGAGTATATTCAACCACATTAGGTAACAAGGTACACTGCATTGTCAGGGTTCATGCAAGTCTTCGTTTCTTAAAAGAAAAAGCGGTATTCAAAAGCTTGGGGTTTCACTGATCTCGATCCTTTTACATTATATTCTAATAAAAGTAATTCATACACATGATCAAGGTGAGTAGGTAGATGACAGTGAGACATTCCCTGATGGAAGTGATGCCAGGCTTGATTTACGGGAAATGTGTTGACTGTTGCTTCTGTGCATTTCTAGGACTCTCTGAGTCTCTAGAACCTTCTTTTGGATATGTAGTATTAGATATCACTGCAGCATGTTGTCCATAGAACCTCAAAAGAAGTTCTGCAAAAGACAGCAGTGCATTCAGGACAACAAGAACTAATTCCCACTGGGTAAAGATTTCCAATGATTATTAAAACACACACAAGCATTATAAATCCACTGGGGTTTTTTTTATGCAAATATTTATTGATCATTTCCATTGGAGCATTAGACGGTGAAATGTATGCAAACATTTAGACCACTTCTTTAAAAGGCTTCTATCTTTTCAAAGAGTATTTTTTAATTTTTTGAAGTATTTTTATTTGAAAATTGTGATCACTGCTGGGAGTCCCTGAAATAATTAGTGTATCCTAATTTTTCAGAATGTTTTCAATAAAACAAAGAAAAAAGTGAATATAAGGTATGTTTAAAGAACATCAATGTAGGTAGCTGTACGTTGTACGTTTTTTGGAAGATATCAAAGGTAAAGACAACACAGGAGCAGTCTGAAAGAAGGCTGTGAATAATGCTGCATCATCCTTCGTGAACTACTATCTGTAGTTGTATTTTATTATCTTTGTCCATTTCACCTACTTTACCACTGTTTGACCTGGAGAAAGGATTTGCTGATGCAGCGCAGAGAATGTTGGGGAAGATATTGGGTTTTGCCTTTTGAATAATAGATATCATATAGAAATGGACTATAATTCCATACATTGCCATCCTTTAAAAAGATAAACCTATGTCCTCAAAATAAGCATGCTAGAAATCAATGTAAAACTCACATTTAAAAGATTCCAAGATCATATTTTATTTCAATATAAAACTCAGTACATATGTCCTACTAAGAGCTTTAAAAATGGGAGCTTCCTTAAAAGCGGCTCAACCCCAACTTTGAATTTGAGATTACACGATAAAATGCACACATTTATTGGACATCGTGCATCTAAACCGCTGACTGAATCCTTTGCTATGATTTCAATTAACCTCTTAATCGCCCAAAGCCAGGTCAGTAACACAATTTATATTTGGTTACAAAGACAGCCATAATGATTGGCTTCAGTACTGTACTACATATATGGGTATTTCTGCAGACATGAGAAGGGGGAAAAAGAAAGTGGCTTTGTGAAACCTGCAGTGTCCAAGAGTCTGAGGGACTCCTAGAAATCTTTCCAATAAAATGTTTCTGGGTTCCACCCCCCTCCCCCGTTTTCCTTGCAATGTCTGTCTCAGATAGCTCAAAAAACAGAAAATGTCTATCTTTTTCAGAAATCCCAATACAACTCTCAAACATCCTGCAGCAGACCTAATTCCCACATATACGTAGCTCAATCTAAGAACAATTTGGAAGAGTTTGCCGCATCTGTTGTTCCACTGTTGAAATAATTCACAGTTAGCCAAAGTAGGAAATGCAAACAATCCTTTTTCATATTTGCATACTTGGAATTTGGCTTTTTGATTCATGATTGTTCCCATTAGCTTTGAAAATTCACGTTTCTGTCTAGTTGCATGTTTTGCTTGAGTGAGCTCAAATTATGCTCTTGACTCAAATATTATTACAAGTGTAAATACTTTGGAGACGTCAGTGTCTGCCACTGATTTGAGGGGTATTTGTTTTATTGATTTTCATCTGGCGAGTTTAAAATATGAGCAAACTTTTCATGGAGGGTTTGGTGCATTTGTTTGAACACTCCTGGAGTAATTGGAAATGCAACAATTGTTTAAAAAGTGGCATTGTCCATGAAAAGATTTAGTGAGGGATGAAGAAATTTCTTGAACCTAAAGACCTAATCTGGTGATCCAATTCTCCCCACTGTGTCCATTCCCGTGAAACTCCATTTACTTGCCCCTATCCATCACTAGCGCCCCGCATCCTACCTAGCCAATCCTCTAGGTTTCCCACATTGTCTCCTCTTTTGTCTTTTCAGTCTAAACAGAAGAACAACAGATAGGGTTCTGAAGGGCAGGGAGCATCAGGAGCTGCAGGAGAATGGCTGAGATGAGGGTCAGAGTCCTGCCCCTACTGCCAACAGTTACTAGGGTTTGTGCTGCCCGGCTGAACAGTGTTCAAAGGCTTTTCTGGGCTTTGTTCCACTGTGTAGGGATTAGGCCTGGCGGTCTGAGAATTTGCCTTCTAATTAAAAAGGATAAAAGATAGAAGTAGCATTAGACTAAAACAGAGCAGTGATACTTCACAGGCTGATTTTTTTTTAAAGTCACAAGACAACGCTAGAAGTTGTCAGGATATTTTATTTCCTTGGTATTCTACTCAAATTAAAAAGGGAAAACTTTGGAAACTCTTTCCAGCTGTTTGCATGGCGCATGGACGTCTAATTGCATCTAAAATATCTGCTGTTTACAGTGAGACTGTTTGGTGGGGGGATTTGCAGTCAGATTGGAGAAGGAAGCCTGCTCCCAGAGCCACCTTCCTCTTTTTCAGATGCTGGCAAGAAATTAATTCTACCCAAAGTGAATTCTGCTTTTCAGTTCGCCCCAGTGTGCCTGGCTCTCAAGCCTTCCAATGCCTACCCTACCTATTCTCTTTTCAAGGATCAAGCATGCCTTTCATCTCCTTGCAGCTGTAGACACTATCTTAACCAGGTGTGAAATGCAATTAAGAAATAATTCCCACCCCAGAGTCTTTTTAAAATTCTTAATAGCAATCTGATGAAGGGCAGTTTTTTAATCTTGCACATCGGTACGGCTGTGTGTTGTGACAGTCAGTGTGATCCTGTGCCTGTATTTTGGTAAGAAAGAAGCCATCCACAGATTCAGGCAGACTGGCAGCATCCAAACAGATGATGCACCATCTTAAAAGGCGCTCGCCTGCCATCCAGGGCGGCCCTTTCTGCCCCATCTAGAGAACTGTACGCTGACTGACACTTGTTGACTTGAAGGAGCGGCTGAGAGTGATTTGCCAAGTACTCCAGAGACTGGTTCTATCCACTCTATCAGAGGAAGGAATTTGAGGTGAGAATTTCTGTTAGAAATGCTGATGAGATTATATAAACTGGTGGAGGTGGGGTTTTTTTTAGGGGCAAAAAAAGGGAGGAAAGAGTTTTGTGGAGGACTTCGGAGCTTTCAAAGCCATTGAGCTCAGATTGCATACGCGTATAAAGGAATGCTCCCTTGTTCCCACAGAGCTCATGTTACGTCATGAAGCCCAAGGACTGAATTTCTTATTTTCCCCTTTTCTTATTTTGGTTTTCATTTTGCTCCGCAGAAACAAGTAAAGCTCCCTTAGGGAAGGGATGTTTTTAAAGCATGAGATTATAATGAGATTCATCTATGACAGGCATAAATATGCTTAATGCTGACTTTTCTGAGAAATCCATATCATCATCATTATTATTATTATTTTGCTTAATTTTACCAAATTGAGCAACTTACCAATTGATTACATTGGGCATAGGTGGAAACATGGAAATCTTGGGAAGGACACAAAGCTATCTCACCACCTACCATATAACTTTTTGGGCTAAGTCTGTAAATAATGTAAATGCTGTTTTTGTCATAGGACAGAACACTGTATTTCTAATTCTCTAAACTTTAGGTTTTTTTTCTTTGGAAGTCTAAATGGATTTAATATGTCAGTGGTTATATTTTGAAAAAAAATGTATGAATTATATTATGCAACCATGCAAAATATTTAAGAAACAATGTTTGTGAAATAATCCATATCGATTTCCATCATCAGCTTTGTATAAAAGAAGAAAAAGGAGGTTCTCTCCCGTTCTGAGTTCAGGGACAGCCTGGTAATTTATGTTAAGTTTCAGTCCCTTCTTTTATTTTTTGTCTTTTTGAGATGACCATTCCCCCTGCTGATTTTCCAAATGTAGCAAAGCTGAGTCTGCTAGTTCCACTCTAAAGAAAATAAAGATAATAATCTGATTTAGACATTGAAGAACATCAGTATGAATGACAACAGTAGTAGGTAACAGTGAGTCAACACTTCCCTTTCCAGTCCCAGCTTCTCTTTAGCATTTAAAATATGTCAGCCAGTCGTTCAAAGCCAAACCATTTTGAGAATGTAATTCACAATATTTTGGCTTCTATTTTTCAACAGCTTCTGAGTAATATATTGTACAAGAAAGAGGTCTTTGTTGTGTTTATAATACATGTATAACCTGGTGGGAAGCCGAATAAAAAATGTATATTATTTGCATAACTTGAACTAAAGAACCTAATGCATTATTGGGTCTTGAATGTCTTAAATTTAAGTGAGCTGGCTTAAGAGTAATACTACTCTATTACTGTTCTGTAATTCATATAATGAAATCATACAGCTAAAAAAAATTTAAGGTTTTAACAATGATAAGTGGAACCTGATTTTTGAACTCCTTTTTAATGAAAACAGTAATTTATAAACTGGCACATGTGTGCCCCTTTTTGTTTGCTGACAATAAAAGGCTGTTGAATTTGTATCCTTTCATCTGCTCTCCCCTCCGTGCATGTGAGAGAAGCCCATTTAGCCTAATGGTGCAGGCACCAAGGACTAACCACCTCCTGGAAAATCAAGGGATCTGCTTCCCAGACACAGTGACTGGAATGTCTGGATCCCCGTGGAACTTTCTGTGTCCAGACAAGCACCCCACCCAATCTGTCTCCTTTGAGTCCACCATATGAGCCATTTGAGCAAGTTGCGCTAGACTGAAGTTCCAATGCTCTCCAACTTTGCACCATACATAGAAAAGGAGAACAGACTTCACTTCACATGGGTGGTGGGGTCATCCTTCAATCTTATGGGTGAGGGATGTCTTCTTTTAGTAGAAACATAAACCCATAGCAATGCAGCCTCCCCCACTCAGGAAATGTGCCTTTGCTTTTAAAATAGCTGAAGTTACTTAATATTTGTATATAGAGAACAGGCTCTTAAGTGCTTCTAATGGTACTATCCTAGAGGTTCACCTTGCTTGCCTGTCTGAGTGCTCTAACTTACAGCTAAAGAGAGATTATTCTTATCTATCTATATTTGGAAATAAAGTATATACTGTATAACTGATGTTGGAATGCTCCCTTCTTCCTAAACCAAATAAATATGATCATTATGTATAGTAACTATTTCACTTCACAATCACTAAAATATTTTTTGAAAGGACCTAGGAATGACGAAATTAGTAAACTAATAGAATGAAAAATAAAAGAAGTGATCAAATGTACAAAAGCAAAAATGGATTGTTTAAAATAAGACATTACACATTTGGGATATATACTCATCTATTTTCAAATATGAATGTCAAATATGAACTACATTGCCGCTTATTCATTTAATTTAATTTTTTTTAATTTTAAAACTGTTCATATAGGGCCAGGAAAGTATTTTTACTTAGTGTACTTTTTCCTACAGTTGATGTAGTTGGTCTCCTTCCTGCAAACACAACACTACAGGCGAGATTGTAATAATAGTTAACTGTAATCTAAATGACTATGTTGAGAATATAATAACTCATTATTTTTAATCTTAATTTTAAAAAGCAAGGTCTGAAACAGCCAGCTCCATTGGAATATCCTATCAAAAGATTAGAACCATCACACTAGTTCTGCAAATGACATCCTAAAAATCCTTCCGGTTGACTTTCTGCTTTTTGTTTCTGGAAGGAGAGAAATGGGGGAGGGGAGAGTTTGGAGAGGATGCATTGGCTGGAAAAATAGACTTGGATGAATTGCAAGCTCTGAAAACAGATTTCTTTATCTACAAGCCAGGTTGGAGCGCATCCCCAGACTGCTAGTCTGAGCTACCTCGTCCAGTTGAGAAGACTGCCATCTCTAGGATGGCGTATGAGCTGGATGCTTTTTCACTTGCATGTCTCTGGACTTTTTTCAGCCTTAGGTCTCTCCTAAGCAGGAAAATTCCAGTTTTGCCAATCTGTGTTTTGGTGATATGGACTACCATCTACCTGTGTGGGGCTGAGATCCTAAAATTCCTTTTACTGGCAATACGATGCGGATTGGAGCCGAGGTGATAAGGTAAATAGCCAGTGCTTTATCCTCTCAGCCAAGCCCTTGATAAGGGACGTTCTTTGATGTTGAGAACGATAGTTGGCTTTTTCAGAACTTATATCCAAAACAGTAATACATAATGCATTTGCTTTCATCGTACAGCTGCTGATACATGGTTGAAGGTTAATTTAAAGATTACTTAATGAGAAGAGCTACTTTAAATCAATCAAATGCTTTAGAAAGCAAAAATGATCCTCCACTAACAAAAAAATAAAAATTGCAAGCAAAGAAACCTACATTTTTCAACTTCTTCCCAATCACTCATTGCGTCTTCTTTTAATACAAGCCAGCAGCTGCCTGGTTGAGTCCCTCTCACTAATGGTGCCTTGTTATCCATGGCTGCATTATGGTAAAATCATTTACAGTATACAGCACCTCTTCCACAAGGTGTACAAACTACAACAGATGCATGGGATGATCATATCTACTATATTGGTAATAAAGGGTTTCCACCCAGCACCTCATTGCAACAAAAAGCTGTTCATTTCACATCCTTTGGTTCTAAAGATTGTGTGTCTTCTTTGCTTACCTGAACAACATAAACATGGTGCGCACACACATTGGCTTTTCACAGGTGTTAGATGCTCAGCCCAGGCAAATGCTACTCACAATATCCACGACTTCTGCAGTTTTTCCATAATAAAATCATTACTTCATCTGAGCCCAAGAATCAGTAAACTGATTCTTTCTTGTTTTTCTTGTGACATCTGGTTTTGTTGAGCCTCACCCTGACTGGATTTCAGAAGATGTTAGAGGGAGAACTAACATAAAAATCGGCGTGGGGAGGAAAAAAGCAAGAGATCTGAGGGCTAAAGTTAATAGTAAGTGGTAGGTTACATCAAAACGGATGCCAAACCTATACCAAAATCAGAGACAGAAAAAAATCTAGTTTCCTCTTTAAAACAGAGGGCAGCCATCGGGCGCCTGGAGTAGCTCAGGTGGTTAAGGGTCTGACCCTTGATTTTGCTTCAGGTCATGATCTCAGGGTCTTGAGATCAAGCCCCAAGTCAGGCTCTGTGCTGGGTGTGGATCCTGCTTGAGATTCTCTCTCTCTCCCTCGGCCATCCCCCTTCCCTCTATTTAAAAAAAAAAAAAAGAAGAAGAAGAAGGCAGCCACACTATTTAACTTTCTTCCAATTATTTATTCTTGAAAAAAAAAATGCTATGAACGTGAGTTAGGTTTTATTGGCCTCTGTAAATCCAGGATGCTCCTGATCCACTCTGTAAGTAGATAGTAATAGAACTCATAACCATAACTGCCCTTCACGAGTGCTTGCTGTGTACCAACTCAGTTAACCCTCATTTCAACCCCATTTTCCCAAACAGAAAACTGAGGCTCCAAAAGGTTAAGTACCTTGGTCAAGGTTACACAGCTGGAATTAAAGCAGCTATGACTTGAACCTAGTAGTTGATTTGAAAGCCCTACCCTTCTAACTACTAGGTTATGAGCAAACAACCACTGTCCTACAGAAAGGGAGGTCCTAGAATAATGCATCCCTTTTTTTAAAATCAAATATGTGATTTTAGGGGCGCCTGGGTGGCTCAGTTGGTTAAGTGACTGTCTTCAGCTCAGGTCATGATCCCAGGGTCCTGGGATCCAGCCCCACATCAGGCTCCCTGCTCAGTGGGGAAGCCTGCTTCTCCCTCTCCCTCTGCCTGCCGCTCCCCCTGTTTGTGCTCTCTCTGTCAAATAAATAAAATCTTTAAAAAATAAATAAATACATAAATAAATATGTGCTTTTAAACAGCACAGATTGTGGAGGCCAACTGCCTCGTTTCAAGTCTTTTACTGGTTATATGACGTAAGGCAACTTAACCTTTCCGTGACAGTTTGCCTCGTCTGAAAAATGGGAACAATAATAGTGTGTTGGTAGGATTAGATGAACCGCTACGCAAAAACTCTTAGAACAGCACTTGCTTTGACATGGTCAACACTTCAGAAGTGTCCTGTTTTCTTTTGTGGGTGTTCAGTAGCCCAGAGGTGCTTTTCTTAAGCTTTATCCATGTATGATGCCCCACTCTGTTCACCTGGCCAGGATACGTCAGGACATGTGTCTGCTGTCACCAAACAGCCCAGTGACCAAAGAGCCCTTCCACTAACAATCAAAAGAAAATGGAGGGTCTTCTTTACTTTATCAGAACTCCTCGTCAGAATTATATATATGTAGTTCTTAGGGAGGAACAAAATGTTTGGGTTTAAGAAAGTATTGATTATAACTTAGTACAGTTTTAAAATCAAAATGCAAAACCCAAAAGCATTTCGAAATTAGCTCAGAAATTTAAAAAAATTGGAAGTATGCTTTTGACATCACTAAATACAAAGTCAAACTCTCACAACTTATAAATTGGAGCATTCGATAACTCGTAAACGTGCTTGGCCCTGGTGTACGCAGCCGACTGCATACATCCTCCGGACTTCGCTATGTGTTTCTGACTGTGATGTTAACGGCTCCTTTGAAGAGGTTAAAAGCATATTGAGAGCAGCAATCAATGCAACCGTGTTTATATGTCATAATTTTCTCAAATATTAGGCTACACCTTAATCAGAAATGCATGCACCAGATTACAAGATAAAGGACACTTGTCACACTAATAAATATTGCTTATCATCTTTGATTTCAACCCAGTGACAGTGTTTCTTTTTTTTTAGCATAGCACACACGTTTATCTTAATAATCTAATGCTAAATAAAAATGTATTCATAGAAGCCTTTATAGAAATTTGGGCAAAATTTTCAGAAGTCCTTGGGCTAAATTGCTGCCTATTTAAATTGCCACATTTTTATTTCAATGTTTTTTGGCCACACTGAAGTCATGACTGGTTTCCCTGGGAAGTCAACAGAAGTTTGGCAGGTGGGTGAGCTCTGCAGGGCAGAGAGCAAGAGAAGAGGGGAGCTCAGAAGGTCATTGTAAAATTTTGGACACCTTTCTACAGCTTTAATAACTCAAACCCAAAATAGTAGTCAGGGAAAGGCGGAATTGGGGAGAATTTTGAATTGGGAGCCAGCCATTTTGGTAGTTTTTCTTCCAGCTAAGACCTAGAAACACAGGGAGAGAGCCTGTGTTCTTGAAGTAAACAGGAATCCATACACAAAATGGATGGCACCTGGGAGCGGGGGCAGGGCCCAAGTCGGCCCAGGATGACCCACTGGCACCAGATTTCTATCAGGGGGTCTGCAGGCCTTTAAGCAGCAGCAAGCAAGTCCATGAGGAGCAATCTGACGTGTGGACTGAGGGAAAACTGAAGCACAATGTGGCTTTTCTTTTCTTTGCATTTCTTTGTTTTGGTCATACTGTTCATGTTCTTTATCAAAATGCCTTTCTCCAATTTCCTCAGCCCAGCGGTTTGAATGTTTGCATGAAGTAGACACATATCACTACATATGAACCGTGAAACGTATTTGAAAATAAATGTTTTAATTAAAATTGACATTTCTGAGCCTACTGCTGAGAGCAGCTGCTTTTTCTCTAAAATTACTTTGTCCATCTCCGTAGGAGCCCAATATAAGAGGAGTTTCCATCCCACTTTAATACTAATTTAATATCAAAAGAACAGCATTACTGTGTATACACAAATTTTCTTCTTTGGGTTGTTAAACTAGTTCTAACAGACTATAAATGGGTTTTGCACTCTCATAAAGCATTCGCCTGTTTTGCCTATTTCCCCAAATGTATGCATTTGACAAGACGGCTGTCCAAGAGGGACGGAAGAGAAGCTCTCTCGTGCAGGGTTCATGGACGGAGGGGGGTCAAGAAGTAGACATCTGTGTCTGCTCTTACCCCTGTCTCCTCAACATCCTGGGGGGGGGGGGGGGGGGGGGGGGGGGGGGGAGTCAGAGGAAGCTGAGTGTCATCCACCAAGAGCCAGATGTTTGGGAGCAAGCACCGCTCACCTGGACTGGGCCTTCATATGTGGTAGGCATCATCCATTCACTCACAGATTCCGCAGCACTGCAGTCCTCAGGGAGCTTACATTTTAGTGGGGGGAGGCAGAAAATAAGTTATACAGCGTATTAGCGTGTGTGAGTCCTTACAGGGAACCATAAAGAAAGAAGGGAGAAAGAGAGGTCTAAGAGGGAGGGTGTTTGCTTTCAGAAAAGGGTGGAGATGGCTGAATGAAGATTCCGAGGGAGAGAGACATGCTGAGTTGGTGGAGAAAAGAGCTCCAGGCAGAAGGAAAGTGAGTGCAAGAGGCCTTGGGACGGGGATGTGCCTGGTGAGTTTGAGAAGAGGGCATGAGGCTGGTGTGGCCGGAGCCAGGAGGAGAGCAGAGTGAGAAGATAAGGTCAGGGAAGTAAAGCAAAGGGAACCACGGGAAGGACTTTGACCTTTACTCTCAGTTACTGGAGGGTTTGCTTTAGCGGGTTACCATGATTCGACCTACTTCTTTGTTTTGTCTTAAAGATTTTATTCATTTATTTGAGAGAGAGAAAGAGCACGAGCAGGGGGGAGAGGCAGAGGGAGAGGGAGAAGCATACTCCCCACTGAGCAGGGACCCCGACTCTGGACTTGATCCCAGGACCTTGGGATCATGACCGAGCTGAAGGCAGACGCTTAACTGACTGAGCCACCCGGGTGCCCCTGGATCTACTTTTTAAAAGAATAACTCTGAGTGTTGTGTTAAGAACAGATCTAGCCCTTTTAACATATTCATGTATTATGAAGTCTCACAACAATCCCTGTGAAGGGTGTTATTATAATCTCCATTTTACAGATGAGTAACTAACACACAGAGTTGAGTGACTTGCTCAAAGCGATACCTAAAAAGTAGCAGATGGGTTTTCTTTTTCTTTTTTTTAGATTTTATTTATTTGAGAGAGAGAGAGTACGAGTGGGGTGAAGGGCGGAGGGAGAAGCAGGCTCTCCGCTGAGCTGGGAGCCCGACACCGGGGCCCAATCCCGGGACTCCGGGATCATGCCTGAGCCAAAGGCAGACGCTTAACCAACTGAGCCACCCAGGCGCCCCAGAGATGGGTTTTCAAACCCAAGCTGCCAGGGTACAAGCCCTGGCTCCCACCTGCTATGGTCTCCTGCCTCTCCAAAACTAGAACCAAAAGTGATACATTCTGCCAGAGGAGGGGCTTACTTTTAATGGGGCAGCCAGAAAAATGCATGTAATGATATAACTTAATATTGCACTGATAAGAGTATATTAAATATGCCACCCACTCCCACACTTCAGGAACCACCAATGCCAATGACTGAAGCCTCTTCCTCTAACCTAGATCTCACACTGAGTCTCCTAAATTCAGCCACTTAATCCAGGTGAGTGAGCTCAACACGCTTGATTCATAGACTCTTATGTGCCAGGGTCTATACTAAGCAGTTATCATTGCCCTTAAGGACTTTATATCATAGGTCACAGAGAAGCAGCGACATCAGCATTGTTCAGTATAATGTGTCTCCTGAGCATCTCCACCTGGATGTCTTGTGGATGCTTCACAGCAACAGGTCCCAATCGAAGAATCTTTCTGCCCTGATCCTCCCTCTTGTAGTCCATGTGTTGGATGATGATATTCTCATAGGCAGAATCCTTGGATACATCCTTGAAATCACTTGTTCTCACATTCCCCACTTCTTTCTGGCCAGGATTCCTGCCCGTTCTGCCTCCTAATGATTTTAAGGATGATCTTTCCCCTCTTCATGCCTTCTCCCACCTTCCCCTCTTGCAGCCCACCACCAACTTTAAGCAGAGCAGATGTCAGCAGATATCTTCTGTAAAGGGCTGGCTGGTAAATGTTACAGGCTTTGCGGGCCATGTATAGTCTCTGTCGCATTATTCTTTGCTTTTTTTGTTTTACAACTCTTTAAAAATGTAAAAACTATTCTGGGATCCCAAGCAGGATTTGGCCTTAAGTTGATGGCAACACCTCCAGGAGATCTACCTACTTTTAGGGCGTTCTCCTAGGCTGGCCTCCTCCGCTGGCCTCCCCCATCCATTTTTCCATATGAGACATTTTATTTATTTTTTATTTTTCTAAAAAAGAAAACCACCCAACATGGGGCTCGGAACCCACAACCCTGAGATCGAGAGTCACAGTTCCTCTACTGACTGAAGAAGCCAGGCGCCCCAATACTAGATATTTTAACGCCCAAGACTTCAATTCTTTTCTTTTAAATCATTATAAAGGAAATTTGTATCACTCTCCTCTTTTAAAATTTTTCTATATGTCCCCTATTATCTATAGAACAAACACAGATTCCTTATATACAAAAAGGGATTCCAGCTGAATCTGCCCTTACTCCATCCTCCACACACTTGAAGAGGCCACAAAGAACTTACCATTCTGCAAGCACCCTATAGTTCCCTGAAACCCTCCTAACGGCACATGCTGTTCCTTCTGCCTGGAACGGCCCCTTTCTTCCTTACTTTTCGTTCTTCTTCCTCTTCCTCCTGCCCCTCCCTCCCCCCTCCTCCTCCATTTTTCTTCTCCTCCCCTTCCTCCTCTTTCCCGTCCTCCTCCTCCTCTTCTCCTTCTCCCTCTTCTTCAATTCCCCTTTGGTTTACCCTCTATGGTACCTCAATTCACATGTACCCTTCAAGGTCCAATTAAAAAGTCATCTCATCTATTAAGTATTCCAGAACCCTCCTCTGTCACTATCCTGTCCAGCTAGCTCCCTGTGCTCCCACAGGGATTTGCACACCCCTAGCAGAGTAGTTTCTAGCACAAGCAAGGTTGCCTGGGTTCAAATTCATCTCTGCCACTGACCAGCTGTGGGTCACTGGGCTGAGCTCTTCCTTGGTTCTCCCTTGGGAAAATAGGGATTATGTGATGATAAAATTCCTTAAGACTCTCTGACACATCCTCAAGACTCCAAAGCCAGCTATGATTATTTTCTCAGACAAAGCATTGAGTATGATGTCTGATACATATTTGATTAAGAATCTGTCCTCCCACTAGATTAAGTTGCTTGGGGGCAGAAACTAGGTTTTTTTCACCTTTACTCAAGGCCTAAAATATAGTTTGTGTAAAATAAATGTTCTCTAAGTGAATGAATGACCCCAGATACTGGATATTTTGAACCAGGTATGGTTATTCACCAAGCTTCCTTGAAAAGAAGGGCTTTCTGGGGCACCTGGTTGGCTCCGTCAGAAGAGCATGCAAGTCTTGATCTTGAGGTCGTGAGTTTGAGCCCCATGTTGGGTGTAGAGATTATGCAATAAATAAATAAATAAACTTTAAAAAAAGGAGAACTTTCTGTCTCCCCTGGGGCTGCTGGTAGCAATGCGGGGGAGAGAGGTCCTCCCTTGGGAACAGAAAAGCCAAAGAGCACAGAGATTGAGACTGAATTGTCAAATGGCCGGCCTGAATGGCCTGGTTCCACCACATTTTGATATGCAGCCTCAGGCATACCATTTAACCTCTCTGTGCCTCATTTTCGCCCGTGTAAGAATAACAGTAAAATTGACCTTATAGGGTTTGTTGAGGATGAAATGACTTACGCATTTAAAGCACTTGAAACAGTATCTGGGTGTGCAATACACACCCAGTAAGCGTCAGTCATCATTATGATTATCGAGATCATCTTCCCTCAGGGCATAGGCCCATGTCCTCACAGAGCCATGCTTCAAACCCTGGACACAATCCCACTGAGTTCTGTCACCTTATATTTTCTTTTTTTGGGTCTCAGGTGATATCAGGGCCAGCCCCAGATACAGGGGAAGTGGAGATACTAGGTGTGCCACTATTTTCTTGCCACGTGTGAGAAATGGATATGTGAGGATATGTTAGGCTTCAAGAAATAGAGGCCTCTGATTAAACTGGCCTGAACAATGAGGAAGTTACTATAGCACACGGTAAGCAATTCAGAAGTAGGCGGGGCTTGCAGCTGGTTAAATTATCAACTCAACAACAACATGGAGCACCCAGATTCTTTCATCTTTCTGCTCTGTCATCTTCAGAATGTCCGCTTGACTTTAGGTCAGAACTTTCATGGTTATAAGACAGATGCAGTAACTACAGCCTGGGAATTATATTCAGGCACAACAATATTTACTGGATGAAGAGGAATGTCTCTTCCTGGGCTCTACTTTGACAAGAAAAATACCTTTTGCAGAGGCCACAAGCAGATTCCCTCCATGCCTTATTGGTCAGTTGGGTCACATGCCCAGCTCTAAACCAAAGATTGTCAATGGGATCACCATGGTTGATTTACATTAACCAGGATTTACCCTAGAGTTTGGAATAGGGGTAGATTCTGGAACAAGATCAGGGTTCTCTAAGTAAGGAAGAAAAAGGGAATAGCTATTGGAAAGGCAAATCAGCAGGGTCTGTTACAGAAAATTTTGGTACTTTTGGTGCTTTTGACATTTTGGTATTTGTCACAGTGGTTTATTTTGGAAGAAGTAGAGCAGAAAATAGTCTTATTCAGACTAAAGTATTTCAGCAGGGTTGTGAACTCCTTGCTTTGTGTTTTATATATTTTTTGTTTTTAAAATACTAACACATCTGATGAGGCACCTGGCTGGCTCAGTAGGAAGAAATGCAACTCCTGATCTTGGGGTTGTAAGTTAGAGCCCCAAGTTGGGTGTAGAGATTACTAAAATAAATAAATAAATAAACTTAAAAAATATTAACACATCTGAGATTCTAATTTAAAAAATCTGAGCAATGCGGGTGCTTGTGTGGCTCAGTCTATTGATTGTCCGACTCTTGGTTTTGGCTCAGGTCATGATCTCAGGGTCCTGGGATCGAGCCCCACATTGGGCTCTGTGCTCAGTGGAGAGTCTGCTTCTCTCTCTCTCTAAAATAAATAAATCTTTAAAAATAAATAAATAAATAAATAAATATCTGAGCAATGCAGGCAATAAAATTTACCTCTCAGGTGTAATGGGTATCCAACTGACAAAGAGCTTTGCCTAGAAACTCTCTGAGGAAAACCTCTATTTAAAAGGGCTATTTTCATGTCCATGGAAACTGAAGAATTAGCCTTATTGAAGGGATTCATACCTGAGAGGCTTTCATCCTACCCTGAAATGAACAAAATGATGGCCAGTGTGTCCTAACCATCTACCAGGCTCAGACACTGACCTTAATTATATCTGTCATTGTCCCTACTTCACCTAAGACTAGATAAGAGCCTTTGATGAGCATTGGATTTCGGAAAGGGCACCAATGCTAGCCACCATTGTTTAGAGAACTGGAATTTGCAACTGGAATCAGCATCTTAATGAGGGCATTGCTCTTCACATTCAGAGGTTATCTTTTGCTCAACATTGTCATTTTGTAAACTTCTTGGCTAACATCAATAAGAATGAAAAATTCATAATAAATTCATAATTCATAATGAAATCTTATATTGGTATAATATAGGACCAGAAAAAAATATCCTAGACACTAAAACCATAAAACATCTACTTTAGATAAATTTAAAGAGGAGCTTCTATTATAAATGTCTATACTCTGAAGGCAGAGAATACTTGCAATTTTGAAGTGAAAGAAATTTTAAGATATTTCACGGAATTTTTGGCAATTTACAGATGAGGACAACTAATTCTCATAAAGAGCATATGATGATCCAGCAATTGCACTACTGGGTATTTACCCCAAAGATACAAAAGTAGGGATTCGAAAGGGTACGTGCACCCCGATGTTTATAGCAGCAATGTCCACAATAGCCAAACTGTGGAAAGAGTCAAGATGTCCATCAACAGATGAATGGATAAAGAAGATGTGGTATATATATACAATGGAGTATTATGCAGCCATCAAAAGGAATGAGATCTTGCCATTTGCAATGACATGGATGGAACTGGAGGGTATTATGTTGAGCAAAATAAGTCAAACAGAGAAAGACATGTATCACATGACCTCACTGATATGAGGAATTCTTAATCTCAGGAAACAAACTGAGGGTTGCTGGAGTGGGGGATGGGGTGGGAGGGATGGGGTGACTGGGTGATGGACACCGGGGAGGGTATGTGCTCTGGTAAGCGCTGTGAATTGTGCAAGACTGTTGAATCTCAGATCTCTACCTCTGAAACAAATAATGCAATATATGTTAAGAAAGAAAAAAAGAAGAAGAAGAATGTAGCAGGAGGGGAAGAATGAAGAGGGGGAAATCAGAGGGGTAGACGAACCATGAGAGACGATGGACTCTGAAAAACAAACTGAGGGTTCTAGAGGGGAGGGGGGTGGAAGGATGGGTTAGCCTGGTGATGGGTATTGAGGAGGGCACGTTCTGCATGGAGCACTGGGTGTTATGCACAAACAACGAATCATGGAACACTATATCCAAAACTAATGATGTAATGTATGGGGATTAACATAACAATAAAAAAATTTAAAAAAAGAAAGAGCATATGATGGATGGGTCTAACCTCTCAGTGCTTGAGAGCTGCAGAATTGAGATTAGGATTACTACTTTTTGCTACTCTTCTTGAGAAATGGAGTCTGATTCTCCTCCCCTTGAATCTGGCCTGACCTTATTGACCTGCTGGACCAATAGGATGTAATAAAAGTGATGTTCTGGGGCTTAGAAGGCTAGGTCAGAAGAAGCCTTGCACCTTCTGCCTAGGCCTTCTTGGAATGCTTGCTCTAAGGGGAGTCCGAAGTAAGACGTCTGACACCCCTGAAACTGCCAGGGCCTGAAAAAGCCTAAGATTGCCAGTGTAAAGGCAGCATGAAGAGCCTTGGCCAGCCTTCAGCTGGTCCAGTCATCCCCCAACCCAGATGCCTGATATAGGAGTGAAGAAAGATGACTCCAGTCCCAGGCACCATTTGACCGTAACCAGATAAAAGACCCTAAGTTAGAACCAGCCAGCTGTGCCCCGCTGATCCGCAGAATCATGAGAGGTAATAAGCAAATCTGTTTTAAGCCACTCAATTTGGGAATGGTTTGTTATATGATGATAGATAACTAGGACATCCTCTGACTCAACACCTTTACCTGCAGCAACAATAAAGTACACAAAGCAGGAAATTCAAGTTCTAGAAAGAGCAAAGATTCTTCAAGCTGTTGCAGTTATATCCTTGCTCTGCATCATCTGTAAAGCATGGTATCGTGGAAAGTCCATTAGAATGCAATCCTTAAAATGCTTTAACAGTCCACATCATGTGACAAAAGTGATCCTCATTATTCATATGATAGAGTAGCTTAGGAACTGAGACATGGTTAGAGGATCCAAGAGAAGATACTCTTGGATTCTGCAATATTTACACCAATATTCATAAATGACTGTGAATACAACTTGGAAGAAAGAGATCTTCCACGATAGTTTTAAAGGCCCTTTCAAGGATCATCAAGACTCAAATACATTCAATGCTACAACAATTGCACAGCTGGTATCATTTGAAGGTATTGGTCAGTATTTGGTTTTATTCCACAAAATTCTCTTGGGAAGAAACTAGATTATTACCACTAAGGAATCAATGATTCCTTACCACTAAAGAATCAGGATGTTGATTTTCTCATAGCTGCTTTCCATGGGAAGTTGTCCACAAATATCTCAAAGATTTAAAAGCTTATAGCAGGAAACCAATATTGTCCCCTGTGGATCTTACTATTATATCAATTCACTTATACCTTTTAGGAATCTTGAAAACATTATGTCAAGTGAAATAAGCCAGACACAAAAGAACAAATATTGTATGATTCCAATTATATAAGAGACCTAGAATAGTCAAATTTATAAAGACAGAAAGTAGAATGTTAATTACCAGGAGCTGGGGGGAGGGAGGAATGGTAAGTTATTGTTTCATGGGTACAGAGTTTTAGTCTGGGATCATGAAAAAGTTCTGGAGATGGATGGTGGTGCTGATTGCACACCACTGTGAATGTACCTAACACCACCAAACTGTACACCTAAAAGTGGTTAAAATTGTAAATTCTGGTTTATGTACATTTTACCACAATAAAAAAGTTTCCTTTTACTTTAAGAAAAAAAAATACAAATAAAAAGAAGAATTTGGGTGTTTTATAAGTCAGCTTCCCAGCGGGAAACAGATGGCACACTCAGATTAGGACAATTTGAGGAGAGTTTCATAAAAGGACTCTTCACAAAGGTTTGGACAGAGCATAAGGAAATGGCAAGGGAGAGAGGAGAACCCCAGGGCTAGGATGGAAGGAGCACGGAACCAGAAGCCAAAGAAACAGAAGGCTGTGTGGAAAGGCTCTTCTAGAGGAATAAGACTTTCAGTGCGTGAAGAGCCAGCCTGTAACAAACCTGCAGGAAGGACACCAGAGGAGAGCATGGAGGGTGGATAAGAAGGGCAAAAGGAAGAGAGCGACCACCACAGGGTTCAATCTAATATGGCATCCTCAAAGCAGTCAGAGTGACCGTTAGCCTAACAGATACACACCACCCAAGTCTACTTTCTCTTTGCGTCCCATAGCATAGGAACAACTAGGCCAAAACATTTGCTCTGTGAAAACACAGGGAAATCAAAAAGAAACACACATGTACTTGGATATTCTTTCTCACAAGACAGTTTATTCTCTGGGGCTCACAGCCACGCTCCATTGCAGTGAGTGCCCCATGAGTCTCTATCATCTCTATACCCAACTTCCGGGAACAGACACCTTAACTCTTCAGGAGTCAAAACTCAACAGAATGAGGCCCAGAAGGAGGGTTTAAAAACAGTTACCAGTCCTTCTCTATTCTGTCTAAAGCCAACTCTGCAAGTTCTGCCTCCAATTCAAGGACCTATCTCTTTCCTATCCATCCCCTTCAAAGCGCATAGACTTTTCCTGTGGACTCAGCAAAATTAAACTATCTGAATGCGTAGCCGTGAACCCCGTATGTGTTTCGGTTCTGTTGAGTTCTGGCTCTTGTTTTGTAGAGGGGTTTTCAATAAAAATAATTTTGATTTAGCGAAAGGATATTCTGAGAAATCCTCTTTCTTCTTTGCAGTTTAGGTATGAAAGGGTTAATGCGACCATCCCATTGGCAGAAACTCACGTTTTGTGATCTGAGGGTCATTTTTGCCTGATGAACCCTCTCTAGCCTGCCTCAACTCAGCTGTCTCTCCTATTTGACTTAAAAATCTCATTCCATTAATGTCAATCCTCCAGGTTAGACCACTACAGCCAGGTCACGGTCTCTCGAAGCTCACTGCTGTTCTGCACATATGTCACCTGGCAGGAGGAGAAGGGCCCCTGATTAGGAGGTAGGGGAAGGACAGCCATCTTCTGTAGACCTCTTTCATTAGCACATTAGCATGAATGAGCTTATCAGATTAGCTAATTGTCACCTGGACACTTTGGACAGTGCAGAGATACTGGTGAGCCACATTTCCACAAAAAGCAGGGGGGAAAGCACAGCGATGACAAGTCCCTGGAGGAGCTCGGAGCATCCTGGAAAAGGAGGACCCAGCGAGGAAGGACGAGCAAGATGCTGCAAAGCACTGGCGAGGCGGGAGAGAAGGCTCTGAATGAGAAGGCGCTAAAGATGGATTTCACCACATTCAAGGTTTGCCTGGGAGCCACCCCCCCCACCCCACCCCGCTCCCTGCTTAAAGAATGACAGATACACAACCAGCACAGGCATGAACAGATAACCCGACTTCTGTTTCTAGAAATAAGAATATGAGCAAAATTGTGTTTGGGTAAATGGGAAACTAGATAATCTGCAGTCCCTCCCCCTACAACACCTAGGAAAACTAGATAAAATATACAAAAATTTTTAAATACATATATAAGCATCTGAGAAAGAAAGGGAGAGTAGAGACCTCTGTAACACGGCAGCTTGACTTTTAACACCCAAACAGGAACAGACAACAAGACTGGACTAGTATGAAGTGGGAGTTGACATGAAGAGTCTGGCACAAAACCAGGACTCTGACTTTCATTGAAAAGAAGGACTAGATGGGGCACCTGGGTGGCTCAGTCGTTAAGCATCTGCCTTCAGCTCGGGTCGTGATCCTGGGGTCCTGGGATCGAGCCCCACATCGGGCTCCCTGCTCTGTGGGCAGCCTGCTTCTCCCTCTCCCACTCCCCTGCTTGTGTTCCCTCTCTTGCTTTGTCTTTCTCTGTCAAATAAATAAATAAAATCTTTTTTTAAAAAAAAAAAAGAAGGACTAGAGAAAAAAAAATCTACCCAATGACACTGAGAAGCGACAAGGAAATTTAACTGAATCTTCCCCACCTCTAGGTGGGAAAATAACTTCCTCTGGAATTCATACCACAAAATCAGGGAGCCCCAAAGTGTAGAAACCAACATAAAAGGTCGTGGTTCTGGGGCGCCTCGGTGGCTCAGTTAGTTAAGCGTCTGCCTTCAGCTCAGATCTTGATCCAGGGGTCCTGGGATCGAGTCCCACATCGGGTTTCTTGCTTAGCAGGGAGCCTGCTTCTCCCTCTGCCTGCCACTCCACCTGCTTGTGCTCTCCCTCCTTCTCTCTCTATCTGACAAATAAATAAATAAAATGTTTTTTTTTAATGTGGTTGTTCTGTGCCAGTGGTAGCCAGCCTGTTGGATGGACCTCAATGATCCAGTGACACCACTTAGCTGCCAGGCAAAAGTACCTGCTCTGGGGAACGTACCTCAACCCAGGCCCCACAGGTTTCCCACAGATTAAAGTCTCACTGGAGATGAACTCACAGTCAAAGCACATCATAAATAATCCTATATTGTCAAGATATGCAGACATGATAGACAAACAAAAACAAAAAACCCCACAATATTTAACTCCCAAGAAATTCATATAATAGAACTGGCAGTGGTATAAGTATATTTTAAGTTATATAAAAAGGAACTGAAATCACAAAAACAGGGCACTATGAAAAACTATGTCAGAATCAGGAAAAAACAAAACTTCTAGAAATGAAAATTCCTCTTATTAAAAAAAAAACAAACCACAATGGATTTTTTAAATAGTAGACTGGACCCAGATGAAGTGAGAACCAGTGAGCTAGAAAGTAAATCTGAGGAGACTCTCAGAATGAAGCACAGATAGATGAATGTTAGGCCTTCTCATGATCTTTTCAACATTTCTTTACTTCTCAAATTCCCCACCTTTTTATCAGTAGGGATTCCAGAAGGATAGACAAGAAAGAATGAGGTAAGATGCAGTATTTGAACAGAGGATGGCTGAGACTTTTCCAAAATTATTAAAAGACATGAATCCTCAAATTCAAGAACCAGAATGAATCCCAATAAAATAAGTAAAAGCATTATGTAAGTGTGGACATATTGTAATGAAAATGCAGAACATCAGAGAGAGAAAAAGAGAAACAGAGTGAGAAAGAGAGAGAGAAAGATCCTAAAAGCTTTTACATAGAAAAGACAGATTATCTGGAGGGGGGTTGGGGGGAGAATACTTAGTAGTACAATAGAGACCAGAAGAAAATGGTATGTCTTTACAGTACTAAGATAAAATATCTATCAACCTAAAGTTCTATATACAGCTAAATTATAATTTGGAAATAGAAGGAAAATTAAGACATTTTCAGACAAAGGTAATAAGAGTTTCTCATTGGTAGGTTCTTGCTGAAAGAACTTTCCAGGGATAGACTTCAGGAGAAGAAAAAGAAAATTAATCCCAACGGAAGTAAGATACAATAAACCAAGGAGAACCAATAAATTGCTAAGTATAGGAGTAAATCAAAACAAACACTGTTAAACATGAACACCCCCCCCACACACACACAGTATATGAACAACAATAATAATGAGAAGCCTGGATTAAATTATCATAATTAAAATGTCCTAAGATCCGTATATTGCTCAAGATGAGGCAGGGATATTATTTAACTTTAGATTTTGTTAAATCAAGTATGCTTATTAAAATTTGTAAGGTCATTATGGTGCCTAGTCTGGCACCAAAGATGGCTCCCAACAAGCCTCACCTTCTTTGTGCAGTCCCTTCCCAGTTGGTCTGTGTGGCTAATACAATATGGTGAAAAATATGGTATGTGACTTCCCAGGTTAGATTATAAAAGACATATCAATGTCTGCTTCCTCTCTCAGATCACTAGCTCTGAGGAAACCCAGCCACCATGTTGTTAGACACTTAAACAGTCCTAAAAAGTGGTCTCTGTGGCAAAGAACTGAGGCTTCCTACTAACAGCCAACACCCACTTGCCAACAACACAAAGGAGCTATTTTGCAAGCAGATCCTCCAGCCTCCCTTACAAGCCTTCAGATGACTGCAGCCCCAGCTAAATTTCGGCTGTATTTTCATGAGAGACTCCAAACCAGAACCACCCAGTCAAGCCACTTCTCAAATTCCTGACCCCCCAAAGCTGTGTGAGATAATAAATGTTCGTTATTGTTTTAACCTGCCTACTTTTAAGATAGTTTGTTACATAGCAATAGATAGCTAATACAATAACTATGATAAGAACAAAATTAGGTCATATAACTTCCGAACCATTAAAGGAAGGAAAGAGAATTTTTTAATAAAAATCACCCAATCCCAATAGAAAATTAGAAATGAGGCGGAACATACAAAGAAAAATCATAGTGAAAGGAAATGCAAAATAATATGGTATCATGGAAATGTAAATAGGCCAAATTTATCACTTAAAAGAATATTCTCAGATTAGATTTTGAAAAAGAATCCAGCTCTATGTTGTTACAAACTTAATAGAAACACATAAAAGTAAAAAGTAAAAGATAAGAAAAGTTATATCAGACAAATAATAACTTAAGAAGGCTGGTTTATGTATACTAATACCATATAAAATAGACCTTTAAGCAAAAGAAGTAAAGGAGGTTGGTAATAAGTGGTTAAAGAAAAAAGTTACCAGGAAGATATCACAATTAATAAATTAAATACAATAAGATAGCCTCCAAATAAAGCAAAATTTGACATAATAGCAAGAAGAATTTGATCAATCCACAGTCAAAAAGGGAGATTTAAACATTTGTCTCTACATAACTATCAAGCAAACTAAGAATGTAGAAAGACCATTTATGATTTGAATGGCACCATTAATAAATTTAATTTAATAAGCATTGAGAATTTTGCACCAATTGGAAACATGCTCTCTTTCCAAGCCCACATGGAATATTTACACAAATTGACTATGTATTTGGCCATAAAACAAATACAAAAACATCAATATCTAACTGACCATGTTCTTTAACTACAATGAAAAATTTAAAAATAATAACAAAAAAATTGCCTAAGATTTTTAAATTTAAAAGCAAACTTTGCAGCAATTCATGAGTTAAAGAAAAAATCACAATGGAATTAGAATGCATTTAGAAGTGAACCATAAGAATAAAAACAAAAACAAAAACAAAAAACTTTTGTAATGCAACTAAAGCATCCTTAATAAATATAAAAACAAAAATTAAGGGAGCACCTGGGTGGCTCAGTCAGTTAAGCCTCCAACTCTTGATTTTGGCTTAGGGCATGCTCTCAGGGTCCTGAGATCAAGCCCTGAGCTGGGCTCCGCGCTTAGCAGGGAGTCTGCTTGGGATTCTCTCTCTGCCCCTCCGCCACCCACGCTCTCCTCTCTCTCTCTCTCTCTTTTTTAAAGATTTCATTTATTTATTTGACACAGAGAGAGACAGCGAGAGAGGGAACACAAGCAGGGGGAGTGGGAGAGGGAGAAGCAGGCTTCCCGCTGAGCAGGAAGCCTGATGCGGGGCTCGATCCCAGGACCCCGGGATCATGACCCGAGCTGAAGGCAGATGCTTAATGACTGAGCCACCCAGGCGCCCCTCCTCTCTCTCTCTCTCTCAAATAAATAAATAAATAAAATATTTTTTAAAAAAGATCTTACAAATTATAAGAAAATACTATGAGTAGCTTTAGAAATATACATGAAATGGAAATTTTACTTTGAAAACAAAACCTATCAAAGATGATACAAGAAGAAATAAAAAATTAAAGACCACAACATTTTAAAAAAATTTTTAAAAATTTGGATCAGTTGTAGAAAATCTATTCACAGAACAAGCAAACAAAAAATACCAGACTCAGACACTTTTCCAAAATTCTACCAAGCCTTCAAAATATAGATAAACTCTATCTTATACAAACTGATCCAAAAAAAAGAGAAAACAGGAGAAACTTATTTTTTGAAGCTGGTATTCCCTTTACTTTTTACACCAAAAGCAGACAAGGGTAATATGATAAAAAGAAAAGAATAGATTAGAGGAGAAAAACCATATGATTATTGTACTAGATGTACAAAAATACGTGATAAAATTCAATCCCCCATTATTTAATCACAAAACAAAATAAACAAACCCCAAAACCCTTAACAAACCAGGGAGATAAGCAAACTTCCTTAATCTCACACACCTATGGCAAATACCATATTTAATGGTGGACTACTATAAGCGTGCCCTTACTCACAGGGATGCTCCCCATCCCCATTTCTATTCAACATTGTACTGACAGCTCCAGTTAGCATGGTAAGACAAGGGGAGAAAAACCAAAGTATAAGAATTGGAAAAAAAAGAAACGAAGCTGTTATTATTCAAAGAAAATAAACTTGGTTCAAAAAAATATAAAAGTTCAACAAGGTTGCTAAACATAGATCAATATACCCACGTTCATTGCACTTCTATACAACAACACAAACTACCAGAAAATGTCATTTAAAGTTTTTCATGTACAATAGCTTCATGGAATGTAAGGGAAATATGCAACAGCAACAAAAACAAAAAAATTTATGGAGAAATAGGAAACTTTATTAAGTAGCATAACAGAACTAAAATGAAGAGAGGTATATTGGATGTTATTGGATGAAAAGACTCAATATAGTAAAGACTCAAAACAGTAAAGATTGCTATACACTAAAGATGAGACAGAGTATTGTTACATAGCAAAGACTCAATACTGTAGAGATTTCTCCAAATGAATCTAAAAATTATATGCAATGCCGATCAAAATCACAACATGATTTTTTATAGATGGTGACAACCTCCATCATACGAGAGAGTAGAGAGCCGAGAAAAGGCTAGACAATTCTTGAGAAGGAGGAGGGGTAGGAATGAGAAGAGGAGGCTTACTCCCAACAGAGTGGTATTAGATAGAGCAGCAATAGACAAAAAGGCCATGGGATAAAACAAAGAGCCCAGAAACAGATTCTCATTCATATGGATGCTTGATATATAACAGAGATGACATTACAAATCCATGGGGGAAAAAGGTATCATCCAGCCAATGGCGCTAAGACAATTGAAAATTCATATGGAAAAAGATAAAATTGAATCCTTATCTCATACTGTAAACAAAAATTAATTCCGGAAGGACTAAACACCCAAATGTAAAAAAACAAAACTGTAAAACTTTTAGAAGCATTGAATATCTTTAAAATAAAGAAGACTATCTTAAACAAATCATGAAAAGCATGAACATTAAAGGAAAATATGAATACATTTTGCTACATTAAATTTAAATATTGATATGATGTCATAAATAAAATACAAGCCACAGATTAGAAGAAAATATTTACAAATGATATGACAGATTTGGATCCGAGCCACATAAAAAATTCCTAAAAACAAGTGAGACAAAAAAAAGAATATAAAGCAAAAATTATGAGTAAGTTATTGACAAAGCAAGAAGCTTGAATGGTAAATAAACATGAAAAATATGCTCAACTTCATTAACAATTAGTTAAATACAAATTAAATCAATAATATACTATTTCACACTCATCAGACTGGCAGGCATTAGTGTCTGGTAATACCAAGTGTTTTTAAAGATGTCGGTAATTTAACTATTATGTATACTTCCAGTGGAAGTATAAATTGGTACCATCACTCTGAAAAGCAATTTCAAAACCTAGAGAACTGAAGGTTTCCATATTTTGCAACCAGTAATTATACTTTCAGGCATCCTCTCTAAAAAATTCTTGAACATGTTTACTGGAAGACACCCATTGTTAGACTGTATTGGAGAAAAATTATTGTATTAGAGGAAAATGTTCTCTAATTTCTGATGGAATACTGCACAGCAGTTGAATTGAATGTGTTAGATCTACATGTATTAACATGAATAAATTTCAAAAACATGATGGTAAGTGAAAAAAATAAATTCTGAAGAACATGTGCAGTATTCCTCCTTTTTTTTTTAAACACACAAGCAATAGATTACTTATCTATATGTGTATTGTAAAAGTACAAAAGGACCATGGATATGACACAAAATTTCAGGGTAGTGGTTGCCCCAGGAAGGGAAGGGAAGAGAAGAACAAATGGAGATGGGTCTTTAAAAGTATCTATTATATTTTAGTCCTTTAAAAAATTGAGGGGTGCCTGGTGGCTCAGTCATTTGAGCCCCCGACTCTTAATTTCAGCTCAGGTCATGATCTCAGGGAAGGCTCTGTGATCAACATGGAGTCTGCTTGTCCCTCTCCCTCTGCTCCACGCCCTGCTCTCATCCTCTCTAAAATAAATAAGTAAAATCTTTCAAAATTAGAAAATTCTAGGGGCGCCTGGGTAACTCAGTCAGTTAAGCATCCGACTCTTGGTTTTGGTTCATGTCATAATCTCAGGGTGGTGAGATGGAGCCCCATCTGCTTAGGATTCTTTCCCTCTCTCTCTCTCCCTTTCCCTCTGCTCCTCCCCCTTGCTCATGCGCGCTCGGGCTCTCTCTCTTTTTCTCTAAAATAAATAAATAAATAAAATCTTTTTAAAAAAGAAAATAAAAGAAATTTAAAAATATTTAAAAAAATTTTTAAAGGTTTTATTTATTTATTTGACAGAGAGAGAGAGACAGAGAGAGAGGGAATACAAGTAGGGGGAGTGGGAGAGGGAGAAGCAGGCTTCCCGCTGAGCAGGGAGCCCGATGCGGGGCTCGATCCCAGGACCGGGAGATCATGAACTGAGCCGAAGGCAGACGCCCAACGACTGAGCCACCCAGGTGCTCTTTAAAAATATTCTTTAAAAAATAGAAATATAAATAAGTAACCATAATAGTATGTATTTAATATTGGTGATGGGTAGATAGAAATTGGATGGATTCCTTTCTGATCTTTTGGAGGTGTATGAAATGTGTCATTATTGACACTTTTAAAGATGAATTCAGAGATGTAACATGATGGTTTTTATCTTTCATCTTACCTGTTTTCTTAAACTCTCTACAAAGGTATTGCATTACTTTTGTAACAAGAAAGGAATATGGAGGGACGCCTGGGTGGCTCAGTTGGTTAAGCGACTGCCTTTGGCTCAGGTCATGATCTGGAGTCCCGGGATCGAGTCCCGCATCGGGCTCCCTGCTCGGCGGGGAGTCTGCTTCTCCCTCTGACCCTCCTCCCTCTCATGCTCTCTGTCTCTCATTCTCTCTCTCTCAAATAAATAAATAAAATCTTAAAAAAAAAAAAAAAAAGAAAGGAATATGAAAAAATGTACAGATAATCCTTGACAGTCTCTTAGATCACCTCAATTCTGGACATTTGGAATCAATCGTTTAAAATCAATTTCTAGGGGCACCTGGGTGGCTCAGTCAGTTGAGCGTCTGCCTTCGGCTCAGGTCATGATCCCAGGGTCCTGGGATCGAGCCTCGCATCGGGCTCCCTGCTTGGCGGAGAGCCTGCTTCTCCCTCTCCTTCTGCTGCTTCCCCTGCTGTGCTCTCTCTCTCTCACTGTCTCTCTCTGTGTGTCAAATAAATAAATAAATTCATTTAAAAAAAAATCAATTTCTAAAGTTTGATGCTGGGTGCCCGGGTGGCTCAGTCGGTTAAGCATCAGCCGTCAGCGCAGGTCATGATCTCAGGTCCTGGGATCGAGCCCCAGGTCAGGCCCCCTGCTCAGCAGGGAGTCGCTTCTCCCTCTGCCCGTCCCCCTGCTTGTGCTCTCTCTCTCTCTAAATAAATTTTAAAAAATCTTTTTAGGGCGCCTGGGTGGCTCAGTTGGTTAAGCGACTGCCTTCGGCTCAGGTCATGATCCTGGAGTCCCAGGATCGAGTCCCACATCGGGCTCCCTGCTCAGCAGGGAGTCTGCTTCTCCCTCTGACCCTCCCCCCTCTCATGCTCTCTCTCTCTATCTCATTCTCTCTCTCAAATAAATAAATAAAATATTAAAAAAAAAAAATCTTTTTAAAAATGTTTAAAAAAATAATAAAGGTTGATGCTGGTTGCCACGTGGGCATTCACCATAAGACTAGGTTGTGGCACAACGGACTGGGTCATTTCAGGATCATGATCAGGATCATCATCATGACCTGAACATTCACTGCTGATGGCAAACTGATCGGATCTGATTGTGAGAATCTGATATGTGAGATCAGATATGTGCAAATTTTTCTGATTGCATCATAGGTTGAATTTTCCTTTATTTATGTATGTGTATATAGTTTATGTGCATACGTGTGTGTATGTGTACATATCCCTTTTTGTACATACACGTACTTTTTTAATCCCATGAGGTGTCTTGCAGAGATGAGGAATTGAGGTAGTTTTGGAGTTGGGGAAATTCTGGGAGTTAAATGAAGCAGAGATTCTTTTACTTCCGAGTCATTGTTTTGCCTCCAAACAGAAGATGTCAACAGTTGCCCAGTGACCTCTGTGAAATGTTTGTGGTCTTGTGTCAGTTCCCAACAACGAGTTGTCCACATAATAGAAGTACTTTATTTATTGTATATACCCCTTTGATGTCTGTCAAGGTTTTTATGTTTCCTTTTCTTTTTATCTGGTTCCTCGCTGTTGATATTGTCCCATTATTGTCTTCCTCCATTCAAAGGATCTTGTCCACTTAACTAACTTGGCATGGCAACCGGCGCAGTTCGGATGAGCACGGAGGTGCTTCATGACTGTTTGTGTGGTGCTGCTATTGGTGGCGCCAAACCTGTGCTGACAATAGGGCCTTGGAATGATTTCCCGACGTATCAGTTCACACCCTAATACGAAGACTCAGATGCTCATTGCTTAGGCATGGAGTTGCCAACCGTTAGTAACTAAAAATACAAGATAGAACAAATCTTTTTTTTTACTATAAGGATGTCCTAATCATTGCATGGGACATAGTTATACTAAAAAATTATTTGTTTTTTTAACTGAAATTCAATTTAACTGGGCACCCAGTATTCTGACAACCCTGTTCTGACACCGTTCTTTAAGATCTCCAAGATATTCAGCAGTGTAATCACCCAAAATGGAAGAATTGAGAAGTTACTTAAAAGAAACTCTATCAGGGGCACTTGGGTGGCTCAGTCGGTTAAGTGTCTGACTCTTGATTTCGGCTCAGGTCATGATCTCAGGGTCCTGAGATCGAGCCCCACGTTGGGCTTTGTGCTCAGTGGGGAGTCTGCTTGACATTCTCTCTCTCCTCTCCCTCTGCCCCTCCCTCTACTCACTCTCTCTCGCTCTCTCTCTCTAAATAAATAAATCTTTAAAAATAAAAAATAAAAGAAACTCTATTATATTCATTTGGGTAGGAAACAAAGAAAATAACTACAATTTTCAATATACTTCACAGTTGTAGAGGTGTTTATCTCAGTGCATGAACTTCACAATTGAATTATTATGAGCTCTCTTTGGACAAAATAAAGCTTGAATGTCAGATGGTTATTATCTGAGTCACCCAAATGCAATGCTCCATTCTCCCCACACTAGAAGCCCATATCTTCTGTGAGCTTTCACAAAATGGCAGAACTAGGACTGATCCAAGGAAATGTAGAGTAATGAAAGAAAATATATCCAGGGAAAGAAGTTATTTTCCAAAGAATTTTCAACCCCTCCCCATCTCCTGTCTCCCACTTCCATCACCACGCATCTCTGCCCCCAGAGCATTCTGGCTTAGGATGTTCTCTGAAAAAGTTTTACTCTGAGAAGTAGACAACCTGCCAAAGCATCAGGACAGCAGATGAAACAACAAAATTCTCCTAGTTAAAATCAATCTACAGAAAAGAGAAAAAAAGAAGCATAATGCTGGTTACAGATTCAGTAGTAGAGGATGTGAAGAACTGTGAATGTCATCTATTATGGGACATGTAATAAGGCAACATGGGGGAAATAACACAGCATCATAACTACTGACATGAAGAAGATTCATGCTTAGTTACTTACTGCTTAAAATCACTGGCAGGAATACCCCAAGACCTGCTTTCTACGAAGTCTCTGTGCCTTTCTGGGTCCTCCTATTCCAGGTCCATACCTTCAAACACCCTCCTAAAATAAACTTGGTTCCTCTCCTTACTGTCTCCCTGGATTCTAACCCTATGCCTGGCACACAGTAGGCAGACAGTTGTTTACTAATGACTACAGAAAGAAAACCTTAGTCAGCTATTTAAAAAATATCTTAATTGATCCTTCCCATTTAAGAACTGATCATGTTAGGATGTAGGCCAATAGCTGGGGAATATAGCACTGCCATTTTTAAAAATTTTATAATTTTTCTTAGTATTAATTGCACAACATAGTTTTATTTTTATATTAAATTAAAAAGCAATAGAAAAAGTAATGTGAAGTAGCTTATGCATGTTTTGGCTTTTAAGTGTTTGCCTTACGCTATGTGATCTAAAAGACTCAATTCAAAGAGCAAAATGGGAAAACCAATGCTTTTAAAATAAAATTTATTTTTGCTATGTGTGTTTTAACCAATGAGTGGTTAGGTGTTTCAGCTTATGACTGCTACACAAATAAATCCTCCCTATGTTACAGGGTCCTGAGGCTTACTTTATAACATGGAATCACTGTGTTACTGTATGACTGTTAAAATAGATCTAAGGTGATTATTCTGGAAGTAGCACAATGATAAGCCACATTTACTCAAATGAACCAGTTCTCTCCCTTTTTTTCATTAGAAAACACTCTTGAATAGGGATTCTTGACAAGCTACGGTATGTCTGCCCTTAAATATATGTTTAAGAACTGAAGAAGCTATGATTGTAAGCCTGAATTGGCATCGAATCTTTTTCTCTCCAACAGCGTTCTAAATTAAATACAAATCATCTAACAATTCCTCCTTGTCTAAAATTGATTTGATTCTTTACTCCCAACAAATAAAGAATAGAGACTGAGAGTCATACATTTCATTAAAAAAATAAATAAATAGAAAGACTCCTGGCTTTACACTAGGCAAATGTGCACTAGGTTAGCTTCCTTTGAGGGTCATGTATATACCTGTGACTATCCTTCCTGAACACTCCCAATTTAATGCTAACACACTAGCTGAAAATGAAAAGCTGTGAATCGCAGGTTGTGTATGACATCCGGTCACTGCAAAACATCTGAAATCAACCAGAAGTTTTCGCTTTTCATGGAAATAGTTGTCATGAATCACAACAGAAAGAGATGCACGTCACATGCCTTCTGACCAGAGTCACAGCCAAATTAAAATTCCAGCCTAGTGAGTCGATTGCATGGTAAACTGTTTTGCAGAAAAGCTTCAGTCACATACCTTTGCCTCCTCCTACCCATTTTCTGGCAAAACACTAAGGCTGAAGATACCAACAACAATTAGAATTTAAAGCTCTTCTCCACTTGATCGCAAAGCCTCTCCAACCCTGTCTAGCCAGAAACAATCTGTCTGCTCATTCCTATTTCCATGCCCCCTCCTCTCAAATTAAGCTTGGTGGCATTCCCATTTTTGGATATCATTGATCTTGAGTTAAGATGCCTAGACAATACAGTACTTGGCGTCTAAGAGATGCTAATGAATCTACATTTCGAAAGCTACCATAAAAATTCTGTTCTGTACACTTTTCGAGAGTAAAGAACTTGGTAAATGCTCCTGAGGGTTCTGACATTGTACCTACAGCATTGCTTCTGTAGACTTGGGCTTTAATGGTAAGACTTGGGTCTAGGAGTAGTATTGCAGGTTTTTCCCTAGAAAGATCTTCTCTATAGGTCTCTCTCTTCAATGGCGTCAATACTTTTTATTGCTCTTAGAATTTGGTCCCAACCCCTTTACCATGGCCTTCAAGGAGAGTAAGACTCTCTAGCCTCACTTCATACTATTCCTCCAACCCCCAAATGGTTGGTCACGACACTGTAGACCCACAGAACATAACAGGTTCGGGGCTCTGAACTTCCTGTTCCCGCTTTCTTGAAATGCTCTTTTCCCTAGCTCTGCGCGTGCGTGTCTCTGCTCCTTATCTTTTAAGTGTCAGGTTAAGCAGCCCCTCCTCAGAGAGGCTTTCCCTGGCCACTCTATCTGAAACAGCTTTCCTAAGTATCTCCCCAGCTTCCTGCAGGTCTCTTGATCACATCATCCTGTTTATCTTCTTTGTAGCACTTATCACAATCAATACTTCTCACCAGACTATAAGCACTACGCTATCCCCACTCTATCTCTAGCGTCTAGTATAGCGCCTGGCTCAGAGATGGCGCTTCATAGTTGTCAAATTATTATTGAGTACATGAATAAATAATGAGGTTAATAATAAGCATTGTCGGGGCGCCTGGGTGGCTCAGTTGGTTGGGCAACTGCCTTCAGCTCAGGTCATGATCCTGGAGTCTCGGGATCGAGTCCCGCATCGGGCTCCCTGCTCGGCAGGGAGTCTGCTTCTCCCTCTGACCCTCCCCCCTCTCATGTGCTCTCTCTCTCATTCTCTCTCTCTCAAATAAATAAATAAAATCTTTAAATAATAATAATAATAATAATAATAAGCATTGTCCTCCTTTTTTCTTTTTTTATTCTTATGTATAGTATCTAGCACCATACAACATACTAGCTAGGAAGAATTTAACAAAATAATACTTTTTTTTTTTTTAGCTGTACCATTCTTTTTTTTTTTTTAAGATTTTATTTATTTGACAGAGAGAGACACAGTGAGAGAGGGAACACAAGCAGGGGGAGAGGGAGAAGCAGTCTTCCCAGCGAGCAGGGAGCCCAATGCCGGGCTCGATCCCAGGACCCTGGGATCATGACCTGAGCTGAAGGCAGACACTTAACGACTGAGCCACCCAGGTGCTCCCAAAATAATACTATTTTTGAGAAATTCTAATGATAAAGAATAGTCCTTCATTCTTTCCTTCCTTCCTCTATCTTTCCCCCCCCTTCCCCTTTTCTCATTCTCTTTCTCTTGATTTTTAAGTTATATATGACGTCGGTTCTTAATATCTCAGCTCCCAGTTCTTTCACCTTAAAGCCTTTCCCCCAACTCTTCCTCAACCCTGTGAGTTGATGTGCAGCATAAACCAGGAAAGAATTGATCTACAGTCACATGGTCCCTGACAGATAGTCTGTCATGGACAAAATGACAAACAAACCTAGAGTAAAAAGCATTACATTTATATTTGGAAGCAGCGTGTTAGAGAAAAACAAAATAAAACATTCGAGTCAGGAGACTGGGATTCTAGTCACTTTGCCTCCATGGAAATAATACAGTGTCAATCCACTACTCTGTGCCCCAATTTTTTCACCTATAAAATTGAAATAATGTCTCCCTTCTTCTCTCACTTCACAGGTAGGAAAGGACCCATCAAGATGATTATGTGAGAGCATGCAGCAAAATATTATGTAAAAATATAAGGTATTATTATATCAAAAGAGAAGCACTCTTTTCTAGTTTGCTAAAAAGGGAAGAAGAGACAACAGTCATATCTGGGGAGCAATGGGTATGGTGACCATATTTTCAAAATCCAAATCAGGACATATCTTTTGGCATATGATCTGACACATGGTCTGACCACATGACAGAATATTTGAAATCAGAATGTCCTGAAAAATCCAGGACATGTGGTTGCCATGGCAATGAGGAGCCATAGGGAGGCTGTGGGCAATGAAAAGACAGGGTCGAATTGGCAAGCATGGAAAACTATTTTGCCAGTGATGTGCAGGACAGTTTGGAACCAATCAATGTGAAAGACTGAAAAGGCAAGAAGTAAGAAATTTTACTACTCTGAGTGTGAGGTATAAGTAGCAATCCTGAAGCATCCTAATTCTGGGAAATTTCCCCCATTCTTTCCAGGAGATCCAGGGTAGTCTCTGGTTCACATTAATGTGGAGCAAGAAACAGTGTTTGGGGTAAGAATTTTGTTGGAGTGGACCTAGCCCCCATGATGGTCCCATATTTACTCTCAGTATCCCAAACACACCTCTACAATAAGAATAATCTCATGGTAGCCCAGTACTCCAGACAAAGGGAGACTCTCTACAAGTCCCCCAGTGGAGAGCCCAATCTGCCTCCACCTGGATGGGAAAGTCCGGGAACTCTTCAACCCTCGGAATTCTGCTCTTCAGAGACTGCATTCCAACTCCACCTTTCTTTACACAAAAGCAAAGCAATCCTCTCCTCCGTGCAATTGCTCAGGAAATATTGTTTATGATTTCCAACCCCATCAGAGAGCCCCTGACAACACAACTCTGGTGTCATATGAATTCTAACGATGACTTTTAGGACTGGAAGTCAGATGGTTTTATGGCCCGTCAAAAGTAAGGTGCAGATAGATCTCAAGGAGGTATAATGACTGGACTCAGAAAAGGAGGGCTTATAAAAAGATCAATCTCTTTTATCATTTTGCACAAGTTCTTATTAATAATTTTAATAATAAGTCTTACTTTTCTATTTCTAAGGGGCAAGTGTTATTTCATGGGGCAGACTCCCCCCCCCCCCAATCTGCTCTCTTATACCTTTCCAGCCTTGAAGGCTCCAAGATCTCTAAATTCCACTCAGTGCCTATCACATGCTATTGAGCTGGCATGTTTGCAGATTGCATGCGGTGAGATCCTGCCATACCAACAGCCCTGTCTCAGATTCCCCAGCATCACAGCCAAGCTAGTATTGCCTGCACATTTTCCTCGTCTTTTCAGTGAGTTCAGTGTGGCAGCAGCACATTCCTCAGCACAGGCTCCGGTCGGCATGGTAACTAGTTAGGGACTGCAAGCTGCCTTTTTGCAGACTCCTGTTTCTTTCTGAGAGGGTGTTTTTTTTTTTTGTTTTTTTTTGTTTTTTTTAGGAAGGGGGGTGCGGGAGGGAATCGCGGTGGAGGAAGTCGTGAAAAGGGGGTGGAGAAAGAATTGATAGGGTTGGGCTGGGGGATGGGGGGTGGGCAGAAGAATGACTTAAACACACTTTTTAAAAGAGTTATCTGGTCCACCCATGGTGTTGGTGCTAAATTGCCTGGGCAGAAAAAAAGTCCTAATTGGGGTGGGGAGGCAGTGACAAAGCAAAGCTTGTTCAAGCCTCGGAGTCTGCACTGTTGATAGTGCAGGTACCTCAGGGCAGTTGGGAGTGATTGCTGTGTTGACTTTGTCTAATTGCAGGGGAGGGGTTATGTGAGCTGTGACGGGCAGCGTTACACCCAGTGGGGTGGTGTACGAAAACTGGCATAACCACGCAGGGCTAAACTGACTGACAAAGCTCTTGGCATATTATTAAAAATCTGGCAAAATGTTCATCTCTTGACAAAAATGTAGAGAGACTAGTAATGCATAACTTTATCCCATGTTGGATTTTAAAATGGCTAATGCCAAGTTGTCTGTCAAAATTAATAGGGCATTGCTTCTTCTTATAGAACAACAACAAAAAAATTCTCACACATTTTATTCATTTATTCATTGCTAAAAAATCATGTATCTGCTAAAAATTTCATTTAGGGAAAAGGTTTGGCGGTGGTTAACCTTGATTTTAAAGTACTGTGAATTAAAAGCTACTTTTTCTTATGTTTGTTATAATAAAAATCACACCTTCATTAAAATGTGAAGTATTGTATTCTTTGAGAAGAGATTTAAACTCTGCACCAAGCTTATATTAAGAGAGGCATTAAAACTCCAATTATTGATTACATCTTTATATAAGTTTGCATTTGGGACCTTTTTTTTTAACTCCTTTATATCAAGAAAAACGTTAAATGGTTAACTGACTGTTGAGTGGATACTCTGCATCATCATAGGAATTAATCAATATATTGACTTTTTGACTCTCCTACTTTGCTATTTCATGTGTTGATTTAACTGTTTCTCCTTCCTTCTTTGCTTTCCATTAAGCCTTTATGCATGCTCTTCTATACAAACTACTTTTTATTCTAAGTTTTATACACATAGGGCAACTTTCTGTACTAGAATCTGAGTGCATTTTGTGAGTATTCAGACCTCCAAAAGATATAAATATTACTGTTCTTGGTCATATGCTTATGGTGGATAGCTATTTCTTTTCTTATTTTCCAGAGGCTGAAGCTTTGTAATTAAATGGAAATGAAAAGAGATGCCTGAACATTTTCAAAAAAACCTTTTGTAATGTATTTTAATTCCTAGTTTACTTTACGGAACAATAAACTTTTTTGTTTCTAAATTTTAGAGTTTTTGTTAACTCCTTTCAGAACAAAAATTCCAAAATGGCATTTCCTTCAAAATCTCATTGTTTCACTAATTCTGATTTTTTTAAGGGCTCCAATAAGATAGGAGAGTCAATGAAGTTGATGGAGAGACTTTGCTCTTAAGCCCTAATAAATAATTTGGTTTGGTGATTTTTCTCTTTTAATTCTTAAGATACCTCTCTACAGTCGAGTATATGAGCTCTGTTTGAAAACTAAGACACTCGAAGCATAAACACTGTATGCTTCCAGGTAGAAAGGGAAATGTTCAGATGTTCCCTAACTGCTGAAGGAAAAAACATGTAAATAAGAGATGGGTTGATTCCCCACTGTTCATGTTTGCTCACTGCGAACATTTGGTTCACTTGGCTTGGCTCATTATTTCAGCTGGGAAAGTCACTATATGAATTAATAGCAGATTTCCCAGCTGAAAATAAATGTTTACCAGTTTAGGGGGCTGGGGTTTTTTGGCAAAGACCTGGCTTTTTGTCTCACTGGTTCCTTTTTTTGGCATGCACATCCCTGAGGTGTGTAATTAAAGTAAGGGAATTTGCACATAGTGCTTTAGGGCTGTAATGAATAGAAAACACATGATATTTCAGCAATTTGGTAACTAATGTCAGAGTGTGCATTTCCTGTGTGAGGTATCACAATAATAAGGCTCTGTGAAAATAAAGGCGCCTGCAATCCCATGCAAAGAAAAAGAAAAGTGACAGCATTTGTTCCTAAGTTCCAATACAAAATACATAAAAAAGAGCAATTTACATTTTATAACAGACGGACTTTGAACTTGAACATATCCTCAGAATTAATGGCTATTAAATCAGCCCCACTTTTTGCTGAATATTGAAATTCCCTTCAGGACAAAGATCTTGGTTGTTGACATCAGGTTATATTACAAAATTGAATACATAGTATCAACTGGTTTTAATCATAACCATTCTCGCCTTGCTGTTGAAATTTTTCAACAGCTCAAAATCTGGAAAAGTATCTTTAAACCTCAGGAACCTTGAGGGAAAGAGGGAAAGAAACAAATTAACATTTATTGAGCACCTGTTATATGCCAGAGATTTTTACACAATAGCAAATTTAATATTTTACAAAAATAACTATGCAAAAAAGTCATTAGTATTCTGTTCTGTCGGGAAAAAAAGTCCAAAAAAATTAGGTAACTTGCCCAAGATCCCACAGTCAGTGGTACCAGGATGTCAGAGAGGACAAAGCCCAGCATAAAGTAAGACTCAGTACAACTTTTTTCATTATTGTCAGCCTTCAAAACACACGTTCTTCTGTGTGTTCGTAGTATTATTTTTGTACCTCTTATATAAAATTATTCTAAAGAAGGACGAAAACCTTGCTCCCCACTCTCCCCCAGTCCCTGATTGCTCTTGTGAATAAGGTTTATATCCATTTTGCAAAGAAAACCCAAAACTTCTTGTTCCGTCCTCTGTACAACAGTGTTGGAAGTAGTGAGCTTGTTTCCTGGATCACAGGGAAGTCGTCTCAATCTGAGGGCAAATTGTACTTTTTTTTTTTAAAGTAAACTCTATGCCCAACATGGGGCCTGAACTTACAATCCCAAGATCAAGAGTCACATGCTCTACTAACTCGCCTCTAGTTTAAGCTGCTCCATAAACTATACTTTTCATATAGGACAAGGGCAGCCATGACTGTTGGAACAAGTATCCAACAGAAGCTTGGAAGAAGGGGATGCTTTCTCAAAGCCAGAGGCCAGAATATGGCACCTACATCATGGTAAAATAGAAGATTGCAGATTTCACCTCCCTAGGCCTCAGTTCCTATATCTGTAAAATGAAAGAATTGGTCTAGATGATCTAAAAGATCCATTTCTGATTTAAAAATCTCAACTACGAAGTACTCTTGGCTGAACCAGAGGGCAGGGAACAAGCAGTGCCATAATCCACAAATATGAGAATTCCCAAAGGATAAGTTTCAGGTAACTGCCTATCTTGTGGTCATTTACACAAGAGCATCTGTGAGTATTCTTATAGCCTTAATGAAATGATTATCACATATTCTACCACATATTTCCCAGAAAGACATTTCTTGATACCATCCATAAACTAAATTCTAAGGTAAAACATTATATTTAAAAGGCTTTTCCTCCTGCCTTTTCCTCTCCTAATTTTTCACTTTGGCCTTTCTGTGGCCTTCCTCTCACTCTCCAAAAAACATTTGAAGAATCATTGACAGACACACATCTGACATGCACTATCCTAATTCCTGGTAAAGAAGAAAAATGCCCTGTGTGTGTTTGTGTGTGTGTGTGTGTGTGTTGCTTGGAGTTTAAGCACTTCCTCCTACAATCCTAGGAATATAAACCTCAAGAGCTCAAGAGACTGGAGACTCTGAGACCTGCTACCCCACACCTGTCATTTTCCCCTTTGCTAAGGAACCAACACTCCCCGTCTCCTCTCTCTGATGCTCCCTTCTTCCCAACAATAACTGCTCCAACTGAGTAGCCCCATCCCCACAAAAAAAAAAAAAAACCCAAAAAACTAAAGATGTTACTATTACCTCCATCAACATCTATTTTTTATTTTGTTTTATTATTTTTTAAATTTTATTTATTTATTTATTTGACAGAGAGAGAGAGCACAAGCAGGTGGAGCAGCAGAGGGAGAGGTAGAAGCAGGCTCTCCACTGCAATGTGGGAACTCAGTCCCAGGACCCTGGGATCATGATCTGAGCCGAAGGCAGATGCTTAACTGGCTGAGCCACCCAGGTGCCCCATGATTTTTTTTTAAAGTAGGCTCCATGCCCCAACATGGGGCTTGAACTCATGACCCTGAGATCCAGACCTGAGCTGAGATCAAGAGTTGGATGCTTAACCGACTGAGCCACCCAGGAGCCCCTGCCTCCATCACCATTTAAAGAAACATGAACATCAAAAATCTGAGAGATTTATTAGGATAAAGGCCAGAAATGCCATTTGGAGTATATATATATATATATATATTTTTTTTTTTTTTTTCTAGAGTGGGACAGTGTATTGATCTTCCCTCCCACCTTGTCACTGTCCTCATCCTCTGAGTCCTCACTTTCCTCCTCCTAATCCTGCTTAAATTCCATGATCCATTACCATTTTTATTCTCTTGCAAGCACCCTCGAGCTCCTTGCTCCTCTCTGACGGAATGTATTGGTAAATTCTCACAACTTATTAAATCCAACTTTCTGCCTATTCCACATTAGCATCCTGGAACTGACCACGCTGGAGAAAGACAACCAACTATGCTGGCTGATCTTGCTCTAAGTTCCTGGTCATCATAACCTCCCATGGAGCAATCATGTCTCCCAGCCAGCATTTGTTGTCCTCCACTGTGCCCAATACTCTTTCATCCCTTCCCCTCTCTCTTCAGCCCTCCACAGCCTACTCTCTCTTCATCACCCATTTACTTCCCATTTCCTCTAAACCTCTTGACAATAAAACTCCTCAAAGAAGTTGGTACTTACTAGTAATTTCTCTCCTCCCCATTCTCTTGAAGCCAATTCAATCACCACCCTCCTCCCCATTGCAAACGCCCAAACTGCTCCTGTTAAGATCACTAAGGACCTCTACATTGGCAAATCCATCAAGTCTCAATTCCTCATTTAAACATTTATGTAACCGATCATTTTCTCCCCACTGAAATGCAGTTTGCCTTTCAGAGCACTTCCTCAGACTCCCCTGCTAGTGCTTCTTCATCTCTCTGCCTCTAAGAGTTGGAGTGCTAAGGGTTCTGACCCTTCTGTTCTCTAACTACATTCAATTCCCAGAGGATTTCATCAGTCACACAGCTTTATATACCATCTCTACACTGTTGTCTAGATGTATATGTCCAGCCTGAATGGCTGTTACCCTAGGGCCCTATTGTGAAAACAAGATCCAGATCCCATCTTGCTCCCTTGTTTTGTTAAGTGTGTTTCCCTCTTACTTCCCTAATATCACAATCCCTTAAGACCTGAGACCCTGCACTATTCTTGTTGGTTCCTAGCAAAGGGCTCTGAACATACCTTCTGACAGACCTTCCTAATACTGCCTACCTGCCTAGGTTTCTGAATGTCTTGTAAGTAAGAGGAAGAGGAGGAGGAGGTAAGAGGAAAAGAAAGCCCTGTAGCTGTTGTACACAGCCCCAGTGATGCTGACTGTCATAAGTTAACAGCTGTTACCCTTGGGGAAAAGGCAGCAGGCTCCCTCCTGAGCAGCTATAGAGGCAAAGTCATTACCTTGGTGAATTTACTGCAGTCTATTCAAAACCTGATCTTTAGCATTGCAAATCAGAAACTGCATCTTTTTAGAAAGTAAATCAATCATTCCAAGGCAGACTGCTTCTTCTATCTCATGAGTCTGACATATCAAACCAGGGTACCATTTTATTAATTTACACTAAGAAATAACTATTGGGCGCCAGGGTGGCTCGGTCGGTTAAGTGTCTGACTCTTGATTTCAGCTCAGGGTGGTGAGATGGAGCCCTGCATCGGGCTCTGCACTCAGCGGAGAGTCTGCTTGAGATTCTCTCTCCCCCTCTGCCCCTCTCCCCTCAACCCCACTCTCCTCTCTCTCTCTCTTTCAAATAAATAAATCTTTAAAAAAATGACTATTACAAAATACTCAGAACCACACACACAATACATTCTGTGCCTACCATCAAGAATTTTAGAAAACCTGATCATGCTCAAAAGTTAGTATATTACAAAAAAAAAGCTAGTGTATTAATTTATAGTAAGAAATGGCTATCCTTAAAATCTTAAAAAAAAAGTGGGGGGCGTCTGGGTGGCTCAGTCAGTTAAGCGTCTGTCTTGGGCTCAGTCATGACCTCAGAGTCCTGGGATAGAACCCTGTATGGGGCTCCCTGCTCAGCGGGGAGCCTGCTTCTCCCTCTCCTTCTAACCCTCCTCCTACTCATGTTCTCTCTCTCTCTTAAAAAAAAAAAGAAAGAAAGAAATGGCCATCTTGGTGAGCAAATTCTTGAAGTTCATATGATCTGTGAATTCCCTCTTTCTCTGCAGACTTATACAGGAAGCAAAATCATAATCAGATTTTTAAAAAATAGTAGCTAATCACATTGCAGCCAGAGTGATTTTTTTCAAAGCACACATTCAACTAGGTCACTCCTCTAAATACTGGGCACTGTTCTCAGAAGAAGACAAAATCCTCAGCCTACTGGCCCTACACGGTCTGTCTGCTTAATGTCTGCCTTCAGTGTAGGAACTGGTTAAGAACATAGGTTCTGCAACTACACTTCCATGATTCAAATCCCCTTCCTCTACTTCCAAGCTCAGGCAGTTTACTCACTTATATTGTGCCATAGTTTTTTCTTCAGGAAAACAGGAATAAAGATAGTGGTTACTTCATAAGACTGTGATGAAATTAGGAGAGTAAACTGCTTTCAACACTGTCTGGCACCTACTAAGTGCTCGGGAAATATTATCTATTATCTAAAACCACTCTGGGTCCAGCCACGCGGGCCCTCCTTCCATCTCTCAAATATGCTGCAAGCCATGATCATCCCAGCCTGGTGCTCTGAGCAAATGCCAGCCCTGTTTGAGGTACACTCCTTTACCTCCTTCCAGTGTTTAACTCCTACATGTCCTCAGCCTCTTCAGTCTAGGGTCACTTCCTCCTCAGATGGAGAATCCCCAGTCTACAGTTGCCTTTGTTATGTTAATGTTCTCTCCTTCATAAAGTGCCTGGCTCAGGTCAGTCTTCTGTCTTGAAGGGTAGTCTCCATACTTGGCACTTTCTCCCAAAGCTTGACACAAGTCTGGCACGTTATAAGCACTCCATACCAATTTGTTTGAGAAAATGTTCAGCTGATGCTTACCCTGGTCTGAAAAAAACTTTGGCCAGGCCTGGTCTTCCAGGGGCAAAACTTGGACCAGCACCTCTAACTTTGCCTCAGGAACTCTCTCTTTACCACCTTCCAGAGCTGACCAACCCCCTCTGATTAACACATTCTTTCTTTGCATGTGTAAATGCATTTGCCTAGGTTTCTTAGGACTCTTCTAGGGTATAAGAAAATTTTGCATATCTATGCTTTATTTTAGTCGTTGTTTTTAAAATTTTACTCTCAGTGGGTATCTTATTTCTCTCATTTCCAAGTTCTGGCAAGGGTGGGGTGCATGAGAGTTGTCTCTTTATATTTCTCTACTATTGACAACACACCTGGATCAGGATTCTATCTACCAATGGAGACGCCCTGGTCTTTTGTATTAGGTGAGTGTATGCTCACCTTCCAGCACTGAGCTCTTCCTACAGCCTAAGCTCAGTCTACACCAGCTCCATGGGCCTCTCCCAGTCTACTCACTTAACTTTCCTGGCAGGGTCCTAAGATAGAGCCCAATGGATACTCTTTATGGGTGTGGGGGGGAGACACTAGGTAGCTATACAACTCCACTTATTTAATGGAGGTAGGCTAGGCGTCAAGTATGTTTTTCGATAAATGGAATACAGCACTGCTCTGGGGATTAATTATTGCCTTAAATGGAAATAATAAAATTGACCCAAGGACGAGAGTAATAAACACAGAAAGCTGTCATTACCACTACATATTTGCACTGTACAATGAGACAAATGCAAATCCTCAAGTCAGTACTAGGCAGAAGTGACTGCAGTTGTGAAGATGCCATCCAATTCTTATAAAGCCTCTGTCAAAAAGACTCAATTCTATGTTAGCAAAAATAATTGGTCTACAACACATCTGGAAACCCCAGAAATCTGAAAAGCATTGCTCTGGGTTTTCGATGTTGAGATCTGGCTTAGGCCAGAGATGTGTGTGGAAATGCTACAAGAAAAGGGCTGGTCCAATCCAATGCAGAATTTAGCAGAAGGTAAGAAAGAACAACAAAACTCAGGTTGAAGAAAGCCTTTCTCTGGGGTATTTCTCGTCCTTTATTTTTACCCCAGATCCAAGACTTGTGGTTAATTCAGATAAGCACTTGACCTTTGTGGGTGCTTATCCAAAGTCAACCTTCCCGTGTCTGAGGGTCACCTGTAACTCATTAATCTCCATCCGTTATTGTTTTGCAGGGATGTCTGTTCCATTTAAGATATAAAACTCTTATACAGATAACATGGTAGGTTAATGCACTCACCTTTCATTCCCTGATTGCTGGGTTCACACCAAACTCAGTTCTGTTATGAGTAAGGATTACGTTTTGATACGTTCCCTGTCCCCAGGAGCCATTTGTCTACAGGTCTTCAAATCCTAAAAGGATGTTGCAGGCCTCAGCATACTCTGGGGCCCTATACAGGCGATGACAGGGAATAGAATGGCCCAGAGGTTACTGGGTCAGGACTGGAGGGGGAAGAACTATTTAGGTAATCTTGCTGAGTGCATGCTTCTTAGGGTGCTATCAGTCCTCTGCCGCTCTGGACTCTTAAGATGAAAACAAGGCCATTATCACTTTTTAAAAAAAATAATAAATTGCTTTATATAGAATCTAGTACTGTTAGGCTGAACTGTCTTCCCTACAACAAGCAACATGCTAGCCGGCAATCAGGGAAAAAGGCACAAACTCTGCAGTTTTTTGAACATCATACTTTTCAGGGACTCTCTTGTTTATGATTTAACTTCATTCCCTCTTTCATTAGGAAATGCAAATCTGTGCCGTCACCTGTGGCACAAACTGAGCTGTAAATCTAGAGGAAAATGACAACCAAGCGTTCTCAACTCTCTTGAAGGCCGTGTAACATAACAGATGGCATGCCGGCTCTGGAGTCAGCCGGCCAAGCATAGAATCCCGGGCCTACTGCTTACAGCCTCCACCTCTCTCAGCCTCCATGGCATAGCTGCAAAATGGGAATAATTAAGAGCACCTACCACCGAGAGTTACTGTAGGAATCAAATGAGATAATGACATGTAAAGCAATTAGAACAGTGTCTGGCATATATCAGGGGCTCAATAAGTGTTAGCTGTCATTGGTACTTAATTGCTCTAATTCATGCCGGAGGGGTGCCTGGGCGGCTCAGTCCGTTAGGCATCTGCCTTCGGCTCAGGTCATGATCCCAGGGTCCTGGGATGGAGCCCCACATCGGGCTCCCCAGGGAGCCTGCTTCTCCTTCTCCCTCTGCTGCTCCCCCTGCTTCTGCTCTCTCTCTCAAATAAATAAATAAAATCTTAAAAAAAAAAAAAAAAGAAAGAAAGAGAAAATTAAAGGGATTTCTTTCTTTCTTCTTCTTTTTTTAATCTGTGGCTTCCTCTCTGACCACCGGACAGGTGACAGAACCCCAAACAAATGTTTCTCATTCTTTCTACTTTGCATGGCCACACACTCTTCCCTTCACCCCCACCCCCCACCCCCGCCATGCCCCTTGAATTCCAACCGGTAAAAATGCGAAGGAGTGGCTGAAGAGTGAAGCTGGTGTGGCCCAAACTGCCTCACTTAATTTCAGTCAGCTCCTTCTGCTGGCCACGCTGCCAGCACCCCAATTTCCCTTTTGGTGCTAACAACAAAAGCAGTGCACAAAGGCTTCCACTTTAGAGCGAAAAGGAAAAATGTACTGCCGGTACATATTACTCGTCAGTGTAAACGCTTTCAGGAGCCCTTCGCTGTTTCTTTTCATGTTCTTCGAGTCGAAGCACCATTTAGAGAAGCCCTGCTGTTCTAGCACCCTAAGGACATGGAGGAGGACACAAGAAGGCAGCTGAGAAACAGAGTTTCTATTTATGTGGAGCAAGGCAGGCCTAGATCTTTGACTAACAATAAGCAGAATATCTTAATCACAAGCATTCTGAAGTCATGCCAAGTGGAGTGCTTAGTGTTTGCCTGCTCCCCCCACCCCTTTTTTTAATACAATTTGGGAAAGACACTGACACATGCAGGTCAGGCTCTTATTTCTGGATCCAGGGTCATCTTCCCATGGGGAGGGTTGGGAGAGAGTACTCTAGCACCTAAATATCAGGCCAAATCCCCACACCAGGAGTGTTCGAGAGTTTCTAGAAAGGACAGGTGCAAGGATGGCAAACTTTTGGAAAGGGAGCTGGAGGACTTCCCTTGAAGCTCTGCCTGCCTAGTGAACAGGCTGTTGTTTGGAGTCCAGGTTCACTGGAAGTGAGTTTGTAAGGCTGATGGAGATTTTGAAGGGCTGGAGTCTCCCCAAACACCCCTCACTTTGTATTGTAACAACCATGGCTCCCAATTCTCATTCCCCGTGCTTTTAGGAGCTTTTACTACGTGTTCTAAGGTAATGTCTTCAACCAAGAGAATATGTTAGAATAAAATTGTTAGTAGTGTAGGAAATGAGGGTTTCATCTGCCTAGAAAGATGCCTGGCACCACAGGTGCTCAAAAATACCTGTTGAATGAATTTATGATGTTATAGAAGTTACCACAGTAAAAGCTCTGGGAAAAGACACCGCCAATAAAATAACTGATTTCAATTTTTAGCATTTAAGTTGATCATTAAACATATTTTTTCCAGGGGGCTCCTGGGTGGCTCAGTCGTTAAGCTTCTGCCTTTGGCTCAGGTCATGATCCCAGGGTCCTGGGATCGAGCCCCGCATCGGGCTCCCTGCTCAGCGGGACGTCTGCTTCTCCCTCTCCCACTCCCCCTGCTTGGTTCCTGCTCTCGCTATCTCTCTCTCTGTCAAATAAATAAATAAAATCTTTTAAAAATATATAAATATATATATTTTTTCCAGGTTTTTTTTTTTTTTTTACTAACATATAACGTATTATTTGTTTCAGGGGTACATGTCTGTGATTCATCAGTCTTACACAATTCATAGTGTTCACCATAGCACATACCCTCCCCAATGTCAATCAAATCATTAAAAATATTTAGACTGACTCCATTTTCCTGATTGAAGCAACAAACAATCTCCGTTTAGAATACAGAAATTGTTTAGTAACATGCAATGCTTGGCAGAGACTTCTTGCTATCTTCAAATATTTCTACAATTCTATTCTCCCCATCTTCCTATAAGAATATAACTCCCAATTTTAGTTGGATACTTGGCTTCCCAGGTAAAGATTATATTTCTCAGAGAGAAGTTAACTTCCATATTGCCCAAAGCACTGTGTTTTGGAATGCCTTTGGTACCTTAGCCTAATCTGTATTTTATCAAATATTAACACCATGCCACATTAAGAAAGAAAGCTGAAAGAAAAACTCCATTCATTTAAACCAAAAACAAGTAGAGCAGAATCCATTTTTGAGGTATTAATATTTTTCCCTCTTTTAGTTCAACTACTACTTTCAGAATGGGTTCACACTGCTGTTGACTCATGGGAAACACGTTGGCCCTGATTTCTAAAGCTGTGGTGGTCCCAGCAAATGTGAAATCCAATCCACTGCCTGTTTTTTTATAGCAAAGAATGGTTTTTACATTTTTATTTCATTTAATTTATATTTTTTCCAGGCTTTTATTAAATTTTTTTATTCATTAATATTTTTTGAGATATTTGACATATAACATAGTGCAAGTTTAAGGTGTATAACATATTGATTTTATACATTTACATTGCCATAATGGCAACTAGCTAACACCTCTATCCCTTCACATCATTATCATTTCTTTTAGTGCCGGAAACAATTGAGATCCAGTCTCTTACCAAGTTTAATATTTATAATACAGTTTTGTTGTCTATAATCACTGTACTCTGTATCAGGTCTCCAGGACTTACGTATCTACATATGGAGGTACGGTTTTTACATTTTTAAATGATAGAAGAAAATCAAAAGAAGGTTTTGTGGCACGTGAAAATTATCTGAAATTCAAATTTCAGTGTCCATAAATTACCACGCATCGGGATACAACCTCATTCATTCATTTAAATATTGTTTGTAGCTGCTTTCTGGCAGAGTTGAGTAATTACAACGGAAGTTGCATGGCCCACAAAGCGCCAAATGTTTACTATACGACATTTTCCAGAAAAAGTTTGCAGATCCTTTCTTACAGTATCTTTCCTGTTGTTTTTAGTGGAAGGTGGGTATGTATCATTTGAATTGATTTCCTTCACTTTCAAGTTTCAAGCTATAGGAACACATTGATGCATCTAGGGATTTTCTCCAACAGCTTGATTTTAATCATGAAGAATATTTGATTCGATTAACTGATAAAGAATGTGAAAAGTAACAGCAGCTAAACGACATTGTTACTATTTCTGTGAGCAATAGTACATAGATCCTGGTGACTGAATCTTCAGCCACACATTTAACTTCACTTCCTGTGGCACTGGTGAAAGCAAACCCTGTTGTTAAAAAGAACCTTCACAACGACTCCCGTACCGTCTCCTCAGCAACATCCCCACAGCTGTTATACTAGTTCACTTCCTTCATAATTCTAGACCAAACTTTTGCATTACTGTCCTAACTGGTTTTCCTGCATCCGATCTCTTCTCCCACCCAAACCCTGTCACCAGAGGCAACTTCCTTACAAAAATAAAAAGTACATAGCTAATATTCCATTATCTAATTATATAGCTGCGTGTCCTACCTAAAAAAAATTGGTCCATCCATTGTTTACAAAATAAAATCCAAACTTCTTAAGCTGGCATTCATGATTCTTCACGGTATGTTCCTACCCTATACTCTATCCAAACAGAACCATTCTCTCTTCTCAACACATCTCTGGGAGACCTGTTCTCTGGTCCATCCTCTGTGCCTCAGCTCATACCATGATCTCTTGCCTTCAGACCTAACCCTTCTCTCCATTCCTACATATTTAAATGTTGTTTATTTAAAAAATAAATAAATAAATAAATGTTGTTTATTTTTTTTTAAGGCCTAATTCTAATGCCAACTCTTTCAAGAAGACTTCTCTGTCTGTCTTACCCCAAGTTCAATAAATATTTGAACTACTACAGGTTTTTTCTTGCCTGGTATCATTCATCCACCATTCTTCCAGGAGGAATGCATTGGTTTTACCTTGGGGATGCATGCAATCTTGAGGGGACTCTAAGTCAAATTCCCCCACCCTTCGTGGTGGGGGGACAGAGATGTGACATTCATTAGGCCAGTCAGGAGCCATTCCCTTGGCCTCATCCCCTCTCCTTCTAGCTCTAGCTCTCTGCAATTTGATTCTTGAGTGATCCAGCATGGAAAATGGCTGGAGCTCATTCATGACCTGAAGAATCCATCCATTATTTCTGCTCACAGAAGCCTATAGCTGCTCTGCTCCAGTCCCTGCCAGTGTTGGTTTCTTTGACCTATCTTTTGATTTTATGAAGAACTTCATATCCGTCCAGTGAACTCTTTTTTTTTTAAAATATTTTATTTATTTATTTGACAGAGAGAGACACAGCGAGAGAGGGAACACAAGCAGGGGGCGTGGGAGAGGGAGAAGCAGGCTTCCCGCGGAGCAGGGAGCCCAATGCGGGGCTCGATCCCAGGACCCTGGGATCATGACCTGAGCTGAAGGCAGACGCGTAACGACTGAGCCATCCAGGCACCCCTAGATTGTATTTTTAAAATCCATATGAGAGCAACATTTTATAAAGATGCTTTTACTCGTGCTTTATTTAAAACTAATTAAAAATATATCCATTTTGCTTTCAGAGAATACTTATTGAAGGAAAGATGGCATTGGAGATTATAATGAGGTGAAATTCCTCCTCCCCCTCCAAGGTTCCTTTTGGTGAAGCTGCCAACCTTAAAGGACTGGAAGCCATCTGCAACCTGTGCGGTCCCCAGCATAATGCCTCACACGCAGTCACTGCCCAAGACATTTGTTGAATCCATCAGTGGTCCCTGTCCTGTCTGGCATCATTCTTCTTTTGCCTGCTTTCCAATGAGAATTCAAGGTGCATGTTTTTCACTTGGAATTTACTTGGCTTATTACTATTTTTCAATAAATAATCATTAAATGCCCAACACTGGTCACTATTTTAAGCGCTGGGAATACATCAATGATCAGGCAAGATTCCTGGCACCAGACAGCTTAGATTCTAGTGGGATGCAGGTCTATTCACAGATGAAATCACCATACAGTCATTTACTTCCTGACTTTATTATAAGTGTAGGACCAAAAATGTTCATCTTTCTCTTGTGTCACTTTGTGTTTCTGCCTCTTCTTTACTTTTGCCTCCAGCTATAATTTGGTTTTACTTCCAAAACGTACCAGGAGCTTTCTCTCCTTGGAACTATTGTTTCTATTTTTCCTACTATTTATGCCTATGTCTTCTGATGTTTGAACAATCCTTCAAAAATATCAGCACATTGTTGTTGAAATTTCTGTGCAAAGTTCCTAAAGCTTAGAAATATTAATCACATACAGCTAATACCTGTGAGTCACAGAACCATAGAACCTCAATAACATAAAACTAAAAGAGAAAGCTTCCGCTGAACTAGCATTTAATTAAATTCTGTCTTGGGTGCCTGGGTGACTCAGTCGCTAAGCGTCTGCCTTCGGCTCAGGTCGTGGTCCCAGGATCCTGGGATCGAGCCCCACATTGGGCTCCCTGCTCAGCGGGAAGCCTGCTTCTCCCTCTCCCACTCCCCCTGCTTATGTTCCCTCTCTCGCTGTGTCTCTCTCTGTCAAATAAATAAAAAATCTTAAAAAAAAATTAAATTCTGTCTTTTATTTTTTTAAAGATTTTATTTATTTATTTATTTATTTGAGAGAGAGAGCGCGCGAGAGAGAAACAGCATGAGAGGGGAGAGGGTCAGAGGGAGAAGCAGGCTCCCTGCTGAGCCGGGAGCCCGATGTTGGACTCCATCCCAGGACCCTGGGATCATGACCTGAGCCAAAGGCAGTTGCTTAACCAACTGAGCCACCCAGGCACCCCCTTAATTCTGTCTTTTAACCCAGAAATCAGGCACCTCTAATGTAGCACTAGTATCCAGTTGGAAACTAAAGTCCTAGAGTGAAATTAAGCCAGAATATATTTTTCTATTTCTGATGGACCTAAATTCTTAGATTATTCATGGGAAGGAAGGAGAATGGAAGCAGAAGAATCTGACTTAAAATACCATGTACATAATACCCAGAAAAATGTACATAAGTGCGTACTCAGAACATCTTGCCCACAGTTCCAGGAATGTCACTATTACTTGAAGGCCACCTGTGGACTCTTAAGAATCCTCAGACCCCAGATTAAAGAACCCTGGATTAGTATTTTCTTGAAGACTTTAAAGTCAATTTCATTTCTTTATTTTTTTTAAGATTTTATTTATTTATTTGTGAAAGAGAAAGAGAGAGAAAGAGCGCACAACTTGGGGAGAGGAAGAGGAAGAGAAAGAATTAGGCTCTGGGCTGAGCAGGGAGCCCAATGCAGGGCTCAATCCCAGGACCCTAAGACCATGACCTGAGCTGAAGGCAGACGCTTAACCGACTGAACCACCCAGGTGCCCCAGTCAGTTTCATTTCTAAATGACATGTTTAATGATAGCACTCAACAAGTTATATCTAAATAGAAAGCACTACTTCCCCCAAAAGGGGAGAGTAGTAAGGAAATGTCATTAACAATCAAAGAAATATAAATTAAAACAATTATACCATTTTGCATATTTTAGGCAGTGAAACATGTTTCAAATACCATTCAAGTTGATGAGGTTGCAGCCTCACTGAGTTCTGCACTCCTTTATGCAAATGCTGTAAATATCTTGCAAAATTCATGCAATTATTTATTTCCTTTGATCCAATATTTTCACTTCTAGGAATTTATCCTAAGAAATTACATCAGCCAAATCATTATCGATGTGCATATATACATTATGTTGTATGTATAAAAGAAAAAAATGTGTCTGCCTTTAAGGTATAAGTCTTTTTTTTAAGATTTATTTATTTATTTATTTTTGAGAAAGAGAGAGCATGAGTGGGGGGAGGGGCAGAGAGAGAGCATGAGTGGGGGGAGGGGCAGAGAGAGAGGGAGAGAATCTCAAGCAGGCTTCACCCCAGCATGGAGGCTCCATCTCACCACCCTAAGATCATGACTTGAGCCAAAAGCAAGAGTCCAACGCTTACAGACTGAGCCACCCAGGGGCCACTAGGTACAAGTCTTAAAGTAAATAAATTAAATTGCCACATTGTAATTTTGAAGGCTATGTAAAACCATAGAAAAATATTTATTAATGACAAGTTATTTCATCTTTTTTTTTTTTTTTTTTTTTATTTGAGAGAGAGAGAATGAGAGAGCAAACCCATGAGAGGGGGGAGGGTCAGAGGGAGAAGCAGACTCCCCGCCGAGCAGGGAGCCCGATGCGGGACTCGATCCAGGGACTCCAGGATCATGACCTGAGCCGAAGGCAGTCGCTTAACCAACTGAGCCACCCAGGCGCCCTATTTCATCTTTTTAAAAAAGATTCATTTATTTATTTTGAGGGGGGGAAGGGCAGAGGGAGAGGGAGAGAAAATCCCAAGTAGACTCTGTGCAGAGCGCAGAGCCCAACGTGGGGCTCGATGCCACAACCCTGAGATCACGACCTGAGCCGAAACCAAGAGCCAGACACTTAACCGACTGGGCCACCCAGGCGCCCCAAGTTATTTCATCTTGCTGCATTGCTGTCTTTAATTGTTTTGTAACAAACTGGAATATAAATAACTACTCAAATAAATAAACTTCCAAGTCACAGTAGCAAAATAGGGAATGTCACCGCTATCCTGTTGCTACATTATAAAAATATGTACACATTTGGAAGGTAATATACACATACTCGATTGAGCAAATATTAATGGAAGGCCTAGTATGCATGACGCACTCTGCTAGGCTGGGGAGGTGCTAAACTGTGGCGAAGGGTGTGTCTCCCCCTTTTTCTTAAGCACAGAGCTAGACCCCTCTTTAGTTAGGTAGCCGTGTCAGTGAGCGCCACCCATGGGACGTGTGCTACTTCCAGTCCGGGCTCAGAGTGCCTTCCTGCTCTCACTCTGCATTCCTTCCCCCTTGCGGCAAGCTGTATCGGGGTAACCGTGGTGATTGCAGAAGCCACGGTCTGAAGGTAGCAGAGCCTCTGCCAGCCTGGTACCCTGAATGAGTGCATGGAGGAGCGACACTGAGAATCTGCTCACCCTCCTGGCACTGTGACATGAGCAAGAAGTAAACTTCCATTGTGTTGAGCCATTACTTGTTTGGGTCTATGCACCACTGCAGCCTTGCCTACCCTAGGTGTGAATTTTGAAATAATTATTTAAATTTTTTATTTGAACTTATTATATATACTATCAGTTAAAAAAGTTGAAATCCTATGATCAAACAAATTTCCTTTCTTTCTTCTTTCTTTCTTTCTTTCTTTCTTTCTTTCTTTCTTATTTGCTAAAATGCTTAGAGCTTACCCAATAATAGTCTAATAAATAGACCATCTTTGCTTCTTACTTACTGATAAAGGTGACCGAGAAGTAACAAAAAAACCTGGTTAATTTTATCATGTATTAATTGTAATTTCTTGAAGTTCAGAAGATATTTTTTTAATGTTTAAATAATTCCAAATTATACTTCTCAATTGAGATTCCATGTTTTATTCTTCAGCCCTAAGCACTTTTTTCATCTCTGTACAAACCTTCAGAAGAAAAACATTGTCTTTCTTTCCACAAATTGTAATACTATAGTGGTGTCAACTGTGTTCATAATGTTTGCTTTTATTTTATTTTTTTTAGGTTTATTTATTTAAGTAATCTCTACACCCAACGTGGGGCTCAAACTCATGGCCCTGAGATCAAGAGTCATATGCTCTTCCAAGTAAGCCAGCCAGGTGCCCCAAAACATTTGCTTTTATTTATTTATTTTTAAGATTTATTTATTTATTTGGGGGGGAACAGATGGGGAGGCTGTGGGGGAAGGGCAGAGGGAGAGGGAGAGGGAAACCTTAGCAGACTCCACATTGAGAGCACAGCCCGATGTGGGGCTCTATCCCATGACCCTGAGATCAGACCTGAGGGAAAACCAAGAGTTGTTGGCGCTTAACAGACTGCATCACCTAGGTGCCCCTGCTTTTATTTTTATATAGCATCTACAATAATCATTATGGGGGGGGGAATTAAATATGTCAGTTTAATTTCATAATCTGAAGTAAAAAAAAACTTGCTTAGAATATTACATATACAATTAGAACCTGAATGCTGACAGAGACATCCGCATATTGCTATCTAGGTATATTTAGCAGTGGGGTGGAAATCTTTAAAATAAGAAAGGAATTTCACAAATTGGAACAAATACTCAGCTCAAAGTAGCATGTGCATAATTCCATTCCTAGCACACGTTTAAAACATTGTTTCATCCATGTGTTTCAGACATCCTTCACCTCGTTCATATTTCAGCCTGTCTTGGTGCGTATGGGTTAAGGTTTTCATCTATAAATAATCTTTTGTTCAAGTGAAAAGAATTTGTCCTATCTCAGCTACAAGATTCTGAATACCCCCTCACCACAAACTCCGTCTTCAGGTCAGCAAGATGCCATCAGCCTTAACAATCATTTTCTAATTCTTTCTAATTATAAACACACAGATTTGGTGCATAGAGCACCTCACCCACCAGTGGGTTACGGTATGTATTCCCAGATCTTTCAGACACCGGAAAGCCTCGGATCTCCTGTCTCATCCCCATAGAGGCAGGAATTGTGAAATTGAAAGCAAGCCAGATGAAAAATCTGGTTGTGTAAATGTAATTCACTCTACAAGGAGGCCTGCCCTCTTTCAGTTAAAATTTTCACATATCCATCAACATCTCACAATATTAATTTTATCTGACTTTTAGTTTCTGTAAGCCATAAAATCACTTTGAACTCAGATCTCTAAATGGCAAATAAAAAATACAATGCTTAAAAGCCAGTAAATAGAAAGTTACCCTCAGGTATCATAATTAATAAGCCAGTGAGGTTAAAACTACCCTAGGGGGGGAAAAAAGCCACACTGCTTGTTGAGTACATGAGGAATGGAGGGAGAGTGCCCACCCCAATACATCTTCTCTAAAATATATGCCACTCAGATTACAAATTCAAGTAATAACCTATTCCACACAGGTAGCTAATTTTTCTCACGGCTGTACTTCTCATTTGGTGTTTATGGGAAGCACTTCAGAATGACTTAATATGATTTTAATGGCAGTAGTTAAAGAAGTTAGAGCTCTCAAAGAAAGGAACAAAGGTAAAAGTGCAAGGGGTATTGAGACCAACCACAGGTATATACACCTGGGCCCTGGCCAGAGACAGAAGCCCTGCATCTTCGTATTTGGCCCTCATGCGTTGCCTTTCAAAGTGATGCAGGATATGATTTTCCCCATATATATTCAGAGCTATTTAAACAACTGCACATCTGGAACTCACAAGTAATTAAAGTAAGGAAAAGTAATGCATTTACAAGAAGTACTCATTACAAATCGGAAGGAGTACTTAATGTGCTATAATGGTAACTACATTCCCCCAAGGGACTCCCCCCCCAACACAAAGGATGCCGCCATCCCCAAGCAAACTCACTGTCAAAAATAGTTGCTTCAGGTATGCATTCATTTGTTAATTTATCCCAGCATTTATTCAGTAGGTATAAACTGTGCTCCGGCTCTGTGTTGGGCTCTATGCTAGGAGCTGAGATTATTCCAGTAAACAAGACAGGACAAGTCTCCACCTTCATAGTGGGCCACACTATGATTAGGTTTTGGACATTAGTATAAATGCCTATCTTACACATTGTTTCAAAATGTCATAAAAATTCGGGCGCCTGGGTGGCTCAGTTGGTTAAGTGACTGCCTTCAGCTCGGGTCATGATCCCGGAGTCCCAGGATCAAGTCCCACATCGGGCTCCCTGCTCAGCGGGGAGTCTGCTTCTCCCTCCGACCCTCTCTCCTCTCATGCTCTCTCTCACTCCCTCTCTCTCAAATAAATAAAATCTTAAAAAAAAGTCATAAAAATTTATAACACTTCTTCATTATAATTAGTTATCTCATTCACTTGGTCAACAAATATTTAGTGAGCACCTATTATGGATTTATTAGGGTATACTTTAGAAAAGTATACTTCAGTTAGCTCTTGTCTAAATTCGATGAGGTTTGGTCTGAGCCAGACTCTCAATTGTTGGCTGTCGCATCTGGATTACCCCGAGGGGCCGTATCTTCCATGATAGTGCCTGGCACGTGCTGGGTGCCTCAAAAATGTCTGTTGGATGAATTTTTAAAAATGAGTGAACACACATCAGGAATTACACATTCTGGACCCCACTTCTGAACCCCAAGTCACGTTCACATTTTATCTTTTTATGCTTAACTAGTTCACTGTTTCTTGTGAATGCAAGTGAAAGTAAAAGGTCCTCACGGCCAGGTAGCCTATCTTTGATGTCCTCTTTTGTCCAAAAGCTTTGCAGAGTCCAGGCATACAGCAAGCACTCAGTAAAAATGCAAACATCTTCATGAATGGAAGTGGTTCATCATTCTCACAGAAAGTCCCTGGCATTTTTAATATGGTGTCTACCTATGCTGTGCCAGTCAAATATAATCTCTCAATCATGCCATATTCATTTTTGCTTCCAAACATTTGTTCCCATTATTCTCCCCCCAACTAGACTATCCTCCACATTCCTCTCTGCTGACCTAATCCGAACGGATTCTTAAAGCCTCAATCTCAGAAGTATTCCTTTATTTTCAGGAGTTTTCCCTGTGTTACACCACACACCCCACCTACGACCAACTGTCTATACCACATATCATTTATCTTGGGATATCTTTTGTATTGTTGCCTTATTTTGTGGTTAACTTTCTTTGCATGGATATCTCAAGATCGGGGTGCTGGGTACGCTGCTTGCCCCTCTAGAACCATCCTCTATCCTTTTCCACTCTCTTCTATAAACCAGGATGCTCACCTTTGTGGATTTCGTCAATGGGCTCTCTTATTCTCTGGTTTGGGGTTGAGTTTAGTCAATGACAATCACCAGCAGGAAATCAGAAGGTGGGAGGAGAGAGGTGGTATTCGTTGCCCATTTCCCTGCCTGGTGGGACACAGTGTATCCTCACTCCTCTCGCGAAGGCCACAACTCCTATCAGGTGGCTCTCTCTATAGTTATAGCCACAGCTACAGTTTGCCTTGGGTTCCAGTAACTGCTCTTTCCCTTTATCCCTTCAGGTTTAGGGGTGGAGATGGCTCCCCAATATTCCCAGTCCATGGCGCTTCACCATCCCTCGTGGGTTCCCTTACCCCTGCCAACACTCTGTAAGTTGTCCCTTCATTAAACTCTCCTCAATTACCATCTATTGCTTGCCAGGACCCTGACTGATGGGAGAGCACTGCGGCTTTTGCTTGTATGTATTCCTGCAGGTTATATCTCAGTATGGCCCCCACAGCTTCTAGCTCACTGTGGGTACTTAGTAAGCATCTGCTGAAGGAAGAAATAAAACCAAGCAGGAATTACCAGACTTAAATCAAGGTTTTATATTTTGCAGAAGAAAAAACAACTCTAGAAACTATGGTTCTTCAATCAATAAGAAGATTCACCTTCAGCTAGTATTTATAAATAATTAAATACAGTGCTTACTATTTCCTTTGCTCTTATAGTGTCTTAGGCTTCCATTGAATCTGTATTTATAATATTAATCTGTATTAAATATAGTTTATATATTTAAGCCTATTTCTTCTTCTGGGGAAAAAATTAGTTGGGTTAGTTAAACTGAAATTTTTTCCTTCCTTTTCTCTTTTTCACTTTTTTTTTTTTTTTTTTAATTAGGAGTCCCTTACAGATGCCTCAGTCATACCAGACTCCACCTCTCTCTACTCCCAGGCCTTTTTCTGAACATTTATGAACACCTCAGTCTGAGTGGTAAAAACTAAATAAGTGTGATAAATAGACAAGCTGTCAATCTCTTCAGAAAGTCCCAGTTTTTTCACCAGCTTACCTACTCCCTGTTCTACTGAATGCCCAAGGTGCCACATGACATATGCCTATAGTACATGGGTGAGAAAAGAAGTGTGTTCGATCTTTGAAGCAGAGATGAGAAGATAAGTGTCCACATACAACCTCAAGAACAGGTTAGAGAAGACTTCCTGAGCCCTGATCTTTCTAAAGGGCAAAGACTGGTACCTCACTCAAGCTAATTCAGAGAGATGCAGGCAGTCTTCCTTCCTCAATGGTCTTCCTTAATAAACACTTAGGTTGTGTTCTTCTGCGTTGTCTTTTAGACTCGGAAGGTGGCCTAGGACCACGAAACATATGCTCCTTGGACCATGCTTGTTTGAGCAGCACCAATATCTGATTAGTATCCTGTTAGCATAACTATCATTGTTCACCAATGTCGCAATTCGTGAATTTCTAGCTAATACAGCCCTTGAAGAACTACCACTTGGTAGTTTGATAGGTCAGTGAGTAGCAATGTAGGTTGATTGTGGTGGGTATGCCAGGGGCCTTAACAATCACCAGCAGGAAATCAGAAGGTTCAAAACCTTAACAGTAATGTAGCCAGATTGAGAGTTATAACCACCAACTTCCAGGGATTTTTTTTTTAAAGGCAAAATCATGTCAGCCAAATGATTTATCATTTCAGTCACTGTAGAATCAACCCAATGGGGGAGATTTTGGGATCTGTGGTTTCCATACCTAAAAATTCAGGGAGAAAGAAAAAAGAAATCACAGACTAACTCCAAATAATTTATTTTATGAGAAGAAATGATTCATGATTAGTGACAAAGAACTACATACTGACTCTCTTCTGATAATGTATCCAATATCATTTCTACTTTTTCCCAGGATGAAATTGTGGGGTGAAGCTGGATGGGTTTTCGAAAGGTAAATATAACAATCACTATAAAATGTAGAAGGGTTAATCCTCTCTAGCTTCTGGCCTTTATTGCATTTTGAGTGTATTTAGAGTTCAGATAGTACTAGCCTACCCAGCCTCTGGAGATAATAAGTAAATAATCAAATGACCCAAATATGATTCACCCCAGAAATAAGGGGGTGGGAAGTGGTAAGCAGTAAGAAGCAGTGGCATGGGTGGTACAGAGTTTGAGCTTTAACATCATGGCTTTCTTCACGGGTAGAGATGCCAACATTTCCCCCTGCAAGATGCTCATTTCTTCTTTACACATATACCAATGACAACCACCTATAATCTCTATGGTCACTCTTCAGATTAAAAAAAAAAATCGGAAACCATTTCTTCATGACAAGCAAAATGGTTTTAAAAGATAAGCAAAATAGATAAAGAAACACTTTACAATCCAAGCAACCAGAAACAGCTCAGGTTAGCATCAGAAATGGGGAAGTATCAGGACAATTTTGCAGCATTGAAGGAAGTCTTTGAGTTGAATAATTGAATTAGAGACAGCTAGCATAGCTTTATGTAAGTGATACTTCGTGTACCTTACTAGTTGGAGTGCTTTAGCAGGCATTTACTGGCATAGAAAGAAAATGGAACACAATGGATGTCATGTAATTGTTAAAAAGCCACTGGATGCTGTTAACAATGAAGATTATTGGCTAAGACCACATCTATTGTGTAAGGTAAAATAGCTTGTTGGATTAAAAAATTGTTCAAAACCTGCAAAAGGTAGTGAATATTAATGGTAATTTTTTTTTTAAACTGAAGAGAGGTTATCAGTAGGGTGAAATAATAGCTTGGAAAGGAAATGACAAATGGGAAGAACACACACAATCCAACCTCATTACATCTGACTATTGTGGTATCTTCTCTGACACCACGTACTAAATTTCCAGGTATTTTTAACCCTATTATGTTTACTGTCTCATAATAACCTTCTTTTCTGAAGAAGAGATGGAAAGAATGGGGCATGTTTAACAGAATTCTATTCAGTGTGTTGACTGTTACTAGTGGAGTACAAATCCTTGACTTTTTCAACTTAGCTATCTTTTTAAAAAACTACAAACACATATTTTCGTCAGTTTGTAAAAACAACATACCCCAAAATCAATGCTATCTTTATCTATATTATTACTTCTCTATGTGTACAGAAACTGGGCTCAACAAATTATTATCACGCAGTACATGTACAAACAGGCAAATCTGTCACTGCTAAAAGATCTGACTCCTCATGCCTATCAAAAAGACTCTGGGGTTGCCTGTCTGGATCAGTCTGTAGAGCACGCAATTCTTGATCTTGGGGTCATGAGTTCAAGCCCTGTGTGTGGAGTTTACTAAGAATAAAAATAAAATAAAAGACTCTGCATGGAGTATTAATTCCTTTTAGGAAGCTTATACGAGTCAGAATGGCCAAAACTGTTTGCTGTATCCAATTAAACGATAAAATATGGGTAGAGTCTTCAAATCCATTTCTTTCATCTTGAGGATAGTATTTTTAGGATATATAAATCTGGTATGGTAAGGAGTTTGTTTTGTTTTGATGGATTATGGTAGAAGTCATATTTTCTGCAATCTGTCCTAAGCAACTTTTACAGAAAGAATAAATGAAAATATAATCAAGATATATTCTATGCTAGGCAAATGGGTAAAAATGTTCTAAGTTATAATCTGATTGTAAGTTCATATCATAGTTTAAATTAGATTTAAAAAATTAAAAACCTTGTGAAACACTATTAAGTCTTCAGACTTATGGAATATTGATATCCACACAGACATGTATTATTGTCTGTTAATGATGATAGCCATTGTGATAATAAGGAATTGTATAAAATTAATTTGTACACAACGGGTCCAATTCAGCAACTCGGATTTTTTAAGAGTATCTTGGGTAAAGCACTTTCTTGTGGATAAACACTTATTCCTTTACACTTTTTCCCAGTAACTATATTTTACCATGTGTTTTGCTGGATATAAGTTCATGGAGCAATTACATTAGACAATGGATGTCAGTGGCGAAATTATTAAAAGATGTCTGATGTTAAAAGAGTTCAAGGTATCCCAATTGTGATGGTGGTTACATGAATCTATATATATGTTTAAAAATTTACAGAACTGTACACCAAAAAAGGTCAGTTTTACTGTATGATAATTCAAACAATAAAAGTAATTTTTTAAATATTATAATAATTTTAAATTTTAAAATAATTTTATAAACCATATAACAAATGGTTTAGTTTTTTTTAATGTTTGTGCTGATCTCTAAAGGATAAAATATAACCTATGGCAAGTAATAAAGGTTTATAAATAAATAGTAAATAGTGCTAAGACTATAAGGAACAAGGGGAATTTTTTTTTAATTAATTTTTTTTTAGTAATCTCTACACTCAACATGGGGCTTGAACTCACAACCCTGAGATCAAGAGTGGCATGTTCTTCTGACTGAGCTGGCCAGGTGCTTCACAAGGAAAAATGTTTTAAAGTACATACCAGGGGTGCCTGGGTGGCTCAGTTGTTAAGCGTCTGCCTTCGGCTCAGGTCATGATCCCAGGATCCTGGGATCAAGCTCTGCATCGGGCTCCCTGCTCAGCGGGGAACCTGTTTCTCCCTCTCCCACTCCCCTTGCTTGTGTTCCCTCTCTCGCTGTGTCTCTCTGTCAAATAACTAAATAAAATCTTTAAAAATATAAAAAATAAAAATAAAATACATACCAAAAAATATGAAAGAACTATGAAATCTTGGACTATGAGCTTTCTTTTTTTTTTAAGATTTTCCTTATTTATTTGACAGAGAGAGAGAGTACAAGGAGGAGGAGCAGCAGTGGGAGGGGGAGATGCAGGCTCCCCACTGAGCAGGGAGCCCCATGCAGGGCTGGATCCCAGAACCCTGGGATCATGACCTGAGCCGAAGGAAGACGCCCAAACGACTGAGCCACCCAGGCACCCCAACTATGAGCTTTCTTAAGAGAGAATTTCAGGGCATAAACTTCTCATAGCCTCAAAACACAAGAAGACCCTCCTAGGATTTACTAGTTGGGAGTAAATATTTCTCTTAGCTTTTAATAAAAATAATTTAAAAATTATGTTTGCATCAAAGAATAAGAACTGGAAAGAAACTTAAGGATCATCTGATTATCCTCAGGCAGATATAAATAAAATATTATACCAAAGCTTTTTTTTTTTTAAGTAAGATCCATACCCACTGTGGAGCCCAAGTCGGGGCTTGAACTCACCCCCCTGAGATCAAGACCTGAGCTGAGATCAAGTCAGACACTTAACCAACTGAGCTGCCCATACACCCTTAACCAAAGCTTTCAAATCTCTTCTTAGAGATCTCCAAACACAGAAATTCCACAATGGCTACCAGTAAATATATTCCTGTGTTTTAGTACTGGACTGGATTAAGTTGGGGATGTCAGTCTGTGTGTTTAGCTGACATAGCTCCAATGTTATATTTTTTCATCATCTCTGATCTCAGAAAGAAGGCATGGAGAGCGTCCTTCAAAATTCCTCCTCCCATCTCTATAGATGCTTTTCATGATATTAATTGGTCATCACTTTAGCCATTCTGCCTCAGGTTCAATAAACTTACCCTTTAACTATGTGCTACGCTCGTAGCAATGCCCATAAGACACTTCTGTCATAATCACTTGGGGTTCTACACATCCTGTGTATTTTTAAAAACAGTGACTAAAGTAGGCCCTGTACTCTTAATACTCAGCCCCAGTCCTGAGGGTCGAGGCTTCCTAGGCCATGCATGCTCTGTTCCTTTTTTTTTTTTTTCTTTTTTCTTTTTTAAAACAGTCTGGAAAGAAGGTAGGTATTGTGTATACAAACCACATACAAATGGGCATCATGTAAGTGCAAAACCCTAATAGAGAGGCACCTGGTTCTTTAGTTTGCTTTTTAGTTAATGATGAAAGTGCAGGCAAGAATATGACAAGTAGCCTTAAGTCAAGGACATGTAAGTGATAGAGATGGAAACCTCCTCTAGGCGGGGCCCAGAGCAGCTACCATTCTCTTCCTATCAACATTGGGGTGGATGTATAGGCCCCTTTCTCTACAGCAGCAGAATAAAATAAAATGAATTTTATAATTAACAGCCATAAAAATTTTAAGACAGAATTAAATGAGCAGCCCATTCTGGCGTTTGCACATATAAATAGGAACAAAAGGGCGCCTGGGTGGCTCAGTCATTAAGCGTCTGCCTTTGGCTCAGGTCGTGATCCCAGGGTCCTGGGATCGAGTCCCACATCGGGCTCCCTGCTCGGCGGGAAGCCTGCTTCTCCCTCTCCCACTCTCCCTGCTTGTGTTCCTGCTCTCGCTGTCTCTCTCTCTGTCAGATAAATAAATAAAATCTTTAAAAAAAAAAAATAATAAATAAATAAATAGGAACAAAAAATAATTAGAGGTGTAGAAATAAAGTTCACAAAGACAGTCCACATTGGATTTCAAATTTCAGGTTTGAGACACCCAGAGACTGGAATTTCTTTGTAATTCATAGAAATGGCTAGGCTGGCATGGGCCAACTTTAGATGTGGCCAGGACAGGACCTAGAAGAGGCCCAGCAGATACCTATTATCACTGAATGAGAAAAAAGACCCCAAAGGGAACCAGAACAAGTCATTCTACAGTCTTACTGGCAGAAGGGTTCATCCATTCTTTTTTTTTTTTTTTAAGATTTTCCTTATTTATTTGACAGAGAGAGAGAGAGCACAAGCAGGGGGAGCGGAAGGCAGAGGGAAAAGGAGAAGCAGGCTCCCCGCTGAGCACGGAGTCCAATGCGGGGCTCGATCCCAGGACTCTACGATCATGACCTGAGCCAAAGTCAAACACTTTAACGGACTGAGTCACCCAGGCACCCTGGGTTCATCCATTCTTTATTGTGTTAAGGATTCATACTTCAGTTGTATGTTTATATTAGTTTTTACTAACTGAAGTATTATTCATTCCACAGCATGTTTTATTTCTCCTCAAACAACTCTTTTGCAACCTTTAGAAAGCCCTGTATTATGTTCCTTTTCATGTGCCTGAATTTGGTGGACACAAGAGGGTGGACTTCTAAATCCTGTTGCTCAGAATATGTAAAAAAAATAAATAAACACAACCCCGACAGGTCTATTACTGTTGAATGCACCACCTGTCACCCAGGAACAGGAATGAGATCTACTTTGCAAAGAAGTAGTTCTGCTCTACAAACTATTCATTGAAACTCTTGTATTGGGGCGGGCTCCCTAAAATTGCCATTTTCAACTGCATAAGACAACACTGGTGGTGGCTAGAGGCCTAGTCCCTATTTTAAAATCCTAGAAAAGGTAAACCCTGTAAATTATGGGCCATTTGCACTCTCCCCTCTGCTTCTCTGACTAGAAGTAATTGGGTCCAAGGAGGAAACCAAACATTAATGGCTTAAATAAAGCAGAAGTCTTGCTAAGGATGTAACTGCCTAAATGATAATATAAACTCATTGTTGTTCAGTTTGTTATTTAAAGGCTGTGCTGTATTCTATTAACTTCGATTTGTCCTTTTTGCTTCTATTGTTTTTCTGTCCTGGACTGGCCACATCCGCATTCTGGAAATCCTCCCTACACTGCTGTCTGGGTTTCATTCCCTGACAAGGACTCTGTGCCTGTCTCCCTGCCAGGACCCGTAACACCCATTTGTAACTATCATCTTAGTCTTGTCCAGTGGTGATATCTTCACCCACAGATTTAACTGAGACAAAAGTATTACCTTCTGAACAATAGTTCAAAGTTGAAAAACAACTTGAGCATATACATGTGAGTTAAGAAAAAATTATTAGAAGACAGGCCATACATAAGGTTAGATAAAAACAAATAAGGCAGGTTGCTAGTGTTGTCCAAGCAAGGTTTTCTATGGAGAGATGTCTTCTACTTAGTATAACTGAACAAATTACTTAAAAAAACAAACAAAAAAAAAAACTTAAATTCACACTTAAAAGCAGGGGGATGAACTAGTATTGAGAACAATTATGAAACTGACTAAAAATTGCACTTTTCTTCTGCTGCACAGGGAGTTAATATCATGAAAATTTAACCTAATGAAATATTTGTCAAACAGTATTTTTTGCCGTAGTGAGAAATCAATGCTCCCATGCATAAGTTTGAGTTTATAAAAACTAAAAACTTAAGGTGGTAGAATTAAGGATTCTTTTCATTTTCCTCATTATAGTTTTATGTATTTTCTAAATTTGGGGGAAAGAATTTTTAGAAAGAGAAAAAAAGGTTAAAAACTAAAAACTCTTTAATACAGTTCTTCCTGCTGAATTAGTATCCTGTTTATGAAACAGAGCACAATAAACTCAAAGTTGGTCATTGATTTCATCAAGATGTGGCTATCTGTGTGCTTAAATAATAACTGAAGTGAGCGTGAGAGGTGTATCTTATAGAAAGTAAGAATAATATTATGCCTGTATGCCTTGTCTATATGATCCCAAACCTGAAGGTATTTGAACATGTTTGAGTGACATTGTTATTGTTACTGTTGTTGTTTACTTTTCATCTGGATTAATGATACTGTAGTTAAGTCCCAGTGCCCTAATGGATAAGACACTGTCCTCCTAAGCAAGGGATTGGGGGTTCGAGTCTCATCTGGGGTGAAATGGTACTGCTTTTTCATATCACCTATCAGGTAAAAACAAATACCATCTGGATTTGTGATATTCTATAGCTATCTATATTTTGGTAATCATCAAAAATGTTTAAATGTCAACATTATTACACATGTTATCTATTTCTCTACATCAGCATTTCTCAACCTTGGTACCTCTTGACATTTTAGGCTAGATAGTCTGTTGTGGGAGTGGGGAGGGCTGTTCTCTGCCTTGCAGGATGTTTAGCAGCATTTCTGGTTTTTTCCTGCTGAATGAGTACCCTGTTCATGGAACAGAGCATAATTCAAAGTTGCTAATTGATTTTATCAAGATGTGGCTAGTGATGTGCTTAAATAGTAACTGAAGTGAGGATGAGAAGTATATTTTAGAGAAAGTAAGAGTAATGTTATCTCTACCCACTGTCTCTACCCACTGGATAACAGTTGTGACAACCAAAAATGTCTCCAGACATTGCCAAATGTCCCCTGGGGGCAGAACTGTCCCTGGTTAAGAACCGCTGCTCTATAGTAACTTATTCCTATCCAAATATTTTGATTATCTCTTTAACCATTGCCTATTACCATGGCTGCATTAATCATGCCATGATTCACATTGATCACAATGATTAAAGAAATTACAGATTTACTCTGGCACTCCAGCACTTACAATCAGGCTATTAGACAAAGCCCGGTAATATTAAAGGAAAAAAATTCCTATAATTACAAAAATAAGACATTACACAAGAAGAGCAAAGATTTTGGTTGTACACTGGAATCCAATTACATTCATTTGTTGAAGTGGTCTGAATGACTCAAAAGATATACAGCAGCTACTATTCATTCAGCTGCAACACAGCACAAAATATCGACACATATTTTGAAAAGGAGAGATGTTGGTTCATGGACAATACCGCTGATATTTAAGAAGAGATGTCAGTGACTCATCAGACACTCGGGCATGGCTTTTTCCCTTAAATGTCACCTATCATTTTGTTATGGCCTTTTTTACTTAAACACATGTTCAGTGGCACCCACAATCAAAATTCTGTTGCAAAATAATACTAAAATTGAATATCTAACTTTTATTTCATGCAAGTAAATATTATAAGTGATCATGGTTAATAACATAAATAATAAATATTCTCTGTATCACCATTCATCTAGATTGTAGTGATTTTTATTTCATCACTGTGAATAGTAGATGGTCTTTTGTCTTTTCTAAATGTCCCAATCCTCGAGGGATAATTAAATATGACCCATAAGCAAAATAAAGTTTAAGAGGTTTTTTTTTTTTTAAATACACAGCGTCCATTTGTACTATTGTCCTCCAATTTCCTTTCTACATAAAAAAAAAAAATAACATGTGAATTTTAAAACTTATTTAATTTAAAATGACTCTTTTTAAAAAGAAAACACTGTAGTGGGATGCCGGGATTGCATTCATCCCAGCATGCCCCACCACTGTTCTTTGGATGGCAATCACAGGACCCAGACATCAAGCTGTGGAGGAGATTCTTCCAAGCAACAGCATCTGGCTCTTTGGCAAACTGAACAGGCAGTTGCCCTGGTGGCTTGGAGTTGCCTCTGGGTCTGTCACAGGGTAAGGCTGTGGATGGAGTGTCTGGATTCTCATCTCCTTTCATTTCGCCATCTTTCTCATATACCTTTTCGGCATCAAGAGACCCACTGTCCTCCAGAAAGGTAAATACTGCCCTCCTTAAGCCTCATGAATGTCTACATAAACCCTGTTGTACTTCAGTAAGGGTTCTTTTCCACTGCCCACATCCTTTACAAAAGTGTAAAAACGGGCAAGCATTCTGGCAGCAGCAACACTAGCGTTCTATTTCATACCCCACCTGCAGAGAGAATCAGAAATTAAATGTTCTATTTTCAGCCCTGGATATTTTAAGCCTGTATTTTCACCTTCTTTACTTGCAATGGATCTCTTTGCCAGTTAAAATTTAATAAAGTCATATTTATAATATGAATAGCTACCTAATCTCATGGAAACTTTTTTTTTTCTTCATTTTCAAGATCACACAATCTAAGCTGGTAAGGTGTTATAAAAACTAGAGGGGCTTAGTGTGAAGAATTTATGGCACTTTAAAATCATAAGTGCAGTCCCCGGAACAAACAAACACCTTGAGCACTAGAATCGGCCGCTCCAGAACAAAGGGGCTCTCATATCGTCTTAGCTGCAAAGGAAATTAAAAAGACCAAATTTGGAAAGTAAAGAATGTTTGGATGTTTTTAGGATTAAAAAAAAAAAAACACCAAAAACCCAATAATAACCTTCTGAATAATTTGCACCAAAGGCATTAATCGATATGGCCTCTCTACAGACTGCAGGCTACGCATGGGTGCCACGACCCACAAATCATACTCAAAAGATAAAACAACTACTGGCAAAGAGATGATTCAGAGACGAGCGGGCCCAAACAGACATAGCAGTAAGATTGCTTTATAAGACGTAGCACCTAATTCCTCCTGTTAGAGTTCACCAGCAAAAAAGGGGCTTTCGACACTGGCCAGCTCTATGGAGACCCAGTTCTAATCTACCATTTGCTTACCACATTCAATTAATTCCATCCAGGATCTATGGGAGAATTCATGGTAATGATTCTCTTAAGAATGGGAAGCAAATTTAAAAAGAGGAGGAGAGAATCGTTATAGAAAAGACTCTATTTTCGTGGAAGTTGTTGCTTTGTAAATCCTAAATTCAGAAAGAAATAAAGCCTGTCAACTTCGAGGACTGGCTAGTAGTGGAAGCTAAAAAGGTCAAAAACAAACAAATAAGCTACAGTAACTATTTCTAGACCAGAAAAAGGGATTTAAAAAGTGAATAGTATTAGACTTACAAATACTTCATTTTGTATCCTCTCTCTTTTTTTAACTAATCTTTTTTTTTTTTTTTTTTAATTTAAGTTAACTCTACACCATAGATGGAGCTGGAACTCACCCCCAAGATCAAGAGTTGCACACTCTATTGACTGAGCCAGCCAGGTGCCCCACTGTTTGCACTCTCTTAAAAATAAGGATGTAATGATGCTATACACATATATAGTCTCTACATCTTTTAGATACTGGCTAAAAGAAAGTTAAATATCAAGTTTTTATTTCTTTCAAAAAATTATCTTCTACTGGAATGCACATAATTTATCTAAACACATAATAAATTCTACACTCACTTGCATTCTGATTTTATTTTTCAGAAACAAATTAAATTTGAACATTAAGAGTCATCTACTTTTGACTGTTAATGCAAACAACTCCTGTAGCTTTCTCAAGGAACATTGCTGTGGATAATCAACAACAAGTTCTTACAACTCTGAGCAACTGACAAATCTCTCCAGGTTTAATTTTTGTCCCCAGTAATCTATATTCCGGAAAGCAGAAAAATCAAGAAGACTTCTGCACTCAGATTTGGGATGGGGCATTTTCCAGAAAAGAGTAGATAATGTAAACTTTTAGATCAAATGCTTATTATATAACTATCTGCCTCTGCTTTAAATGAGAAAAAACAAAACAAAACAAAAAACTTAGTTCCTGGTCCTAAGCATGAATCTCCAGATATAATCAACTCCTGATATAATCAACTGCATAATACATAGTAGGATCCCTAATATGTTTGCTGAATGAGGAAATGAATGAATGAATGTGAGTTCATGTTACAATCAACTTTTTAAAAAATACATGTACTCTGGAGACTTCTTAGATTGAAAATCACAAATCTTTAGAGAAATCAGAGACTTCAATGAAAAATTTTACACATGAAAAAGAAATAGATTTATCTATCCTGCCAAGTATGAATAAATTGGTTAATCAACCAAATTGGTCCAAATGTGCAATCAGATTTAAGATGCTATAGCAGTCCCCCGCTTAACTGCAGGGGATATTTTCCGAGACCTCCAGTGGACCTGAAACCGCAGATAGTACTGAACCCTATGTATACTATGTTTTTCCTATACCTACATACCTATGATAAAGTTTAATTCATAAATTAGTCACAGTAAGAGATTAACAATAACTAAAAATAAAAGAAAAATGATGACAATATACTGTAATAAAAATATGTGAATGTTGTTTCTCTCAAAATATCTTACTGTACCATATTCACTCTTCCTCTTCTTGTGATGATGGAAGGTGATAAATGCCTTGGAACTGAGATGAAGTGAGGTGAATGATGTAAGCACTGTGACGTAGCTTTAGGCTACTATTGACTCTCTGATGATGGGCCAGACGGAGGATCAATCTGCTTCCACACCGCAGTTGACTTTGGGTAACTGAAACTGCATAAAGTGACACCACAGATAATGGGTACTATTGTATGGTCTAGTGTGAAATTGTTTTGCTTTTACTGGAATGTTTTCATTGGGATTCTAGAGTTGACTGAGATTGTACCTACCCAATGTCAACTATCAGGACATTTAAAAATACTTCTTTTTTTTTTTTTTTTTGATTTTATTTATTTGACAGAGAGAGACACACTGAGAGAGGGAACACAAGCAGGGGGAGTGGGAGAGGGAGAAGCAGGCCTCCTGCGGAGCGGGGAGCCTGATGCGGGGCTCAATTCCAGGACCCTGAGATCATGACTGAGCTGAAGGCAGATGCCCAATGACTGAGCCACCCAGGCACCCCTCTTTTTTTTTTTAAAGATTTTTTTTTTTGACACAGAGAGAGAGACAGCGAAAGAGGGAACACAAGCAGGGGGAGTGGGAGAGGGAGAAGCAGGCTTCCCGCTGAGCAGGGAGCCCAATGTGGGGCTCGATCCCAGGACCCTGGGATCATGACCTGAGCCGAAGGCAGACGCTTAACGACTGAGACATCCAGGTGCCCCTAAAAGTATTTCTTAATGATAATGGAATTGTTTCATTTCCTTCCAAGTGTTTTATCACAGACATGGGTTTACTAGAGGTGACCTATTCCTTGGTGAATATCTAGTATCTACAGAATGTTTCTGTTAGAAAAAGTAACAAGGCCTTTGATGCTTCTGTTTTTTCCTGAAACAGTAGGAAAAGGTCAGGATAAACTTAGGGCCATGATTCTATTGATACTCAATATCTATAAACTCTGCCTGTTTCTTCTGTTTCTTTGACATATTTTGTGCACTAATTACAAGAGGGCACAATCAGAAAGAAACTGCTTTTCCAGAAGTAACCTAGAACATACCATCTACTTTGGGTGTGGTCTGTGTGTCCCTTAAGGGGTAACTGTCATATTCAGGAGCTAAGTATTGGAAGCAATTATATCTTTCACTTTTTGCTTGTTCATTAGTTGAATAAGCTGCCAGAAAACTGCCATTTAGGCTAAGAGCTACTGTCTGTTGCTGAACTAGCTTAAATGGTTTTCAATAAATGATTAGGAATGTCATTATTGAGTGGCTATCCAAAGTCACATACATGCTAATAAAGATGCCTCCAGCATCCACAGGTCAAATGCCAAGAAACAGATCCACAAATACAAGTTAGTCTATTTGTTGCTCTTATGTTCTTGGGCAAGTATGACATCTCAGGTTCACGCTATCCCAAGAAGAAAATCACTTCTAGGTCTAGGAGACCTAGTCTCTCCCTTGATACTCAGCTGACACGCATAGCCTCACCACCAACAGAAACCAAGATTTGCTTGATAAATAGTAACTGGAGTACTTCAACTTTTGCAATATGAAAAAGGCAGTTGAAAGGAACAGGAAAAGCTCTAGATACATCACAGCAAATCAAGTGGGGAAATAGGAGAAAGTTCCTAGACCATGCCAAGTAGCCAATAGCTGGCTTTTACCAAAGGGAGGTTTCAATGCTCTAGAGATCCACCTGTCCTGAGGGAGGGAGAGGAGGAGCCTGGTGCTTCAGGGAAAACTCCAGGTCAGCTTGTCTTCAGAAGCTTTGAGAGGCTCCCTAACCCGTGGGCAGAATCACAAAAAAATGGCAAGTCTGCAGGAAGTCTGTAGATGAAAAGAGGGAAACCAGAGAAAGTGGGGTAGGACAAGGCTGGCCCAAGGACACAGAGGGCTGCAGAGGGAAGTGTGCATTTGTGCAAGGAACTTTCCTGTGAGGCTACCCCTCAAGGGAAAGGGATGTATTCAGTTGGGCCTTGGAGAATGGGGTCCTTCACTCTTCCTCCGCAGGATGCGTTTGTGTGTCGTTCTCGCCCAGCAGTATCTCTCTCCCTGGCGTTGCGCATGGCTGGCCAATGCGAGAAGCCTCCAGAATACCCCGAAGGAGCGCGCCCCCCACCAACCCTTTGGTGAAGGGAGGTGACCGCCTGGTGTGCAAGCGCCTGTTAGCCTGCAGCCTTGCCCTGGCTCACACTGGGGGAAGGGAGTGATACCGATGGAGGGGCACTCCCTCCCCCCGCTGCTCCTAGCCTGCGTTGGGAAGCTGCGCTGGGGAAGGACCAGGGGCAGAGCGGGTTCCGAGGGCTGTAGGACGTCAAGCTGCAGGCCCCTAGCCCTTCTCGGGCGCCAAAGCACCTCGTACTCCTAAAGACCCAAATTGAGATCTGCCCCATCTGTACCTGCCCCTGGGGCCTGGCGACCGCAGGGCCGACCGAGGCCAGATCGCACCCTCGAGTCCTCGAGCCGCGGGAGCGCCGGGCCACGCCTGGCACAAGGCGCTGCCGCGCCTCCCGCCCCAAGGCTTGAGAACCCGGGGTCCCCCCTTTCCGCGCTGGCTCCGGCAGCTCGCCGGCCCGGGTTCGAGGCGGCCGGGTCGAGGCCTGACTTGGCCGCGCCTCGCCGAGAAAAGAAAAAGCCGAGAGGGGGCTGCCTCCTCCTCCCCATCTCCTAGCGTGGAGTCCGGGCGTGCTCGAACCTAGGGAAGGTCGGGATCCCCCCCCCTTCAGCACACACGCACTCGCGAACACACACACACCCACCCACCCACACACACACACCGAGACACAGGAGCGCGCGCACACGCATACACGCACGCTTTGCTCTCCGGGCGGGAGTTGCAGAGGGGGCGCTTTGTAAAACTTGGTGGATTCGCCGGATGACCATGTGCGCCCAGACGTCCCCACCACACTCTCAATTTTAAGTTTTTTTTCCCCCCTACGACCTTTCCGTAAGTGAATCAAAGCAGAAGCTAGACTCCGAGGCAGCCCAGTTCCTTTTGGTAAACTTCTTCTCTGTACCAGGTAGCCCTGGGTCTCCAAACCCTCCAGCGCGTGGGCGCCGCGGCTGCCCTTGCCAGGCTCCGCGCACAGGCGGGAGGGCGCGAGGTGTGCGCGGAGACACCCGCAGCCAGGGCGACTCCGGCCGGGCGCGGTTGCCCGGGACCGCGCAACCCGCGGGAAGGGGCGCCTGGCCCCGCGCCTCATTTGCCCGGCACTAGCCCGCCTGATCACAGCCGGCCCAGGCGCTAGCTTAAGAAACCCAAATTAAGGAGTGGGTGAATTGGGAAGGAGGGAGCCGGGGGAGTTTGCACCATGTATCTCAGGTATGAGCACTTCTCACTGACATTGATGCAACTGCATTAGAGTTAATGGCAGCAGCCTGCTTCTCATTATTAATTGTCTTTGTGTTTGGATAAAGTATGTAATCTTCTTCTCAACCACACCATTAAAATAGGTTGCCTTTTCAATTAAGAACTGTCGTGAGCACAGCAGTCAATTTTCCTAATGAAGATGCATTATATTTTCACATTTTTTTAAATAATGGAGAATCCCAGGTTTTCATTAGACGCGATTACAGAGAAATACAAGAGAGTTTCTCTAAAATTTATGCGCTCATGTAGTGCGTTAAACGCCGCTTTTAAATAAATTGAAATTTCTGCAGATAAAAGAAAAGAATGAGTATCAAATACGTTCAAATCGCTTCATTCAGATTTTAAAAAGCAAATAACGATGAGTTCTTTTTTTGAAACGCATTTAACAGATATAACAATAAAAACAAGTCAGTGAATGTCTGAAAATACACCTATAAACTTTTGGGGGGAATCTCTTCTAGTTTAGAGATGATTTGTAGATCTTAAACTAGAATGGTGATGTTTGCTGAAAATGCACTATGCCCATTTAGATAATGTGCAATTTTTGATTAAATACCTCAGCTTGATCATTAAGAAGCAAAAAAATGCCTGGGCTGTGCACCTACAATTAGTTTTTGTTTATTTGCTTCCCTCCTTGCTTTCATTTTTCTTTCTTAAAAAAAAAAAAAGACAAATTGAAAGCTAGTGAATCTGGGAGAACTGTTTAAAATTCTATGCTTTCCTGATAGGCAACTTTTCAATTGTAAGAAAATTAAAATTGCAAAATTGTAATATTGAAGTTTACAAATCGGTTGGAAATATTCATTCCTAGATGTGAAAGTGGAAAGTTTGCATCCATGAACAAAAATTAAAAATGTGTTATTCATTTTCTAATCTTGGGAATTTTTGAGCTGGTCCTGAAAAGGATCTGTCAGGATCTATGTTTTCTTTGTTAATAAAAAATTTAAGTTACTATCTTTTGCATATGAAATACTGTTTTAGACAAACAATTCCTTTTTTTTTTCTCTTCCATTCAATGTGAATACCTTCATAGAAGCCACATTAGAGAGTACTGTTTGAGAAAAAAAAATAAGTCAAATTCTTCTAAATAGAAGGAAAAAGTTCCCAACAACAGCCAGACTTTTTTCTTTGTAAGACAACATCACTTGCTTTTTTTGCAGACATGATCTTTCCAGGTTTTAGGTGTTAGGTCTTTTAAAAATTGAGCTCTTTTTTAATCAACCAGCCCCTCAAAATGATCTGCAAAGAGTGGGAAATTAGATTTTCGATTAAAACCTTATCCCATCTTGAAGGATTACTTTATATTGATTCTTAAATATGGCTACAATTGATGGGCTCTAATTAAAAATCCAAAGGAAAAGTCTGTCGTGCCCATATAAAAGAAGCTTTTCATATACGGGAAATAAAGCTTGTAAAAGGTTACAAATAAAAGATTAGACTTTTATCCAAACTAGTTTAAAGCTTCACTGCGGTTTTCTTTTCTTCTTTTTTCCTTTTCTTACAAAACCATTCCTGGGCCTTTTTTCCCCCACTTTTAAATGAAGTTTGCAAACAGGCAAGATATTGGACTGTAATGGTTGTTTTATATCAGCTCTGTAAGCACAAGGCTACTCCCTGCAGTAGAATTGATTTCAAGGAAAGTTCAGGAACAGAAGATGAAAATTATATAAACTGACAGTTACCACCCTTCCTCAATCCATCCACATTCCCGTCCACACCCTCCTAACACACACCCACATCCACACTCACACCCCTCATATTGCTCTCCCTCTCTCACACTCACACGAGCACTTCCTATCCCCCACCCTAACCTTGCTCTGCACACACCCTTGGTCCCCACATGCTCAGGGACAGACGCAGAGCTCCCAGCTCACACTCAGCTCATAAATGTCTCCCAGCCCCACATCTCGCACTTGTCACACAATCTTAATCCGTTTCATTCCGGAACAACACGGTCCTCTTTTCCTCTTTTCTGCATTTGGAATTTGCCTCCTACTCTTTTATCAAGACAGCACAATCCTATCTTTGAAGTTGTTTCTTTCTCTCTTACCCTCTTTTCTGAGGCAGTCGTAATGCAGGGAATAAGCAACCCAAGCTTAATTCACAAGTGATCTATTGCCTTCTGTTTCCCTCCAAATTCTGCCTGCATTGCCAATCTTTAACCTTCGTTAAAAAATTAATTAAAGTTAATCTTGTCAAAGTTTTTAATAAAGACATATCTAAAAACCTAATGAAAAATGACTTCTTTCTAAATATTATGGCAGTTCTAAGGCAAGATGTGGTTCCCTACTGTCCACTGAATCGCTGAAAAGATTGGAAATTAATCTTCATATTTCTGAAGTAAGTGTTCAGGGAGTCTAACTGGCTCCTTTCCCCCTGAGAGGCTGTGTTCTCACGGAATATGGGTTTTGTTCTTCTTCTTTTTTAATTAGCTTGGAAGAATCCTGAAATCTTTCTCCTTTCTCTTCCCACTCCTCCTTCTCCCCCTCCCCACCCCCCCCCACAAGAACCATAGTTAATAACGAACTATAGAAATGATCCCTGAAAGTATAGTCTTAGAACCATAGTTAATAAACTTGGAGGAAAGTTTGGAATATTTTAGACTGGCCTGGCATGTAGGGTGGAGAAAGTAAATCCAGCTAGCGTGAGACATAAATTTAGATTGCAAAATATGAATATCGGCCATATTTTGGAAACTGCATGCAAGCTCTGACAAATAATTTAATTCCCTGTGTACTGGTTTTCTTAATTTAGCTTCTGAAGACTTATATCTCATATTCATAGCAAGATAATTGTACTCATGGCAATTAAAAACCATCCACTTGTTAATGAAAATTACTTAAAAACACAAAGCATGCTACCTACCATAAGTCAGACTCATGGAAAAAAAAATTTAAAGACACAGGATGTAGGAAAAAAAAGTTAAACATGAACAGAGAAAATACAATGACCACATAGTAAGTATATTGGAAGTCCAAGGACTTACTGAAAATCAAGAGTTAGACTTTTCATCCAAGGAGTCTTTTTCTCCCACCAAGTCTTTACGGTTTTCAGTACAACAGCCCAACCCCCCTCCCCCCCAAGCCAGTGGCTTTTGTCCTGACCTAGAGTAGGGTTTGTGGGGACTGTACCTGAGCCGGGCTGTCTGCAATTTCCAAATTGACAAGAAGACACTGGAGGATAAAGAGCATGTTCTTACAGGTGAAGAGCAATTTTGCAACTTTTCCAGGAGACACCCAGGAGAAAGCTTTCTTGCTACCAACTGCTGCAGAGTCTGGGCAGAATTCCTCTAGAAAGAAAAAGAAAGTCTTTTTTCCCCCTGTCTGCCTCGTCTCTAGTTCTCTTTCTCCTCTCTGTCTCTCTCTCTGTCTCTCTCTCTCTCTGTCTGTCTCTCCCTCTCTCTCTCTCTCTCTCTCTCCCTCAGATCCAATCTTTTAAGAGCTTCAGCACATTGCTAAGCTAAAGGGAAATTCTCTTTGATAAAGCGGCGTTTCCAGCTTCTGGGTTTTAAAACCTAAATCTATATTCAAATCTGGCTGAAGGTGTGTTCTGGGATTTATGAAAGCCTCTTAAAGGGGTAAATTTACCAAACCGTGACAAAATCATCACAATCTTACTTTAGACATCTGAAGTGGATGAGAATTTTAAAGAGACCCTTGTTTATTTAACACTGTCCATTTCCAACTCGTGGTTTATTGGTCCTGCATTTCTGCGAAGTTATTAGACTAAAGGGCAAAGGAGAAGCGAGAGCGGGCTGCTCCCAGCCGCTGTAAAGGGAAAAGCCCTCCCACGCCCCACGGCGCTGAAATCTGCCCTTGTCGAACAGAACCCGGGAATTTTCAGGGAGATTCAGCTGCCCCCGCCAACTGAGAGGACACCGCAAACCTCTACGTAGGTCTTGAGGGTTTTCCCACAACCCTGGACCCCACGGCAGATAGATCTCCCAGTCTAAAATGCTTCCCTTACTTCGTGGAGATCACAAGTGCGTGTTCTGATATTTCTCCACCCATCCCCCCCCCCCCCCCGACCCCCACTGTCCCCAAGGCCTCCCTCCGGCCCTTCCCCTCTGCCAGACGCACAACGTCCATTTTTCTTTTTCGTTCTTTGATGCTTTAAATATCATTGCAATCAAACTGGGAGAAACACTGTCTTTTCTCGGGTAGGAAGGAGGCTCTGGTTCAGGGGATCTGGGTGGATTTGCCCTTCCTTCACCGAAAGCACTGGCCAAGTGCTCCCAACCGATGGGCCAGACCGCCTAGGGCATTTGTCGCTCTCCCCTCCCTCCCCCAATTAAAGGCCGGGGAGGGGGGAGCAGTCGCCAAGTGTTTCTGTACAGTGGGGGCGGGGTGAGAAAAAAAAGGTCTGTACTCACCCTCCCCCCCAGCCCGGGACCCCAGAAAGTCGCGACTCCTGGGAACGCGACAGCCAGCGGGTCTCTTCGGACTGGAGCGGGTGCTGAGGGCTCGGGAGTTGCTGGGCTGACCCTGGGGCCGCTCGGGGGCTCGTTGGGACGCGGGGGCCCAAAGCTCTAGAGACACCTGCGAGGCTGGCCGCGGCCGCCGAGCGCCCAGCCCCAGGCCGCGCCGGAGCGGGAGCCCAGCCGGGCTGCCGAGCGCTTGCTGCCTCGTGCGCACTCCCGTAATTCGTTAATTGCTGTAAATCCCAAGGACGGCCACATTTGATTACACATACAGTATAAGAACCGACAACAAAGCGACGAATTAATTACCAACTTCATTAACATAGGTCCCCAAATTAAAGGCAGCGAGCTGTTTCTTTGGGCCCACTTGCCGTGGTGGTGGTGGTGGTGGTGGTTGAAGGGGGAGGGTGTTTAGAAAGAGATTTTATTTTTCTTCTCCGGCATTGGGAGTTGTGAGGGAAGAAATGTCTTCTGCTCCCCCTACCCACCACTCACACACCCTCAGCCGGTCCTCTTGTGCCCCCCCTCCCGCCCCCCGCCGCCCAATCTGCTGCTGCTTTTCTAGGGACTCAGATCGGTTTGAAAGCTGTCGGGTCCCGCTCTCTGTGCCAGGCATTAAAGTTAGGCTGGGGCTCGCTCTCTGGCTCGGGTCCCCTGGTGCCGCCACTCTCCCGCCTCCGGGCTCTCAGCCCCCGGCTCGGGCAGCGCGGGCTGTTAGCTCCAGGCCCCGCCGGCGGGCATTGAGTAGCGTTTGTTTTAACGCGGAAACTGTTTCCAGCCCAGGCCTCCGGCGTTCGCTCCCTCCCTGGGTGTCCAGCCAGACCCCTCTTCCATCCCCGAATCCTGACCTGGCTCCTGTTGTTTCCCCAAACCGGCCCCGGGGTTAGATTCCCCGCTCGTGTTCTTTGCAGGCTGCCTTGGGCTCCTTCAAACTCTAAAAACCCTGCGCAGATACCAGGAGTCCGAGTCTCTCGCTTCGGGGACCAGGGAATATTTATAAGGGCGCAACGAGTGGGAGAGACACTGAGTTTTTGAAAATAGTTTGTTCTTGGACTTGTGTATCTGTCTTTCTCTTGCCTACACGCCCACACCTCACTCCCAGGCCTCCTTTTTTTTACCCTTTCTGGCCCTCAGCGTGGTCTGACCCTAGTTAAAATGGCATAGTGGTGGTTTTAGGCTTCAGCCTGACTTGTTTTTTGCGTTTGATCTACATGCTTATTGCTGCCGTTGAATGAGATAACCCAGTTACCTCCACCCTCGCTCTTCTCCAGCATTCCCCTAAATATTTTTATCTTTCCATCTTATTGTATGGGTTTCCTTTCTCCTCTTCCTTAAAATCAAAACAAAACAAAAGGGGGGGGGACGGAAGGAAAAGAAAAGGAGAAGAAAGGTAAGGGAGGCCTCCCTGTCCATCATTTTAATTATACAATTAGTTCACAAGCTCCGGCCCATAATGTATATTTTAAGGGGAGCCCAGTGTCTTTCAAGAACATTCTGGTAATGTCGGAGGCCTGGATTTGTTGCCTGCTCGTCCCCCCGTGCAGCAGCGGCCTGTTTTCCTCCCCCTGTTGTGTGTTTTTATTATTTTCCCTCTGGCTTAGATGTGTCAATCATTCTCTCCCTGCCATTGGTTGGAGAGTTTGCGTCAAAAAGTTGCCAGAGAGGCGCTTTCTCAGCAAATCTCCCTGAGAGCGGAACCGACCTCAGCTCCAACTCAGCCTCCACTGTTATTAAAAATAAAAATCGCTAGAACAGCCCTCATCACGTCTACTTTGTATGTATCACAGAGGGACCCACGCGTGTTTCGAACTCGAGCTACTTTCCTCATTTTCTACTCTTTAAATTTTTTTTCGTTGTTTGACTTTTTATGGAGGGGTGAAGACTGCAAGATTTCTAACTCAATACTCTTGATTTCTTTTAGGATAGCGGGCTATTTGGAATTTTGAAGGATAATTTAATTTTTTTCTAACTTCCCATGCGGCTGTAAGGTAAGTCTCCGTCTGTCTTGTCTGCCTGTCCATATCCATGTGTCCCTCTGACTACCATCGCCCGGTACCTCCAATAGACCGACTGATACACACTTCTGCGAACGCGGAGTTCTTCCGAAGCATGCTGTATTTTTCTCCCTCGTAAATTTTTAGGTGTAGTAACGATCATTGCGAAAAATGTATGATCTGGAGGTGAGGGCGGGAGTGGGAGGAGGGGAGGCAGCGCGCTCCTGGGGTCGCTGCTTCCGCCAAACGTCGTGGAAACCCTGCGAGGCTAATGTGGGGTGTTTCGGACGGGTTTTGTTTGTGGTTTTGTTTTATGTCAACGCCCATTTCTCCCTGCTATTTTGCGTTTTGGCCCTCAGATGTGGTTGGGTCATTTGCACTGATCTCAAGGACATTTTCAGAGTCAGAGACAAAAAGATGCAGATGTAGCTAGATGGATGGATAATAATAAGATAGGCGTCTTCTAGAGCCAGCGTGCCCGAAGCCCGACTAGCTCTTGGATCGGCGGGTGAAGACGGTCGCAGCTCGACCCCCCTGCCTGCCCCTAATGAACGTGAGAGGAAACGCGAGCGGATAACCGAGGAGGCGTGGAGCGGCCGGGAGCTGGTCCGCCCGGCGCTCGCTGCTCTCTTTCCGGTCCCCTTTCCCCAGAGCCAAGAGCAGCTCACCAAGATTCGCCCTCCGTTCTCGGCCTCTTCCAAAGGCCACCAGGTCTTCTTTTCCTTTTTGATCGCCACTTTTCTCCCCCCACAATAACCTGGGAGTGCAGTAACTCCCCCATCCCCAGTTGTCGTGGTCCAAGACCCGGGTCACCAGGCCGAGCGAGAGCAGGAGAGTCGTTTTGCAACGTGACTTAGCCCGGGATTGTTCCGGGCCCACCCCGTACAGCCCTCCGCAAACACCTGGGGCTGGCAGAAGTGTTGGTGAGTGGCTCCTGGTCCGCCCGAGGCCGCGGCGGGGCCGGGGACAGGAATCCTTACATTGGGGAAGGCGCCCCCTCCGCCGTTCTGGAACGGGGGCAGCGCCGCGGCCTGCGTGCGCGTTCGCGCGCTCCCCTCCCGGGCTCGGGGACAACCGGGTGTCGTGGGGCCGGGCCGGGGTCGAGGGGTGCCCTGAGGCCCAGCCTCCGTTCTCGGTCCACCCAGGGAGGACCATCAGGTCTCTGCCAGCAGCCTGCCTCGGCGACGTGTCACGCCGCCAACTCCAGAGAAGTCTCCGTGTTGATGCGTTCTCTTAAAATCACAGTCCGATTTCAGAACACATTTTTTGAAATCCCAGTCCCGCGTCAGAACTCCACCGAGTTGGCTTTTTCCTCCTTTACAGACAGAAGTGGGGTGTGGAGACAGAAGGCCGGGCTGCGTTGACCCTGGAGTGGTGGATGACTTGGGAGGGGACGGGGGCAGTCGCTCCTGGAAATCCTCCCCTCCGTCCTAGAGCTTCGGGGTCAGGATTTCTCCCACTCACTTCGGGACTTTTTCCAGGCACCAAAAGTTATTAGCACAGGGAGACGAGTTGGAGAGGAAACTCCTCCCCCCAAAGGAAGGTAGACACCCAGACCTCTCCTCACACAGCTAACACTGGGGCTTTCTCCTCACCATAATTAATAGTCAAGGCCAACCCTTTTGGCACGTTTCTTCCTCCCTCCCTCGCGGGCGGCAGCGCTGTTCGATTCCCTGAGGCCAGAAACTTTCACTGGAGTTCGCCGGAGAGGGAGGCCCGCGCCGGCTGTTTCCGCGGTGCCCACATCTCTCCTCTTTTCTTTCTCTCCTCTTGCTCTTCGCTGTCTTCCGAGCCACAGGCCAGTCGCCAGTCCGCGTAGTTTTGTTTCTTTTCCATCATGCAGAAAATTAATCAGCCCGGACGAGAAGCAGAGCTGAGCACGGCGGCCTGTAATTAAGGGACGTGTGCCCCTCGGATTATCTCGTTAGTTTATCAAGAAAACATTTATTATAATTAATTCTTGGACGAGGTAATTATTATTGAGCGAGGACACAGCAACTGGTAGATGGGCTCCTTGGTAGAAAAAAAAAAACAAGGGGGGGGGGAGATGCGGGGGGAGGGGGGAAGAGCGACAGATTGCACGAATTGACCGTTAGATATAAGGCGGCGCGGGCCGGGGCGGACAGTGGAGCCGGACCTGGGGCGCCAGGACTGCGGGGCTGCGGGCAGGGACGCCGGACCGAGGCACTCGCGCCCGGAGGTGCGGGCGCCCACCGGCTGCGGGCACTCGCCGGACGACCGTCACCCGCTCCCGTAGGTAGGAGTTCTCCAGCGGCCACCTCATGAGCAATCATAGTGAAGCTTATATTTTTGACGGGCTATTTCTGTTTCCCCTTCTGGGCTCGGCTTAGAGAGTAAGGGAGAAAGGTGTTCTTTGGGGGCTTTGAAAGTTAGATGGAAGGGCCCATGGCCTCTTCTTTGGAGAGTGCATACCTAGACCGGCTGCTGAGAGGACTTAGTAGTTTTATCTGGGGGTACTTTTCTTTTTCTTTTAAAGATGCATACAGTAGTAAAAGCGAAAACAGTTTATCCCTAAATTTTAGTGATTTTTGCGATGGTAAGGGCAGAGGAGCTCCAAGAAGGATCTTTGCCTACTGCTTTCTATCCGTTACTGCTTTTTATGTTGGAATGTGCCACTTTCTGAATCAGACTTTTCTAATTGGGTGAGAGCTCTACATGTAAGAACAATTCCGTATTTCTCATGTGTACATCTGCTTTGATTTTATTTTTTTCTATAGTAGTTCAGAACTTTTCCAACATATTGTATTAAACAAGAGAAAACTCCAGCTTAGAGGCTACTTAGACAAATAAAATGACTATTTTAAAGCAAAATTATTTTCACAGCTTCCAAATAACTATGTCTTGAAAAGAGAGCAGAAAATATGAAGTCTTTGTTGTAGCAGCAACTAAATTAGTTCTATTGATGAGATAGTACAAAGTCCTCCGAGAAGGGTATTTATAAAATTACATTGAATTAGATCTGAGGATGGAAAAGCATGATTTTTGTGCTATGAATTTAAATCAGGAAGAAGTTGCAGTGACGGAGTTCCATTTGTAGAATTTTGTGCCTTGATTTCTAAAGCAATGTAAATATGAAAACCCGATCCTGAAAACTCAGTAGGACCTTTGTCAAAGTAAGAGGGAACTTCTCCTAATCTTGTATCCGCCATTTTGAAGCAGTCTCTCATAGTGTCAAAGTTGCAAAGTAGAGATCCTTGCAAGATAAGTGCCATTTTTTAAGCAAATAAAAGCCAGACTTGAAAACTGTCAGCCCATATTAACATCCATTTTGGATCCCTTTGCTTGGGGCAGTGAGAGACACTCAGCTGAAGAAAGTAAATAACTTTTCTTTTTCTTCCTTTCTTTTGCCTCCCTGAGCTCTTTTTCTTATAGGATTGTAGGAAACTTGAAAGGTAGGGAGAAATTCTATTAGTTTCACAACTGTGGGTGTTGTGTATCTACTTTCTTCAAAACTAAAATGTGCAAAAAGCAGCCGGAATTAACAAGAAACTCTGCTCTAGTTGCTGAGGACCCAAATGTCTGAAAATTTGCCTCCTGCAGGATCTGCAGCCTCCACAACATCAAAATCAACATGGAAGCGGCTTGCACTACAAATGCACACCCTTTCTACTTGCAAATGTGGGGGCCTGTCATTATCTGATTGGTGGGATTCTAACTTCAGAATTTCTAGCAAACCTCATGCCAATCTTTAAGTTGTTTTTTTTTTTTGCAGTATGTTTAAATATTTGATGGGTGTCGATTAAAAAGTTAAATACTTGTTTGTTTAGCTTTAGTTCTTTAGACACATAATCAAGGTCCTCCAAAACCTTAATAAATCTGTTACTTACCTCAAAATCTAATTACCCAGACTACTAATTAGGTGAAAATGATTACTGGAAATGACTTCAAATGTGAAGTAATAGCGGTTGAGCAGTTTTCTCAAGTTTGTCGATTAGCAAGTTGGTATTTTAGATGTTAAATGCACTGACATTTTAGGATCACAGCAGTTAAAAGTGGTAAAAAGCTAAGGTAATTAAAATTTGCCTTGGAAAGGCAACAGTCTGGGGAGAGGTAGATTTCTTGAATTGTTTCTTTGTTTCTCACCAATGGGCTTTGTTATCAGCATTATTTATTTAGCCAAAGAGTTCTTTGTCTCTGCAAATGGCCCCAATCAAGTTTTGTTTGAGACAATTAGCTAGTGCCAGCCAATGAGTCCTATGCAAATGTAGGGATAGGAATGCAATGTGTGCATTTGAAGGCGTGGGGTTTTGTTCTTGGGGAAGGCAGATTGTAATTGCTTTCTTCTGGTACTTTTTTTTTTTTTAAGTTTAGGGTGGGGGTGGGGAAGACAGGTTTATCTGGTCTCTCTCCCTCCCCTCTAGTTCCAGAGCAGCTGGGGGTGGGGGTGGGGGGTGGGTTGCAAGTCCTTTAAAAGCCTCTACCTTGCATAGCCCAGGCTCTTTTCAAGTTAGTGGTGGAACGTGGAAGAGCTGCCGCCTGCGAAGCAGTAAACCAGCACCTCTGTTTGTTTGTTTGCTTTGTCCATAGTTAACTGCTCCCAACCCACACACCAAGGACCCTGAATCTGTCCACTCCCGGCGAAGCGAGACCTTCTGGCTGGGTCCCCCCGATTTGGGCCGATTTTGCGCCTCCAAACAACCTTAGCATGATGTCTTATCTTAAGCAACCGCCTTACGCCGTCAATGGGCTGAGTCTGACCACCTCGGGCATGGACTTGCTGCACCCTTCAGTGGGCTACCCGGGTAAGTGAGCCTCGCGGCACTCCTGCCCCACCTTTCCCCACGCCCGCCCCTCGGGGATGTGACACCCTTTCTGCCGGAGCACTGGGTTTGACGGTCGTGCTGCCCCACTCCAGCTCCAGGCGTGGTGTCCCCACTGGGTTTTCCTTCTAAGAAGCAGTTCAGAGCCACAGGGCACTTAACCGGCCTGAGGGAAGAATAGGGGCTGGAGGGAGTAGGTGGATCCCGCAACACTTGGAGAAACTCACAACGCTTTATTCTTAACTGGAGTGAATGGGGGACACACACTGTGGGGTGGGGGGGAGGAAGGTTACTGCCTCTGCCCATATCTTGAAGCCCAGTTCTTCGGAAGTGCCCTCTTTGAGAAGCTGGGTCTCTCCTAAATTCTCCCCGCCATGCTTGGGGCCTCCTAAATTCTCCCCACCATGCCTGGGGCTTCCCCTCTGACCTCCAGGCCCTCTGCCTCTAATCCTTAGAGGTGTGATTTACCCTGGGTACGGGTGCTTTCCTTTCCAGTCAGATCTGGGGGTTTGTTTTGTTTTGTTTTTAGTCCTTGTAGAAGTTTTAAATATGCCCCCATTTTAAAGATGGAGGAACAAAGGCCCTTGGAGTCCTAAAAGCCAGGATCTCGAGCAGGATCAGGATTTCACCCCATCAGTCTGAACTGCGGGTCCTCCAGGATCCTTTGACTTCAGGGAATGGATTTTTTGTTTGTGTTGTGGTTTAGGGGTTGATTTTGAGGGGTTTTTGGATTTTGGCTCTCTTTTATTTCATTCGTTAGCTATCAAAGGGCCGCTCTGGCTGGAGCGATCCCCGACGTCAGGTGGAGTGGGAGGCCTCCCGTGGAAGGGACAGTGTGTGTCTTGCGACCCAGTGTTCACTGGAGGAGCCCAGGCCCAGGGAGGGGGGGGTGGGGAAAACACTGATAGGCTCGGGGTTGCAGGGCTGGGAGGACGAGGGAAGTGCTGGGAGTGGGGGTCGGGGGAGTCAGAGCCCCCACAGAGACCCCTATGACTGAGAAACTGCTCCCCCACCCTAAAGGGCCCTGGGCTTCTTGTCCCGCAGCCACTCCCCGGAAACAGCGCCGGGAAAGGACGACGTTCACCCGGGCGCAGCTAGACGTGCTGGAAGCTCTATTTGCTAAGACCCGGTACCCAGACATCTTCATGCGGGAGGAGGTGGCGCTGAAAATCAACTTGCCCGAGTCCAGGGTGCAGGTAGGGCAGATGTAGATAGAACCATCCTTCCTGACCGTGCCACCCCTCCCCTGAGCACGGTATATGTCGAGGACCCAGGAGAGTCCCAGGTCTTAGAGAGGACCAAAGGAAGGCTTGAAACTGAGCGCTCATTGGAGGCCAGTAAACTCTTCTAAGGCCCCTTCACGTGCCTGATTACTCCTCATCGCCTTTTTGTCCCCCCACCCCCACCCAGTCCTATAAACAAGAGCCTTCTGGCCTAGGTTGTAAGGTAAGACTGGTGATTTAGCTGCAGTAATAAAGCACAATTCTAGAGCTCTTGGGTCCTCAGCCAACAGAGGCCCGGCCTGGGCAGATTTCAAGGACAGTTACTTAATATTTTAATACTTCCTTCCCTTTCCCCATGTGGAAATCCTACCCCATTTTCATCTACTTTTAGGGATGAAAGAAGCTTAGCTCTGGATAGTCCCAATATTTTTAACAGGTGAAGAAATGGAGTAAATGACTTGCTCAAGGTCACACGACAGTTGGGTGGTAGAGCCAGGCTGTAGAAGCAGCTGGTGCTCTTACCAAAGAAATTACACAATAAAAGTGTTTTCTTTGACTTCTTAGGGATTGAACAGAATTTGCTAGCTCTGAGCCATTCAGCAGATAAACTACCAACGCAATATCCTCAGTGACACCCCCCCCCCCCCCCCCCCCCCCCCCCCCCCCCCCCCCGCTTAACTTGACCTGAAGCTGGAGAGGGAAAGTAATCTCCAACTTTTCTGAAATGCAAACACCATACAGAGTTCTCTTGAAAGAATGTTTAGCACCTAAACACACACACACACACCTGGGACTGCCCTTCACCTAGGACATACCAGTATAAACTGCAAACCAGGAAAAAGACTTTTCAAAGTAAGATGGAAGAAGCATTTGTGAAGCTTGAACTCAAGTCTTCACTGAAAGAAAACAAATGGCTCTGAATGATCTGTGGTGATATGCTCAGCCTTGGTGGTACAGTTAACATACCCATATGTTGAGCTCATTCAAGACCACTAAGGACTTGTTGCTCAGAAAATGCCTGTAGTTTCTCTCAAAAAAGGGTGGTAGTTTCTTTGATAGGCCCCCTCACACACCAAACACTGCTCCGTCATTGCAGAACATGAACAGGGCTGGTAATGAGAATCTTCAGAGTTGCAGGCAGAGGCTTAAATTGACGAGCCAGTGAACATAGTACAGGAAACTGAATCCGTGTGCTGAGTGGCACTACCCTGAAGTCAGAGACTCCAGTGTCAGACTTGAGATGAGCTGAGAAGTCTGTCCTCAAGCTCAAAGCAGACTACATACAAGTCATTCCACTTACCGTAAAGATTTCAGCAAATAGTGGCTTTCAGACCTCCGTCTTCAACAGGATCACTTCTCCTTGGAGCTTGCTTTTGTGAGTCTTTCAAGGAGAGAAAAAGGTAGAGTGATTAGCAGTTATTCCCCGGAGATGGACTGTAAACCTTGAATTTAGGCTGTTCTTGTTGGCTAGTAACAACAGAATCCTTCTCTCTCACCTCTGTGTTTCCCTCCAGAAGACATAGATACATTGTATTCCACTGTAAGAGTGTTCCACAGTAACACTGGGTCTATGTGTATGTGTGTATTTGAGGTAAAGTAATGAGATAGGAAAATGAGAGGGAAAATTTTTAGCCATAGGATTTATTATTCTGGGCTAGGAGTCCAGTGCTTTTAGACAGAGCCTCCCCACTTTCTTAAAATTCCAGGGGTGTATATATAAAAGTACCATAGCATAGGTTTTCAGTGGCAGGACAGATTGTCTGCTTAGCTCACCTATAATCTGGGAGCCACTCTTGTCCTTACTGAAACCATGTTAAAGAAGTTTCTTTCCCTTTCAAGGTATGGTTTAAGAATCGGAGAGCTAAGTGCCGCCAACAACAGCAGCAGCAACAGAATGGAGGTCAAAACAAAGTGAGACCTGCCAAAAAGAAGACCTCTCCAGCTCGGGAAGTGAGTTCAGAGAGTGGAACAAGTGGCCAATTCACTCCCCCCTCTAGCACCTCAGTCCCGGCCATTTCCAGCAGCAGTGCTCCTGTGTCTATCTGGAGCCCAGCTTCCATCTCCCCACTGTCAGATCCCTTGTCCACCTCCTCTTCCTGCATGCAGAGGTCCTATCCCATGACCTATACTCAGGCTTCAGGTTATAGTCAAGGATATGCTGGCTCAACTTCCTACTTTGGGGGCATGGACTGTGGATCTTACTTGACCCCAATGCATCACCAGCTTCCTGGACCAGGGGCCACACTCAGCCCCATGGGTACCAATGCAGTCACCAGCCATCTCAATCAGTCCCCAGCTTCTCTTTCCACCCAGGGATATGGCGCTTCAAGCTTGGGTTTTAACTCAACCACTGATTGCTTGGATTATAAGGACCAAACTGCCTCCTGGAAGCTTAACTTCAATGCTGACTGCTTGGATTATAAAGATCAGACATCCTCATGGAAATTCCAGGTTTTGTGAAGATCCATAGAACCTCTTTGTGGGTGATTTTTAAATATACTGGGCTGGACATTCCAGTTTTAGCCAGGCATTGGTTAAAAGAGTTAGATGGGATGATGCTCAGACTCATCTTCTGATCAATGTTCCGGGAGGCATAGAAGGAAAAATGAAGGGCCTTAGAGGGGCCTACCAACCAGCAACCTGAAATGGATAAACCAGTCTACTTAAGATCCTGTCATAGTTTTAGATCATTGGTTTTCCTGATTTGCAAAGTGATCAAAAGCATTCTAGCCATGTGCAACCAAACACCACCAAAAATAAAACTAAATTGTGAGGGAAAGGAGGGAAGGACATGGTAGCCTTCTTAAGCAGAGGTGTTCCAATGTTTTAGCCAATCCGTGGTTGAATCTTAGGAATGGACAGTGTCTTCAAGCTCACTCACGTTTCATGACCAACTGGTAGTTGGCACTGAAAAACTTTTCAGGGCTGTGTGAATTGTGCGACTGATTGTCCTAGATGCACTACTTTATTTAAAAAATAATGTTCATAAGGAGTCAATATGTAGTTTAAGAGACAATCAGTGTGTGTCTTATATAAATGGTACATCTGTGGTTTTTAATCTGTGCTAGACTTCAAAACTGTGATCTCCTGTTATTGTATGCAACCTTGAACTCCATCTCTGCAGGGGTTCTTCTGTGATTAAATAGGTTATAATTATAAGCAAATTCAGAGCAACTGAGTACTTATCTAAAAAGATTACCTTTGGCTGGAGGTGAGCTGCACTGAAACTTTACAACAAAATGTCTCTGGACAAGGAGAGTGAGAGAAGAGAAACAAAAGGACACTAATTCATCTGTAATTTACTGTTGGTAAGCCTAGCAGTAAAGAGACATTGGTCAATTGCTCTGACCCTGATGAATTTATAAACTGAGATCATTGTCGTTTATGCTTGCAGATGTTAACTGGAAAAGTTATATATGCATAAACCTTTTCTTCCTGGATTTGGCAGATATGTATAATTATATTAAAATGGTTCTAGCACAACATTGGGTCCAGTTTAATTTTATACACTATTTATGGATGAGAAGCCCACATTCAGCCTCTCCTCCCCCAAACATGTTTTATTTAGGTCAGAGAGGAAATTAGTAAACTTTATTTAAAAGGCATTTTTGGTTTTGTCTGTGGATGAACTAGGTATGAGTGACTGCAGTATATAAACTTTTTTTGGGACTTCCACCAGTACTGCTCTGAATAGAACATAGGAGAGCCTAATAGTCATTAGGATCTTGCTCTCCTTGCTTTTCCCTCCCTGCCGCATACCGTAATGATTTCTTAGGCACTTTATTGATAGGTTTTAACATAGATCAATTTTTTTTAAAGTGAGAAGGGAAGAACTGTTGTAGTACCTCAGAGAAAATGAAAATGACAAGAATTCCTTGTTTTTATTCTCTCATTTGATTAAGGGGATTTCTTTTTTTAACTTTCAAAAAAATCTAAGGTAAACATGAGAGGGAATGTAATCAGAATCTGAAAGCAATTCAGGCAGAAATGATTTCTGAACAAAAGAGTTTCAGAAAAGTTTTAAAACCTATAATTTCAGTAGTTGAACATAAGGCGTCCTGGTCAGTTTTGTTTTTGTTTTGTTTAAAGAAAGTGCTAAGGGAAAAAAAAATAGGTCTCTTCTCAGTTCTACCTGCATTTTGTAAACCAATCACCAGAAAAGACAAATGAGCCAATGGTTCATGGTGCTCCTCAGGTAAAAGCAATATTTAATTTCATTTTAAACTCTATGCTCTTAAGTTTGACCAAAATTAAGTGACTCTTGATTGTAACTTTTTAAATGAACTTTAGCAGTTGCTACCATTTTGTTTTCTGGCTAATTTTTCTGTCCCTGGCTGTGCATGCTCTCTTGACCCCTACATAATCTTGCCTAATAAGTAAATTGGTTTTGTTTCACTGCTAAAGGAAATGCAATAGCTTACAACCGGCAACTGAGGCAAAACCTGATGGCAAGATTTTCGAGTACCGACTAATAATATTCAGCCTACACTAGTTTACACCAAAGGGAAATTGAGGCCCCAGAGAGAATCTTTGTTTTATGATTTTCCAGCTTCTGGGTCTCACGCTCCTCCATCTTTTCTCAAGCAACAGTAAAGCAGAGCCAAAATAATTTCTCACACTGCTTTCAGTTTTCAGAATGCCCCACAAAGGATCAGTAAAGAGCCCCCCCGCTTTCGTTAAAAATAATGACAAACATGGCACTACTCCGCAAATAACGCAGTTTGGTTTCTCTCCCGATACTATAAAAACGGAGGTCAGAAAAAGGCGTTGAGCACCCTCTGAAACTAATTTTTCCATCACCTTTGCACAACTTCGTGGAACAGACCACGGAGTTAAATCCCTTTGAATTGACGGCAAAGTAGAAATGAATCCCCCCCCCCCCCCCCACCGCAGGCAACGGAGGTAGGGAAACGGGGGCGGGGAGCTAGCGCTGGCTTAAAGACGTCCAGATCGCCACTCCTAGTCAACACCAGGTTGAATAAAGTTAAACCCAGTCTTGGAGATACCTGTACTGAAATGACGTCACCCTCCGAAGGCGTCAGGAAGCGACTTCAACTGCATATTGGCAATTAGCGATGACCTGAAACGGCAATAGAATCTTGGCTTGGGGGGACGGAGATCAGGTGGTAGTCGGCTTCACAAAGATCTGTTGCCCCAAACCTTTATCTTACGCACAAAGATTCTTGGCCCTTCGTATTTCACCTTGGGAATGTTTCTAACCTTCACAGATAAGAGAAATTCAATCAAGTTAAGTTCCGGCTATCGAAATTTACGAGTTTTTAGATAATGGTCAGTTTCCTCAACTGCTCTCGCACTCGGTTCCCTTAATCGCACCTTTTCTGTGTGTGTTCCCACCCTCAGTCCCGCACGGCCTGGGCGAGAGGCGGAGGACCCCGGGAGGCCCTGGGCGGGACTGCGGGAACTGAGCGCCAAGGTGTGGGCGGTGGTGGCGCAGGAGAGCCGCTCGGGCTCTCCGCCGAATCCACGGCGATCCTTCAGAGCAGTGTTTTCCAAATCTTGCCTGCCCCTTGGAGTTAGCGGGGAAAAGTACTCGCATCTCTGCGCCTGGGAGCCCAAGTTGGGGCAGAGGCCCAAGTCAGTTCTCCAGGCTGATGCCAGCCACCCTCCCGCCCCACTCGTGGCCCTGCGGGCCTGGCTGGAGCGACTGGAGACTCTCTCTCCTCCTCCCCCCTCTGGTCTGCCTCCGGCTCAGGTCTGAACCCAGGACCTCCGCCCAGACGCAGCGCGCCCCACCCGGCCTAGTCTTCAGGCCTCGCGGGATCCGGCCGTGCCCGGGCCCAGGGAGCTGTGGGCCGCGCGGGCAGGGCTGAGGTGCCGCCGCGGGGCCTGCGCGCCGCCAGCCCGGGGGGAGCGCGGCCTCCTCGAGCCCCGAAGTCTGGCTTCAGGGTCAGCCGCGGGCGTGGGGGGCGCCGAGCGCCGGGTTGACATCACCGCCGGCCGAGTTTGGGGGGTTGGGGGGCGAGTGTGTGTGTGGTCCGGCCGGGAGGCGAGCACCCTGCGCTGGAGGGAACGAAAGCCGAGGCCCAAGGAGAGGACGAGCCCGGGAGAGGGGGCCAGGGAGGCGAAAGCTGGCCTGTCGGGGCCTACGGCCTCTGGCTTTCCTCGTCTCCCGGGAGGAAGGGCCGCAGACGGCTGGGTCTCCTCCCGGCAGCGAGGGGGAGGCCGCCGCCTCCGCCACAGCGGGGGCTCCCGCCGCAGGGCAGCCGTGGCGCCGACAGGGAGTCCAGCTGGGCCTGCCTTGGGCCCTCGGAGGTCTCCCAGGAAAGCCAGGTGCTTTGGCTGGCGGGTCTGGGGAAGTTGTGCTTGGGTGTTCCGCCCTCCCTTGGGGTCCTTGGCTCTGAGCTGAGGCTTTCAGAGGGGGGCCTCATACCTTTTTCTCCTACCCCCTCTACATTTCGTTTTTTAACCGAGTGCCCTGTTTTTAACTTTTTGGACCCGGGCGCAGCACTCAGCGGCCCGAAGGCTGGAGGCCGGGTCTGGAATGGGGAAGCAGTGCCTTTGGCGTCCTGGACAGCGCCAGGCAGCCCATTCCGGTTACCTGCAGGGCAGGGGCCGCAGTCCTGTGCCCGCCCCCACTTAACCAGAAAGGGGGGGCGGTGATCGGGCAGCACAACACAAGTTTGAACCCGCTTCTAACACCCGGTGGAAACCTCGGTGTTACCCCGACAAAGCTGTAACCCAAAACCAGACGTGCCAGCGTTAGGTGGTGGTTTACTGCATACAGAGACATGTTTTAATCTTACAAAAGAGAAAAACAAAGGAGTCAGGCAGGAGTCGGGCGCATCCCACACAAACGGAAGCTGACTTCGTACAAAACAACAAAAATGGAAAGATGCAGGGTCGGGCTCAGCCACGACCTCAGCCAGCTTACTGTCTTCCTTCGAAATCTTTACGAAGGACAGCTCTTTCCCTTCCTACCACAAAAGGGCCCAAGCACCAGCCACGCATCTGCACGCCCAGATCTGTGACCAGTGCCTTCAACACACCTCTGTTTTTCTCTCCTAAACTGGCAGCGTCCTGTAAGCGCAGCGCGCCCTGGTAAAACCTGATCCCCCAGCCGCCCCATTTCCTCCCTTGGGTTAGCACGATAGGAAAGACAGGGAGCCCCTGGGATAGAGAGAGCAAAACCCCAAACAAAACCCACCCCGATGTCTTTCAGTATTAGGCTCTGAAACTGCACAGATTATGGGATTTGTCTCGGACAGAATTAACATTACATGTGAAACCATAGTGCTCTGGTGTATTGAGACACATTGTATAGCACTGCTTGGAGCATCTCTTCCTAACTGCCTGTTAATAGCAATATGAAGCCTTGAAATCATACGTGTTTTTGTTTTTAACCTGATTTAAACAAAATTTAGGCACTATTTGGAAAGGACAGTTTTTCTGATGTAGGCAGTTCGAAGGAAACGGAACCCAGTATGAGAGCTGGAGGAAGCTTCTGTATGCAGAAGTGGCTGGAGAGGAGTAAGCAGGCAAGTGTTTGAAAGGCCTTCCACTATGCAGCAGCTCCCAAAAGCAAGGCACGCATCCCCCCCCTCACCCCCCACCCCCATTCTAAAGGGAATCAGTCAGACTTCCTCTTTTGCAAGCAGTGTGTTTTATATTTAAAAATCAACCTGCTGCCGACTACAAACAAACAATAAGCAAATTCAAATAAAGGAGCCCTACCAAATCCAACCCATTTGGTCAAAGATAACTGCAGGTGCCAGAGAGGCCGGGCTATCACCGGGGGGAGGGTCGACTTCGAATTTTGTTTTTCTCCTAAAGGGAAAGTTGAACAGCATGAGGTCTATGACTCACTTTTATTCCTTAATCTCCCCCACTCTTTACCTTCAATTCTTAGTGGAAGGAAACATGGTATCTGGGGTGGAAAAAAACCAACAACAAAGAAAACAAAAAAGAATCCCACAGAAAATCCAATGGTAAGCAGCCAAAGTTTGAACTGACTTCTGTTTCAGCACCACAAGGAAAAAAAAGCTGTCCAAGAAGCCACCGTCTCCCAGTATCCTAGTCTTAGTGTGCCTACTGTGGAGGTGGGAAGGGGACCTTTGGATTAAGGGTTTCTTAGTCTACTTGACATCACTAGGAGACACTTCAGCCCAGGGTGACTTGAAAAATAAGATGCCAGTTTCTAGCAATGCTGATTTCCCCCCCTTGAACTGCCCATGATGAGACCAGCAAATGCTGCCTTTGGGAGTCACAGGAGCAGTTTACTGCACCCTGCAACAGGGTCTGCTGCCCTCCACCCTAGCTTCCGCACGTAAAGGCCTGAAAGCGCCCCTTAGAGCCAGCATTTCCGTGAAGGCTCTCCCTTAGGCCCTGCCCCCAGTCTCCCAACTGGAATCTCCAGAGGCCCGAGGCCACACTGAAACCTGGAAATCACTCATCCCAGCCTCTAGTTGTTAAAATCTATTCCAAAAACCAATAGTCACATTTTAGGCTCATAGGCCATTAATAAAAATCTCCTTAACATTCAAATGGCTCTAAAACGCGTTGATGGCGGATTACTGGGGCCTAATGGACGTCGTGTGTGACAACATGGTCCCTGAATAGCAATGTTCTGGAGTGGGCGTCTGACCACAGCTACTTGATTATCAGCTTACAGCCAAACCACGCTTTAGCTGCGATGCTCTTAAGAGGCGTTCTTCCCGACAGCAGAGCGGGAGAGTTCTGTGTTCTTCATTTAACCGGATTTAACAAACGCAGTGAGTTTTGGAAAGGGGAGGGGAAAACTTGCCTGTAGGCATAAGGTCACCTCCAGACGTAAGAGGGGCGGGTCGCCGGCCACTGCCCCTCCTCCCTGCTTTTAATGGAGCGGAGCCGAAAGGCGGTGGCTAGGGTCGGTGGAGGCCCGCGCCGGGGATGTGTGCGTTGCCCTAAGTCCGGGGCTTCCCCGCGGGACTCCCGCGCTCCTCTGCCTCGCCGCAGAGCCCCCGAGGCCGCCGCCGGCGCGCCCCGACCACGCCCGCCGAGTCTGGAACACTCGCGGGGCGCTCCTGTCAGCGGCGCGGAAGACTTCGGGCCTGGCTGCTCGCAGTCGACGGCGCTGAGGACGCCCGCGCCGCAGCCGCGCCGCCGGGGACAGAGCGGGTTCCCCGGTTTCCTGGAAAAGTGGGGGCAGGCGCACCGTGTTCCCATCCTCCCCCTCCCCCACCCCTCCCCCTGCAAACTAAGCCGAGGGTTCGGAAAGCTGGGCCCCCGCAGCCCCAGCAGCGCCCCCGGGCTAAGGTTACTTGGACAACAGAGGGAGTGCCGGGGACCGCGGGGAGTTACTCCAGCGGCCGAGAGGCAGCTTCGGGCCAGCCGCTGGGGACCGCGAGGACACGACCCCCAAGCCGTACCTCCGACGGCAGCGGGCCTCGAACCCGCGGCGCCCCGCGCGCTGCTCGCCGCCGCAAGAAGCCGGGGGGGGGGGGGGGCAAGTCCTCTGTGGAGACTGAGGAGAAGCTCGGGCCCCAGGCACTGTGCCGCCGCTCTCGGAAGCTGGAGGTCTGGGGGCCAGTGGTCCGCGTGCTCCATCTCCAGCCGCTTCCGCGGTCTTCCCGACGCCAGGGTGGTGCGTGGGAGTGTAACGACGCGGGAGGCCACAAAGCCCCTCGGTCCAGGCCGACGTGGGCGCCCCTCTGGCCGCCCGCCCACCGCCGCCCCACTCCCCGCCAGCCCCGAAGTCCACTCTTACCACTTCCAGCTCCTTGTGGCGAAAAGACGCGGGAACCGAGACAGACTTGTCCTTAGAGCTGGCGACTCAGGCGTAACCCGTGCTTCCCGGGCCGGGCCTGGGCTTGGATCCCAGAGCCGAGGGTCTGGGCCCGCGAGGTGTCGCCGGCGCCGTCCGGGGGTCCTCGCGGCAGGACGCCCATCCGCGCCTCGAGGCCTGGGCGTCCGCTACCCACGGCTTCCGGTTCCACCTGGAGGCCTGGCCCGGCCCGCGGGAGGCCGCAGGTGCCCCGCGCCCGGGCACGTTCAGACCACTGGTTACCAGTGTCCTAAAGTGAAGACTGAGTTCGAGTTTTGAACACTTAAGGGTGCACATACAAAGTTTTTCCTGAGTCCTTCTTGCCCACTGACCCATGCAAGTTTGATAACTTTTGAGTTATGTTTGGTTCGAAATGTCCGTTCATTCTTAACTGCTGTGGCAATGCTAAGGGCTTTTTTTTTTTTTTTATGGGGGACAGATATTTTGGAGATTTTACACACAGACACATATCCAAAAATGAAATTAGGTAATTTTGGAATGAAGAGTCACATTAATATTATAAATTTTAAATTGATGCAAGTCTCTAATTGAAATGCATTTTTAAACACCTCTTCTCGCTGATTAAGTTGGTTCTATTTTTAATTTTAGTCTAAGTAGGCCACTTTGAAGCTTTGGAAGGCTAACAAGAACTCAGTCTATTTATTATTATCTTTACCAAAAAGCATAGCCTTTATTTAGTCTTAAAATTGACCATGGATAGGGGCGCCTGGGTGGCTCAGTCGTTAAGCGTCTGCCTTCGGCTCAGGTCATGATCCCAGGGTCCTGGGATCAAGCCCCGCATCGGGCTCCCTGCTCGGCGGGAGGCCTGCTTCTCCCTCTCCCACTCCCCCTGCTTGTGTTCCCTCTCTCGCTGTGTCTCTCTCTGTCAAATAAATAAATAAAATCTTTAAAAAAAAAAAAATTGACCACGGATAGGGCCCTCTGATCTTGAGATGGAGAAGTGGAAAACTTGGTACAAACATACTTTCTCCGTTTTCAAGAACAAACAAATACTTGAGTTGATTAAACCAATAATCTTGGGCTCCTGGGTGGCTCAGTTGGTTGAGCGACTGCCTTCGGCTCAGGTCATGATCCTGGAGTCCCGGGATCGAGTCCCACATCAGGCTCCCTGCTCAGCGGGGAGTCTGCTTCTCCCTCTGACCCTCCCCCATCTCATGTGCTCTCTCTCTCATTCTCTCTCTCAAATAAATAAATAAAGTCTTTAAAAAAAAAAACCAGTAATCTTGATTCCTGACCATTTTAAATGGGCGTATTGCTTTCTCTTTTCCTTTTTTTTCTCCTTTTTTCCCCTTTTCCCTTGATATGTATAGCTAAAGGTATGGAGTGTATAATACACACTTTTATTAAGAGATGCCTGAACTGGTATCTTTTTCAGGAATACTTTTTAAAAAAATATTTTATTTATTTATTTGAGGGGGGGTGTCTGAGAGCAAGCACAAGCAGGGGGAGGGGCAGAGGCAGAAGGAGAAGCAGGTTTCCCGCTGAGCAGGGAGCCCAATGTGGGGATCGATCCCAGGACCCTGGGATCATGACCTGAGCCGAAGGCAGACGCTGAACGACTGAGCCACCCAGGTGCCCCTTTTTCAGGAATTCTTAACCTGTGGCTCAAACTTCCCTTTGGGGATGGTTGTCCACAGACAGATTTTAGAGTAATCGAGAATAAATTCTCTCAATTGTATAGAAATTTTTTTTGTCTTTGTTCAGTTTAATTTTGGGGGGCAGAAGATCTATAGTTTTCATTAAATTCACAAAAAGGCTGTAACCACCTCAAATTAAGAGACATTGGTTTTTTACGATTCGTATCTTGTGAACCAAGGGTGAACTTGGAGATGAAAACTTGTAGTTCTCACTAAAAGCTGGACAAGATGGCAGCCCAGTGATATCTAGATCTACCTCTAACTTTTTGAAACCTTGATTTTTTTTTTAACAAAATAATCTAAAAAGTCCCTTTTATTTGTATATCTTATCTAGTTAGGCCTAATTTGAATTATTGTCCATGAGGCTGTTTATGTATAACACACTGTAAGATAACAAATGAAGTAAATAAGACTTATTTTTAATATTATCTACACATGAAATGTAAAGTAAAAAATTTAAGCAAATATTTTAATGATTCAGACCAAAAAGCCTCTTTAACCAAAGCAAACCAATCAACAATAATAACAACAAAATATTATCTGACCCTAATTTAAAACTTCAGAAAATTTAGCGTGAATTGGATCTCTCTTTCTCTTTGTGCACATACATAAATTTAGTAACCATGCCCGGGTTCCCAAATTTTTCTGTTGAAAGGTTTTTCATTTTCCTTAAAGTTTAATGATTGTCAAAGATGGATGAAATGATAGATAAGAGGTGTGGGACCTTCTGAGTGAATCAGAAGGAGGGCACGGCGCTAACATCCAGGTAAGAAATTCAAAGGCAGATGGTAGAGTCACCTGTAGGGGACCCAGGGTAGAATTTAAATTAAATACTCAGAGGCCTGTCTTCAGAATCGCAGATCTAGCCCATTCCTCCTCCCCCACCCCCCCCACAACTCCCCAGCTTACTTCCAACCTTGTCTGAGAGGATATCTTCCATTAGTGCAAGAAGAAGCATAATCTATGGGTTTATTTAGCATTTGATCTTTGCGCAGAGGCTTCCATTTAGAGTAACCATTGCAGCTAAGATTTGGATCTGGTCCCTAAAATAGCCTGAACCGAGCGACCTCAGGCAAGTAGACGCAAGATACTAGCAATTTATTTCATATCAGCTCCCAAGCCATCACCAGATGATAACAACCCTTGGACACCGTTAATCTCTGCTTGACTCAAACTGGTGACCGCAAGGTGAAAGGCAGGGCGTTATCTCTGAACAATTCATGTGGCCTTCCACAGATTGCCAGTTGGGCCAATACAATTGAAGCCCCTTCTCCAGTGGTTACTTTAAAATTTCATATCCAAAGTCTTTGGTCTTTGTTGGACTGGAAGGTAGGAGGGCTTTATCAAGAAAATGCCCAAGGGCCAAGATGTAGGAGCTTAGAATCCAATACAAATTAGACAGGTTGAAAAGGTAACTGTGTTTTCCCTGCCCAATAAACTTTAAACAACATCACTGTGACTATGACTAGAAAAAGCCTCTGGAAATGAATGTTTTTTTGCCAAACAGTAGAGGGAAAATGCACATTAAAAAATAAGAGGCAAAGTACTATCTAGAATTGGTTTTATTGTTTTGAAAATGGCTTTATTTTTACAATCTGGAAGGTCAGTTCAGATCACCATATAGTCATTCGGTATCATTTCAGAGCTAGAAGGGGCAGCAGAAAGTGGGGGGAACAGTGAAGAATAAAGGAGAGGGGTGTCCTGGTGAATGAAAGCTGTCCTGTGTGTGGGTGCCCAGAGGGAAGCCAGGCTAAGGGACCTTCAGGGCAACTGCTAACTATTTGCACTTTTCAAATATGTGGAGGGAACAGTTTTAGCCTCATACCCCAGGGTACTCATTTCTAGCCTGAAATCATAGAAATGTGCCTTTCTTTACTACTTGGTGGAATTATTCTGCCTCTGCTACTCCAATATCTTAGTCATAATCATTCTATTTGATTTTGCAAGATGGCTCTGGAAAGGATTGACAGATAAAAAAAATTGAGAGGTTTCAAAAATACTCCTGCTATTTTGATAATATGTTGTTGAAGGTCCATGCGTTGGAAGTGGGTTATTGAGGGTAAAAGTAAACACAAATTGTTTTAGGTATTTTAGCAATAAGCTCCCTTGGACAGGATCAAAGATCAACTTGACATATGCAGAGTTTCAGTCAGTCAGCAAACAGTGTCACAGAGACATCCCACTATGTTGTTCCATAGCTTCATTCCTAGACCCTTTGTTCGCTGACCTAGCTTTTTAAGTAACTGGTATCTGCAACCCTACTCCATTGTTTGGTATCTTGTCCCCAAAATGATAAACTAAATAAACCAGCCCAAGTTATAATTACTAATCTCAGGAGGAGCGTGTTGTATACAATTGGTAAAGGGATGCCCCTTGGGATAAAAAGTCACTGATTGATTAAAAAGTGGTGTGTTTTGTAACGTTGGAAGATTTTTTAAGTGACTGTGGGGAAATAGGGCATGGAATAAACGGTGAAGTCTTGTTCCTGCTTAAGACTGGCCTTGGCTCAGGAGTCTTGCTGATATAATGTTCAAAGAAACATAAAAAGAATCACAGCATCTGCCTGGTCAGACAAGGGGCAAAGCAAAATGTTTAGATATTTGAAGGAGATTACAATTTCAGGACTATCTCTCCTTAGTATCTGTCTGCTCCATGAGAAGTGGTCTGGACAGAGTCTAGAGCCTGGATAGAGGAGACCAAGCCTGTGTTCTCTTGGTCTGGTGCTTCTACATCTTCATGATGGTAATGAAGAAGGTAGGACCAATCTTCCATATTGAAATGATTTGCATATATCTTAACCCAATCAGCAGGACATTGAACTAGGTCATTTACTCAGCCTTGCAAAGATCTATCCCAATTGGCAAATTTACTGCTTTCCAGAGGTCAGTTTTGTTGTTGTTTTTTTTTATTGTAGGTCTAGAACTTTTACATTTGTGTGTTTCACTGATAACTTGAGTGGATTTGGTGCCAAGAGAAGCCTGTAGCTCCCCTTGTGGAAGTGCAGTCTGGTTTCATCCTGCTTATCTTTTCTGAACATCCTGAGCTTTTTCTGAGCTTTGGTTAATTTCACCTCAACTTTATATACAAATTGGGTTGTTGTGGTGGTGATGTGGGAGGGAGGTATTTGTTTTTTGCCTATATCTCTAGCTCTCATAATATTGTAGAAACGCTCATTATAACGTTATTTAATAAGTAGATGTGACTTCCGGGTGCCTTAGAAAACATAAGTCAATACATATTATTTGTTATTTGTGAAATTGACCCCCAGTTTCACCAGAAGAGTAGTTAAGGATAGTGGTAGAGCATTCAAGCTTTATTTTATTTTTTAAAAGATTTTATTTATTTATTTTACAGAGAGATTTTTTATTTTTTATTTTTTTAAGATTTTATTTATTTATTTGACAGAGAGAGAGCAGGGGAAATGGCAGGCAGAGGGAGAGGGAGAAGCAGGCTCCCCACTGAGCAGGGAGCCCAATGTGGGGCTCGATCCCAGGACCCCAGGATCATGACCTGAGCCCAAGGCAGTCGCTTAACCAACTGAGCCACCCAGGCACCCTGAGCATTTGGGCTTTAAATCCCGGGTTTCAATGTCTGGGTTTAAATCCAAGCTCCTCTATAAGGAAGTAGATATTTTTGCGTAGGAAGATTATCTAACCCCTCTGTGTCTTAGTGTCCTCATTTGTAAAATAGGAAAGACAATAGTTTCTATTTCCCTGATTGTTGTGAGGATTAAAGCACTTAACTCAGTGTCTGGTTAGGTAGTAGGTGCTCTATCCATGTTCCCTGTTACTATTACCACCATTATTGTCGTTGTCATCGTAGTCCATCTCTGGCCAGCAAGACTGAGCCAAAGTCAGAAGCCTCAATGAACTAACGTTGACTCTACTCATTCTACTAAAAGATAAAGGAAGAATGGAAGAAGAGTGATCATATAATATTGTATAATATGTATCAAACTATAGATGTAGCCTAACTGCATGGTTAAACTCATTTTGCATTATGTTTACCTTTGTCACGAAGAGTCTCTGTTTTTTGTTCAACAGTCGAAGAAACCATAAGGATTTCTAAATCTGCAAATATATTTGGAAAGAAGGAAGTAAGAGAAAAGACAAGCTTGACAAGGGGGTCAAGGTGTAACAAAACAAACCACCCTGCTTTAAATCATACTTCTAGTCCTCTCCATGTAAGATTTAAAATATTTATCCATTACTGCAAGTAGTTTTTTCCCCAGTTTCAAATGCTCTGAGCCCCAACGTGCTCTCACTGTTGTTGAGAATGATAGTAGCATCTTTATTCCCATAAACCATAGGTTAATTCAGTCTGTGGGCAATGTGTATTGCCTCCTCCTCATCTCTAAAAAAGCTGTCAAAACATGATTTTAATTTCCTTTTATTATTTTTATTTTATTTTTTTAAAGATTTTATTTATTTATTCGACAGAGAGGGAGACATCGAGAGAGGGAACACAAGCAGGGGGAGTGGGAGAGGGAGAAGCAGGCCTCCCGCTGAGCAGGAAGCCCGATGCGGGGCTTGATCCCAGGACGCTGGGATCACGACCTGAGCCGAAGGCAGACGCTTAACGACTGAGCCACCCAGGCGCCCCTTAATTTCCTTTTAAATGTAGCTTACACAGGCCTGCCAACACATTTCACAATTTTCCCCCTAAACATTGGAGTTTAACAGGAAAAGTGAGGTAAAGTTGTTGAGTAATAAAATAATAAAAACCTTGTAAATTAGGCCCTTGTTTAAAAAAAGAATAATTGGGAATAAAAATAGCTTTATGCAAATCACCTAGTATGGATGATGGCAGAAGGAGAAGAGAACAGGGTAATGAATTTGTTCGAATGAATTTACCGAAGACGGCAATTCAGCTCTCTAAGGAATTACGGAGAAAACGAGCAAGTGGCTAGAGGGGCCGATATCTCAAGAAAGCCTGAATAGGCAAAATGGACCACATTTGCAAAGAGCAAAGCTTTAGTCATCAGCTTCCACAGTTCTTCAGGTCTGTGCAATTTGTTTAAAGTTGCAAAATCAAAACATGTCTCAGAGGGCATGGACAGGGAGGCAGGACCTCCTCTGTGATGTCTGCGAGGGAACAGGGACCACTTGCAAGTGTCTGAAAAGGCATCACCCCTCAGAATTGTCCAGGGTCATCCAAGGGGCTAATTTGGAGTAAAAATATGAAAATAAGAAATGTCTCAGTGATGATCTCTCAGATGCCATGGACGAGCCCCTCAAGGGAGATGGGACGATCTCCAGTCTGGAGCACTTAAAGCTAGGGAGGGAAGATGTCTTGGAAGGAAGCCTCGGGAACTGTCCAGCATCAGCGCAGAGCTGGACTCATGGCTAAGTGACCTGGTAGGTGAGAATTTCCACCTACAATGTACCTAACTGTATGCTTATTAAACACCACTCTTCTTTTTCAATTCTTTTTGACAGTTATGACACTAATGGTGTTATTGCCAAAGGGATTTTTGCAGGTTCATATAGATTTGCATTTATTCCATGAGGAAATGTTAAGTTATTTAATAAGAGCCTGTATTTGCCTTGAAAACACTCCAGCTTTGACCTCTTCAGGAGATAGAAAGAATAACCAAGCACATTGTAGCTTCCCATGCCTGCCATAAATGTCTCTGGACAGCAGACACTAACTGCATTACTAACAATTATGTGAATAATAAAATCATAATATTTTTCTGGCCCCAGGGACATGAAAATGGATATTAGAATGGCTACAGGAAAGGATACTCAGGTGTCAAACTTACAGAATTAAGCTTCCACTTAAACTTTCATGAGGATTTAGGAAAACTGGGACCATCACAAGATGTATATATTCATTCAGTAACTATTTGAGGGTCTTCTCTGTACCAAGCACTCCCCTGGCACACAAGTTTTCTGCTTCCATGGAGCTCACATTCATGTTCATGGGAGACCATACTGCTGGGTGGTCCTATCAAGAGCTGAAACTTTGGAGTCTGAAGGAAACTACTGGTGGGTTTAAAGATGTATGGAAATGTAAGTGACAGAAGCTTTATGTTTGTTGGTACTCTAATGAATGAAAACACGTATTTTCTTTTTTTTTTTTCATTTTTTATTTTTTATTTATTCATTTGAGACACAGAGATACAGAGAGAGAGAGAGAGCATGAGCAGGGAGAGAGGCAGAGGGAGAGGGAGAAGCAGGCTCCCCGCCGAGCCAGGAGCCCGATGTGGGGCTCGATCCCAGGACCCTGGGATCATGACCTGAGCCGAAGGCAGACGCTTAACCATCTGAGCCACCCAGGTGCCCCAAAAACACGTATTTTCAAAACACATTCGAATAGAATTCCGATGTTCTAATGAACTGAAGCGGTTTGTGATGCTCCGCACTCAAGCCCCTCTGGGCGTCCTGGGCACGTGGAGGGAGGCTGGAGCACGGGAGACACTCCGCACTGAGAACATACGTGGGTCCTAGGGTCCGAGGCCGCTGAGGCTCCATATGGTGTCCCGTGTCCTGGCCTTGCTGTGTGACCGTTGCTGCTAACAAGCTTGGCTTTGGCGTGGACGTCTTTGAAACTAGCCCCTCCTTTACCCCCTCCAATTGCCTCCATCAAACTGACTCCTGAAAAAACAGGGCTGTTAATGGAATGGCCGAAGTGTCACTGGGATAGGCAAAAGCAATCATTTAGTGTTTTCTACAGACATACTGATTGTAAATCAAAGAAAGGCCTTTTTGGAAAAGACAGCCCATTAAGAGACCACTTAATGTTTAATTATATGCAGTTGGAAAGTCTGCAGACTACCGGCGCAGCCAAACAGGGCATCAGAATCTAAGACAGACACAGTGGCTGGTGCAGAGTTTCCTTTTGAGTTCCAGGTACAAAAATTCAAGCCCAGAGTGGTGTATTCTCACACTCCGAGGCTACCATAATACTTAATTATTACTGTCCCTGTGGTGTAATATGATCTTGGAAAATGTCACACAAGAATTCCTGCAAATTGTTTGTTTCATTACTCTTCCTCCTCCTCCCCAGTTTCTATTTCTTGGCTCTGTTCTTTTCTGCTGTTGCCTTCCTCTCTCTCTCTTTCCTCCCTCCAAATGGCATTGTGATGTTGAACTCACCAGGTGTGCAAACTTCCTCCCTCATCTGACACTTCTTTGGCAGAAAGCACAGGTAGCCCAGCAGGTATGGTCAGGGTCAAGTTAAAAAATAACAAAACCTGCCAATGCAGATTTTCTTCTCGTGGCACCTGGCATCGACAGGCTTGCAAAAAGACTGCTGTGGCTTTAATATGTCCCTTTTTACAGCTGACAGGCCCTTGGCAGCCCATCCGCAGCTCACCACCTTTCTCCTACTCTGTCTTCATCAGAAGCAGAGGATGGCCAGTGTTTCCCCTGGTCCTAAGGCTGGGTGCAGGGTGGTAGGGACAGGAGCCGAATGGAGAATGGCATTATTCTATTTAGAAAAAGTTGGCTGGAACAAGAACTGCTATTAGGTCTCAATTTAAAACTCAGTGGTCCCTGTTAGGTCCTTGATTCAGCGGAAGTGAGCTGAGCTGGTAAAATATTGGAGATGTTAATATCTGTGGTGGTCTTTTTTTTTTTTTGAAGAGTTTATTTATTTATTTATTTATTTACTTATTTATTTATTTATTTGACAGAGAGAGAGAGAGAGCACAAGCAGGGGTAGGAGCAGAGGGAGAGGGAGAAGCAGGCTCTCTGCTGAGCAGGGAGCCCAATAGGGCACTCGATCCCAGGACCCTGAGATTATGACCTGAACCGGAGGCAGACGCTTAACCAACGGAGCCACCCAGGCGCCTATCTGTGTTGGTCTTCTAACATTTAAAACCAGAAGGAAACATAGTGCTGTAAGTAGTGGGTTACAGGCCAAGTGGTGCCAAAGTTCTTACCTGCTAGCTAAACTTAGAAACTAGTTGATTGCAAGAGAAGCAGTACCAGGGTTTTGTTTTTGTTTTCTTTTTAATTTTGTTAATTAATTAGTTAGTTAATTAATTTAAGTGATCTCTACACCCAACATGGGGCTTGAACTCACTCCCCCAAGATCAAGCGTTGCATGCTCCTCTGACTGAGCCAGCCAGGCGCCCCTGTTTTCTTTTTTATGGTCTAGGGTTAATCCCACTAAAACTAATCCTACTGGGGAAAAAAGTGAATATACGTGTCTTGAAGCAATCAGACTTGCTACAGACATTCAGAAGCTTTGTCTGCAGTGCATCTAGCTTCCGCAGCTCTTCCTGAGAGGGAGTCCCCAGGCTGTTCCAAGTCTTCCTCAGGTGGTGCAATCTGCACTGACATTCTTTGTTTTTTTTTCTTTTTAAGATTTTATTTATTTGACAGAGAGAGCACAAGCAGAGGGAGAGGGAGAAGCAGGGAGCCCCACTGAGCCGGGAGCCCGAGGTGGGACTCGATCCCCGGACCCTGAGATCATGACCTGAGCAGAAGGCAGCCGCTTAACCGACTGAGCCACCCAGGCGTCCCAGCACTGACATTCTTGAACCTTGTCGACAGCCAGTGCTCCCAACACATTGTTATATCCCAATGAAATTGGATGATCAAATCAAGTTACCAAATGGCTTTCTATACACGTGCTCATATTTCCTTTAATAATACAGTGGGATTATACTTATTCTCTAATTTAGTGTGCAAGTCCTCATTTCTACTGTGTCAACTATGGGCCTGGCCTTGTTCACAGTTGACTCCTTGTTTGCAGTTGAAATTCCTGAAGGAGGTGTGTGTGTGTGTGTGTGTGTGTGTGAAAGAGAGAGAGAGAGAGATTGAGAGAGAGAGAGAGAGAAAGAGAAGATGGTGGCATATCTAGAGATGGTTAGGTTTGTGGCCAAGTTCTGATTTCTCTATTCTCCTACTCTTCCTGGGCCAGGGAGGAAGACTAGATAACATTTCCTCAGGCTGAATGGCTGTGGGGCTCCTGATACTTTTCTGCTACAAAACATTTGGAGTTGTGGATACTACAAGACATCATTCTGTTGCCTACATCAGTAGTTTCATTTCTTTTTTTTTTTTTAAAGTAAGCTTTATGCAGGGCTTGAACTCAGGACCCCCGGATCAAGAGTCACATGCTCTATGGACTGAGCCAGCCAGGCGCCCCTGCCTATACCAGTAGTAAAGAAAACCCCGGTGTACTTTAGCATGCAATATTGATCAAGATGGGGGGGGTTTTCTTGCAGGTAATACTCTTTCATTTTACAAGATAGATAGGCATTCTGCTAAGAAATAAAATGGTTAATATATTTGGAATAATCACTAATACTTATTAGATAGTATTAAAAGCTTCTGATCCATGAAGCCATTAAATTTACATCAAACACCTAACAAACTAATTATAATATTAATGGGGAGAGAAAAAAGTATGTTGTAGAACTTTTTATTAATTTATTTTTTCAGAAATAGCATTGCTAAATACAAAATATTATCTATGTTTAAACATTCCAGGCACGAGGCAAGTGATTGCATTGTCAGGGAAAAACCGCCTCCCCTCAAGTTAATGGCTGATATGATGATGCTCTAAGCCCCCATTAGCTATCCATTCTGAGCTCAGATTAATCAGGCATAGCCATGAAACTGGGATTGGTTGCTGTCTCCATATTACCAGTTTCAACTGCAAAAGATGACCAGTAATCACTTTATCACAGAGTACAGGAGAAGTCAGGGAGAGATGGTAATTAACATCTACCAGCATCATATTCATATATATATATATATATATACATATATATATATATACACACACATATATGTGTGTGTGTATGTGTACACACATGTGTGCAACACATACACACACCCTTGTTTATTTGTTGACTTTTCACCTGTCTGTCGTCTCACAATAGAGGATGAAATTTTCAGGGGTTTTCACTTTAAACTTATTTTTATCCCCTCAGTACCCAGTCCAGGACTTGGAATACAGCAGGTGCTTAATACAAAGAAATTGTTGATGCATAATGATGACTCAAGCAGCCAAAGGCAAGGCCAGAGGGCATTTATCTGTCTGTTTTGTACCCTCTCTACCTTGAGAGAGCCCTTACTTTGATCTCTTGTCTACCCACCCTGTTTTCTCCTCTCCACCTTCCAATCTGTTCTTTCATGCTGCTATTAAATTTAGTTTCTAGAAACCAGATCTATAACATATAAAGGCCACAGGATAAAGGCTTCACATCTTAGCTTGGTGTTTACAGTTCTACAACAGTGCTTTTCAAACTTTAATGAGCATACAAAACACCTGGGGTTTTCAGAAGGCAGATTCTGAACTGGTCAGTCTAGGGGTGAGGCCCAAGCATTTGCATTGTTAACAATATCTCAAATGATATGGATGCTGCAGGTCCTGGGACCACATTTTGAGTGGCAAGTTTCTACAACATTGGGCCTGGCCCAGGTGTTAAATGCCTTGTTAGCTTCATCTCAATTCACTCCCTACTCAGTACCCTATATTCTAGCAAAACTGTTGTTCTTGGCATTCCTTGGCAATTCTCCGACTTGTGCTTTGATTCACATTATACCCTTTCTGCCTGCTAAACCATTACTCATCCTTCCAGACAGCTCAAATATCACCATCTCTGTGAGGACTTCCAGCTCAGCTACTGCCTCCCTGACCAGCTAATCCTCGTCTACCGAGTTCCACAGCACTTTGCTAGTGCTAATGTTTAGCATTTATTACAAGTTATCATAACTGTTTGTTTACATGATTGTCTTTCCAGCTAGACCATGAGCTACACAGGGCAGGGGGCCAGCCAAGCCTCAGCCACCTTACAATCTCAGCACCCAATATAGAGTACAGCGCACACACTAGTTCTTTAATAAATATTAATTGAATTGAATTGAATGGGTTTTTCATTATCAGTCTTCTGCAGAAGACTTAATGATGAATGTTTTGAGACAAAAACATATATTGACAGAATTGAGGGGGGTGTCACAGGGGATCATAGTAGTTGACGTTAAATGATAATTAAAATGCTGTAACAGGAATCATAGTTGTTATGATAAACTATAATTATATTAATAATTAATATTAATAATCAATAATATTACTAATATTATTATCACCTGTGATAATTGATTATAATTATTATTAAATATAGCTATTATTTATCTACTGAATTCTGACTATGTACCAAGCACTTGTTAATCATTTAGATATTTTTTTATAACCTATTTTTATTTATTTATTTTTTTAAAGATTTTATTTATTTATTTGACAGAGAGAGACAAAGCGAGAGAAGGAACACAAGCAGGGGGAGTGGGAGAGGGAGAGGCAGGCTCCCCGCTGAGCAGGGAGCCCTATGCGATGCGGGGCTCGATCCCAGGACCCCAGGATCATGACCTGAGCCGAAGGCAGAAGCTTACCTACTGAGCCACCCAGTTGCCCCTACAGCCTATTTTTTAGATAAGTACACAGACACAGAGTTTTGAGGATAGGTCCAATGCTGCATCCCCAGGAAATGATAGCGTTGGGATTTGAAACCCAACTTTTGGATCCAGCCCATGCTCTTAGCCATTTTTCTGATGCTGGAAGGATAGCCTGGCTCTAGGGCTCCTGCTAAGTATGCTTCCTAAAGCATTCACCAATTTTTTTTGAAGATTTTATTTATTTATTTGAGAGAGAGAGCATGAGAGGGGGGAGGGTCAGAGGGAGAAGCAGACTCCCCCGCTCAGCAGGGAGCCCGATGCGGGACTTAATCCCGGGTCTCCAGGATCATGACCTAAGGCGAAGGCAGTCGCTTAACCAACTGAGCCACCCAGGCGCCCGCATTTGCCAATTATATGTACTCTAAATGCAATGGGGTTTCCCTCCAGGGCAGGGATCCTAGTCCCCTTCTGTGCTTTGGACTCTTTTGGCAGTCTGCTGATGGTTATAGACTGCTCAGAACATTAAAAAAAAAAAAAATTTTTTTCTTATGTTAAAAGGGTTTTATTTGCAGGAGAATGGGACCGTAATGGAACAAGTCAAATCCCATGTCATCAACTGACTCTTCTGACTCCTCCTTTTTCCCCTCTGCTGCCACTGGGGTGGAACCAGCCCCAGCAGGAGCTGCAGATCCTGGGACAGCAGGGACAGCCACAGCCCCACCAGTGGGCACACTGGCCAACTTGCCAATACCCAGGGCGATGACATCTTCAATACTTTTCTGTTCAGCTCACTGATGACCTTGTCGAGTCAGTTATCATCCACCTCGGTGCCCACGCTGTCCAGAGTCTTCTTGATGCCCTTGGCATTGAGGGGAGGCATTGCCCCTGAGGGTGCCCAGCAGGTAGGAGGCCACGTAGCACATCTCCGTGGCATCAGGGACTGAAGGGCTTTTTTTTTTTTTAAGTAGGCTCTACACCCAACCTGGGGATTGACCTCACCACCCCAAGATCAAGAGTCATATGCTCTACTTACTGAGCCAGCCAGGTGCCCTTCCTCAGAACATTTTTAAATGCATTAAAAATATGTAGAATTGCAAATGAAACCAATTAATTGAACATGGCTATCAAAATAATAAAAAAGTTGTGATACAGCAATATGTGCCTTTCTTTATTAATGCCTTAAAAACACGATCTAGCAATTAGTCTAGTAATGACTTTAATTCTGAAGTATTGTTGGGCCTAAACAACATTTTGAGCTACATGCAACTACTGAAATATGAAAATCTGTGATCTCTCTCTATTCAAGACAAAGTCCCAGGCACTGCTCAAGGTACTGAAGTTTGGTGTCTATATTCATAATGGAAGAAAATGCTAGATTTCTCTAAGAGGTGAGCACAATTGAAGATGTGATTTTTTTTTCTTCCATCCGGGTTCACGGACCCCCTCCCCCGAACTCTATGTACAAGCACTTTGTATGTGTATATGTGGGGACTGGTCCTATGAATTTCAGATTAAGAATCCACGTTCTAGAGAGGAGGGATTTTCTGCCTTTTTGAAGAGGTTGGAGTGCTCAGAGATAGAGGTGAGTCAGGTGGAAAAAAATTGTCATGTGCACAGAAATGGCACAAAGTCAGTGGTAAGAGGTGCATAGTGAAGGAGTGTAATAAAGGAGGAGGAGGAGGAGGAGAAACCTAGCAGCATTAGAGCCTTGCGAAAGGTAAGCAGCTCTTCCTCTGTGGAGTGAACCCAGAGATGTTCAGAAGAAGATGGTGAAAGAATACTTGGAGCCATCTTAAAATGTGCATACAAGTCTTAACAACGGGAAGAAATTCTGTAGCTGTCCGCAACAGAAAGAGGCACATTGTGTTGTTACTATACTGAGGAGCACAAAGGGATCTGCGCCTGCAGTTGTCATGGGAGGGTGAAGGGGGCGGTGTCCACATCTTCTTGAATTATACAGAGATACATAGCAAGGGTCATAAACCCCACTACCCTCTATCTACTTCAACTGATTCAAATGGGAACAAATGACACAGTGCAAATCCTAACCTAGTATATGTCTTTATCAACTTTGAAGAGATAGGCTTGGAGGCACGGGTGGTATTTTGATCACTCTAAATTGCAAGTTTGTCATTCCAGTGGTATCAAATGCCTCCATTTGGCATTCAAGTACACTAAGATCTGATCCTTTTTTTTTTTCCTCTTAAGACCTGTAGCCTTTTCTCATGCACTTTATATTCTTGGCAATTAGACCAATCAGAATTCTTTGCCAACTTCCAGTTTATTCTTTTTTGCAAATTCCAGCACCAATAATGTCTTTTCTCCTAATCCTATCCATCCTTTATTTGATTTTTTAAAAGATTTACTTATTTATTTTAGAGAGAAAGAGAGAGAGAGAGAGCATGAGTGGGAGGGGCAGAAGGAGGAGAGAGAATCTCCAGCAGATGCTGCACTGAGCACAGAGCCCAACATGGGGCTCAATCTTTATCTTTTTTTTTTTTTTTAAGATGTTATTTATTTGACAGAGAGAGCGCACAAGCAGGGAGAGTGGCAGGCAGAGGGAGAGGGAGAAGCAGGCTCCCCACTGAGCAGGGAACCCAATGTGGGGCTCAATCCCAGGACCCTGGGATCATGATCTGAGCCAAAGGCAGATGCTTAACCGACTGAGTCACCCAGGTGCCCCCAGAGCATTTTATCTTTATTTATCTTATGATATTTAGCTTTCTTTGTTGATACTATGGATATCAACAGTTGTGGCCTTTGAAGAAAAAACGTACTAGAAAAAAATGCCTCATAATGGGAGGAAAAGCAGAATAGGAAGTAAAAATAATACTTAGGGCCCTGGATAGTCCTATATCAATAGAATATATAAGTAATAAAGTGAACTTGGAGTATTAACCAATGCACAGTTATCACCCTAATGGTAATGATAGGATTACAAGTAGAATGTGGCAAGTAAAATTATGTATATTTGAGTAAGAAATTAAAAAATTTCCATTAGAAGTGGAAGTATAAAAAGATACATAGTTTATATCAGCTTGGAGTGACATGATCAGAGGTGCCTCCTTATGAAAATGACTATAGTAGTAGCTGAAGGATGGATTATAGCTAAGAGATTTAAAGTAGAAAGACCAGTTGGCAGTCATTTAAATAGTCAGGGCACCTGGCTGGCTCAGTGGGTAGAGCATGCAACTCTTGATCTTGGGGTCATGGGTTCAAGGCCCTATGCTGGGGGTAGAGTTTACTTTAAAAAAAAAATTTTTAAGTAAATAAATAGTCCAAGTGAGATATAATAAATACCCACTTAAAACTTCAAGGTTTCACATCTAGGTGCCTGGAAATGCGATGACGTTCTTAAGAAGAGAACATAGGAGGGGCGCCTGGGTGGCTCAGTCGTTAAGCGTCTGCCTTCGGCTCAGGTCATGATCCCAGGGTCCTGGGATCGAGGCCCGCATCGGGCTCCCTGCTCAGCGGGAAGCCTGCATCTCCCTCTCCCACTCCCCCTGCTTGTGTTCCCTCTCTCGCTGTGTCTCTCTCTCTCAAATAAATAAATAAAATCTTTAAAAAATAATAAAAAAAAAAAAAGAAGAGAACATAGGAAAGGATTTGGGGGCACCTGGGTGGCTCAGTTGGTTGAGCTTCTGATTCTTGATTTCAGGTCAGGTCATGATCTCGGCATCCTGGGATTGAGCTCCGTGGTGGGCTCCATGCTCAGCAGGGAGTCTGCTTGACTCTCTACCTCTCCCTTTGTCTCCCCCCACCAGCGTGTGTGTGCGTGCTCTCTCTCTCAAATAAATAAATCTGAAAAAAAGAAGAAAAGGATTTGGGAGGCAGTTGAAGGATAAGAGTGGTTTGGGATGCAGGAAAAGTGAGAACCTCCCAATCAAGAAATAAATGCAATCATAGACTGAATTAGTAGAAATACAAGGTCCCGATCATCACTGCAGAATGGCAACCCGGTCTGGGTTCACTTTATGAAGGACTTTGAAAAATATGGTGACTTGCAAATTCTCTCAATTGAAGAACACCGGAGGAAATTTGGAATATTTAATAAATAGGAAGGATATAATCACTGTCTTTAAATATGGGAGACAGAAAAACTGAAGAAGGAATTCATTATATTCTAGAGTGAAAGGTGGTGGGGGTGGTGGTAGATAGAGGTACAAGGAGAAAAATTTTGGCTTGTCCTAAGAAATAATTTGGCAACACTGAGAGCCACCAAATAGTGGGAAACACTGACTTGCAGAGGCACAAACTCTTCATCTGTGAACCAGTCATGCAGAAATAGGATGAAACTGGTCATATGTTTTGTAGAAGGAATTTCTGTAGTCTATGGAAGGGAGGTTGAATTATAGGATGTTTAAGATATCTTGCTACTTTAAAATCTTTGGTTTTTATTCTCCAAGGAAACCTTCCTTATTTCTTCCTGTCCTGGTGGGAGTGAGCCCCCTTCTCTGTGCTCAGGAAGTTACCCCTGTCATACTGATAGCACGCATTGTGGTAATAGGTTGTCTGTCTTCCTCATTAGACCGTCACTTCTTTGAGGGCAAGGTTGTCTTTTGTCCACATACATCCATTGTCTAGTGCTGTGTTCAGCACAGAGTACTGACATTCAGTAAATGATGTCAAATGTTGAATAAATACATGAATGGAGGCGATTTTGGTTCCACTATGAACTATGACATATGAGTCAAGGCAGCCAAAGCTGGGACACTCCAGTTTGCTGTTACCTACAGAGGGAAAGTCTCATTCTCATAAATTGTCTGCTCTCTTTCCCTCTTTTTCCCTAATGCAGACTCACTTATCAGAAATACAAGAAAGTTTGAGCATAATGGAATGAAATCATCTCATCTGAGAAGTCAGAACATGCTTTCAGTGTAGCTGAAAATCAAGAGACTTCAAAGTTGCATTTGATTTTTATTTAATTAATGAAAAATTTTGAAGTCATAAAAACACCAGTGGCTATAAAGAGTTCAGTAGCTAGAAACATTCCAAGGTGCCTATGGAAAAAAACAGTATAGAGTCAACTTTCACAGCTTTGGGGCAGTTGAGCATCATGTGATTGCACTCACATTCTTGGGAATCATTTGACATTGCAGGTGGTTCTCCCAAAAGATCCTGTTTCTCACCTATCCTTTGATATTATTCTCACACTGATTATAATGCCCACAGTTGTCAGTCTACGTTAATGCAGACTTCTGGTGCAATCGACACGGGGCTGAAATATATGGTCCCTGAGGTGGAGAATGAGCCAAACATCGCTAGTGCCTGGAGTGAAGGGAGATGTTTCTTCTTGCTAGTTTGCCTTCAAAAACCCTGTGTAGTCCCGCTCCCTCTGCCCCTCCCCCAACTCGTGCTTTCTTTCGGTCTCTCTCTCAAATAAAGAAATAAATAAAACCTTAAAAAAAGAAACAAAACCAACAGCATGGTGTAGAAGAGATACAAATCAGATCCCAAAACATGTCCTACACACAGCCATCACCCAGATATGAAATTTAAGGCTACATTCTCTCCTTACATTTATGCTGAAGCCAGTGAGAAACTGCATTTGTTTACAGAGAAAAGAGGGGCAAAAATACTCCTTATGTGGAGGAGAGGCAGTACATTGCTTTCTAGCACATTCTGGGTGGCCGAGCTATCTGCTGTCCCCCTGACTCCCAAAGCAGCCCTGGACACTTCTTGGTGCCTAGCACACACTCAGGGCAGAGCGGTGCATGTTAATGAATGTTGTCTTAGAGATTACATGGCTGCAAAGAGAATTATTACATCAGAAGTGGGTAGTTGTGACTGTGATGGGAGTGATTATAAAGGAAGTAAATGAGGGACCTACTGCAAACGTGAAGGTTTCTTATCTTAACAACATAATCATTGTAACCACGACTGAGAGTGAAGATAAACACATCCTGACATTAATATTAACACTGTTCCAACAGCCTGAATGGAAACACGTTCAGCTGTCATTTGATTAATTTTCATTAATAATAAAAGAAAAATCTTACGTGTCTAAAATCCTCTCCTATATTTGCATTATCAGTGTTGACATTATGGATGGACCAATCTGCTTATTCATACAATTCACCTTAAATTGCCCTATCATAAGAAATTGAAGGATCTTTGTGAAACACAGGACTATATATGTGCATCTGTGCTTGTGTATGTGTGTGTGTGTGTGTGCATGTGTGTGTTTATGTCTAAGGGATGGCATTAACCATATGAGACATGGTCTTAAAAGCTCAAATTTCAATGTGCAGGTTGCATCAACTGAAGAGCATAAATATAGTAGAAACTAAAGCCTTTAGCACACCTGTACTTGGTAGTTTCCACCTGAATACCCAAAACAAGCGCACACGTTGAATGTACTCACAGATCCCCTTCTGCTTATATCCTTATTCCTCTCCCACCCCCAGCCCCATTCACTTCAAATCAAAGTGTATACAGATAGTGAAAGAGAGAAATTGATCTAGTAAAGGATTTTTTTTTTTTCCTCCATGCATGTCGTCTAGGGAGTTTCAGAAAGCAAGGAAGGGCTGGAGCACTTCTTATCGGCCATCAGGGATGGGCCATTCGATGATCTGATAATGGTGAATTCTAAGAAGAGATTTAATTCATATGGCCAAGGGATTTAAGCACAATGGGCTTCTTTCTCTGACAAAATTCCCGAGATAGTCACTGACATCCAAATTTGACCTCTAATTAATTTTAAATTCATTGAAAATGTGGCCTTGAGGGGATGCCCAAGAGAGGACCCAGGGGTTCATTCCTGCTCTGCTATGTGCAGACCTGAGGAGAGCATGGAGCCCCTAGCTTTACTCCCGGAGGACAGAGCGCGGAAGAGAGTAGAACAGAAGCAGATTTAAGAGCGTCCCAGTAAATGTTGATGTTAGCCGTGTGTGGTTCTCTCGTTTTGTCTTCATAGGTCTACAATCAGCACACTCCAAGTAAGCTTGCAGATTACCCAGAAGGCGTGAAGAGCCACCACGCGCATTCCTTTACGAGGAAGGAGATTGTAGAAATGACCAGCGTAATCACAGCTAACCACAATGTATCACATTTTTAAAAAATTTCTTGGCAGAGGTTTTAGATCAACACCCAAGAACTTAGCAGTGATGAAAAAGCTACCCTGATGATCTCAAAAGCAGAGAGAACCCGAAGAAACGGTGATGAAGAGTACCTCCCTGACATTCGCTCTGATATTCAAGAGGCCACGAAGGAGATTAGGACTCTCTATTAGATGGTCACAACCCCAACCTCAAGCGTGGATGCCATCCCCACTTGGGGCGAACTCTCTGAAAGAGCAGGAGACAGGAAGGCAAAAAGCAAACACACCTGTTAGTAATTTTCCCCGAGCAACGTTTTTGTCTTTCAAAAGACCAAAGCGAAGCTGAATTTTAGAGTCAAGGTTTCCCTCGTTGGAAACAGAGCAGGCTACTAGCACCTTTAAACACTTGCCTGTTTTTCAAGCAGCCGAGGGAGGTAAAACCTAGGCACTAGGAAGGCCCTGCAGAGGTGCTTCATTAACCCGATTAAGCAGGTGGATGGAGAGGGCCTCGCTGATAATTTACACCTTGCTAATGAAGTGTGTGACTCTTAATCTCCTCCAAACAAGATACACTCATGAAACTCTGGTGCAAAGAAAGGGGAAATTAATTAGGTGAAAAAACTATGAGATTATAGCAGAGGGATTCCTGCAAGGCAACTGTAACCTGGGCGGTTATTCATTTTAGCCTTTCTGAAATTAATGGCTGAGCTGTCAAGTAAACAAGTTGTGGTACCTTTTGGGCTTATAAGAAGTTCAAAAGCAGTGCCTCATTATGTGTCTGATTTTATATTTCGTGGGATGTCTTAGGAAATCACTGTGATGGAAATGGTTGCTCTGATTTCTAGTGAGTCATTTTATTTTATTTTTTTTTAAAGATTTTATTTATTTATTTGACAGAGGAAGAGACAGCGAGAGAGGGAACATAAGCAGGGGGAGTGGGAGAGGGAGAAGCAGGCTTCCCGCTGAGCAGGGAGCCCGATGCGGGGCTCAATCCCAGGACCCCGGGATCATGACCTGAGCCGAAGGCAGACGCTTAACGACTGAGCCACCCAGGTGCCCCTCTAGTGAGTCATTTTAATATATTGGACTGTAGCACAGCTATTTATAGTAAGACGGTATAAAGAAGATTGACTTATATATTGCCCATCATTTCAAAACCTTAACTTGCCAAGTAATTCTTATATCTAATGCAACATGTGAGGCGTTTTGTATCCTGAAGAGAAACATTTTATTTCATGTTTCTTTTATTTTATTTTCCAGCTTTCTTGAGATAAAATTTACATGTAACACGGTGTAAGTTTAAGGTGTATAATAGGGTTGATATTACACTTGTATATTGTAAAATGATTATCACCATAGCATTACGTAACATCTGTGTCATGTCACATAGTTGCCATTGCTTTTTTTGTGGTGAGAACATTGAAGATCTACTCTCTTAGCAACTTTTGAATATATAATATAGTATTATTAACTATAATCACCATGCTATACATTACATCCCCACAACTTATTCATCTTACAACTGGACATTTGTACCCTTTGACCAACTTTTCCCTATTTCCCTCACTCCCCTGCCCCTGGTTACCACCATTCATTTAAGTGATTAGAGCTATGACATGAATGGTATTATTAAGTTAGTAAGATAAATGTAATGACCATAGCTAATATTTATCAAATATTGGTATGTATCAAATGCTAGCTAAGTACTTTGAATTCACTAACTCATTAGTCCACCATAGCAACTCTAGGAGGTAATCATTATTAGTCCATTTGTTTATAGATGAGTAAACTAAGGCCAAAGAAGTTACATGAATTGCTTGTATCATGCCATGTGTTTTCTTGCTTACTTGTAAATGAAATAAACCAGATCTTAAAGCTAGAAATTAATTTAAATGGTGTTTATTTCAGAGGATTTGTCATATTTTTGGTCAAGTATGGAAATACCCTAGATTTCTATACCAATCAGAGTTATTGGATACAATTAGAATAGAGAGTTAAAAGAATACAGTCTTCACAGTGAGCTAGATCTGGATTCAAATTTACTGTCATTTGCTGTGATCTTTGGCAAGTTACATAACTTCTTGAAGTCTCAGTTCCTTCATCTCCAAAATGGGGGTAATTATTCCTGCCTCATCAGATGGAAATGAGTCTCATCTAAGATATTACGTGTGATACATCTTGCACACAGTCAGGGTTCATAGGTGTTACTCTTTCCATGCTTTGCTTTTTTGGGTCTACACCAGGCTTCCTGACAGATTCATTGGTCTAACTCAAAGCTGTAATTACTTAAAAACCTACAAGCCATTTTTTTTAAAAAAGATTTTATTTATTTATTTGAGAGAGAGAGAGTGAGCGAGAGAGAACATGAGCAGGGGGTGGGGCAGAGGGAGAAGCAGACATCCCGCTGAGCAGGGAGCCCGAAGTCGCGGGGCTCTATCCCAGGACCCCAGGATCATGACCTGAAGTGAAGGTGACGCTTAACTGACTGAGCTACCAGGCACCCCCCTACAAACCATTTTAAAAACAACTTTTATTCTCTGACATATTTAAACCAAAATCCTTGTTCCAAGGCTTCACAGGCTATCTTCTGCCTAGCTTCCATCCTGTGTTCTAGGCTGGGTAGCATTTTTCCTGTGCCCATTCCTACTTCCGTCTGTACACTCATGACCTTCTCCCTGTTTGGAATGCCTTCCTCTTTTCTTTCTGCCAGTCCAGGTTCTATTCATCCCATAAGATGCAGCTCAATTCCTAAGTTCATTCATCCAGCCACCTATAGTCAAAGAACATTACTCCATCGGGTATAGAGCACGGGACTAAGTCGTGAGGATCCAAATGAGGCAAAGTCCCGAGCCTTGAGGGACAACACACGGGTAACCAGCATTTCCACGCAAGGGCGAAGCACAATGTCCATGGTACAGTGGCAGCGAGGGAGGCAGGTTCAGTGCTGCCTGGTGTTCGGGTGATGTAAGAGGAGCTATCTCTCAATGTGGACAAGGTTGGGAAGGTGATTTCAGGCAGAAGGAACTCAAAGACTCGAAGCTGTGAAATGTCAGTTCACTGAGGGGAATGTCCAGTGCTTTAGTACCGCTGAGTTGGAGGCTGTGTGTGTGCAGAGCTTAGGTTTCTGGGCTCTTTCCTCTGGGCAATGGAAATTCCACAGATCCTGGGAGTTTACATTCTAAATGCAAATGGCGGATTACAGAAGAGCAAGGCTGGGGGGGGAGAGGATGTAGAAGTCAGTTGCTAAAGTTCAGCTGAAAGGTGATGAGCGTGCCTTTAGGGCTGGGGCTGTGGGGTGGCAGGAAGGCAGAAAATAGGAAGTGATCACTAAAACAGGGTGATACATAGTTGATGCTAAATATTGTTGACATTGTTCAACAATTGTTGAAAAAAATGAATGACGTCTATGCTTTTTGGTTGTTTTGTTCTCTGGTTGCGATTTGTTAGCCCTCTAAAGATATTAATTCTGTAACTGGAAGTCTTTTCCTTAACCCGCATTCCCTGCCTCATCTGTTTCCCCTCAATTCTGTATTTCCTTCATTTGGTCTCCATCTTTAACAACAGAGGCTTTCCTCAAAAAGGGAATGATCCTGGCATGTCCATTCCTATTTAAACCTGAGGTACTAAAAGCCAGTTGGAAGCTCTGTATGCATGGCAGAGTTTTGTTGACTATTGGGGTTCACTGTAGGATGATGATTGGGCACGACCTCATTTTTATATTTGGGGACCCTAAGTTTTCAGTATTTTTCACCAGAGAAAAATTCAGTTTCACTGGAGAAGAATTTTCTAATATTTCTGTGATTCAGCTGGTACACGCTAGTGCGGCCACCCTGGTTGTTAAAATATTGAAACTCTTACTACTGGTGCTATATAGCCATTGCCCTGAGCACCCAGACCACCCCTTACTTTAGCTACCCTGACTCTTCTAAGCCCCCCACTCCCCACAACTAGCAACTATAGGGTTAAAGCCTACAAGACTTTACCTCAGGGGCGCCTGGGTGGCTCAGTCGTTAAGCTAAGCGTCTGCCTTGGGCTCAGGTCATGGTCCCAGGGTCCTGGGATCGAGCCCTGCACCGGGCTCCCTGCTCCGCGGGAAGCCTGCTTCTCCCTCTCCCACTCCCTCTGCTTGTGTTCCCTCTCTCGCTGTGTCTCTGTCAAATAAATAAATCTTTAAAAAAAAAAGACTTTACCTCAGTGCTAAAGCCAGTGTTCATGGCAGTTGGTTGAGGTCTGTGCTATACTGGCTGTATTTAACATATTAAGAATAATTCTGGGAGAGCAGGAAAGGGGGGCTGGGGGGTCCCAATTCGGCATGCAAGCTGTCAGTCATCTCCTCTGTCTTTCAGTGCAGCATTTCCCCTTGCCCTCCTCCTTGCTCCATGAGCTCATGTCCATGGCCAGAGCCCCCCCTGGTTCTAGTTCTTCAGAGAAGCACTATCCTATTTTCTCCTGGTCTGAGGGAGGGCTGGTCAGTGGGCTCCAGTGTAAGCAGCCCCATGCAGGACTGGATTCTTCCAGTGTAAAAGCCCCACTGCTAATTCACTCTTTAATAATATCTGCTGCTTCTAAATCCTGACCCCTTCTTGGGTTCTGTGGCAAATAGCCACTTGCTTTTGTTTTGTTTTGTTTTTGGCCTTTCCCTTCTGCAGGTGCCGAGGACCGTACTTTCTCTGCTTTGCTGAGTCAGTTACTGCCGGGCCATCTGCTTTCCATCTTCCAAACTTTTGTGGCCATCTTGGCACTCGCTTCTCATGGATATTGATGAATCCTGGGTCTCTCTTTCAGTCACTTTGAGCTGCCTAAAAGAAAAATGTTACATTAATTAGTCAAGACTCAATAGTTGCTTGGAAAAGAAAGTAAGTCAAACTGGTGTAAGCAAAAGTGGGAAGAATATTTCAGGACCCAGGGGTTTTCTTTCAGACTCATTTCTTTCAGCATGCATGCTGGAGGCGTTTTTGGACCTGAAGTGCAAAGTCTCTGGGTTTTCTATTTTTCTCTTCTCTTCTGGGTATTTTTACTTAATTCCTTTCTTGCTTGCTTTCTCTTCGACCAGCCCCATCTTTGTGGTCCGTGTGGTGGACAACGGCGTACCTGCTATGATTCCAAGTCCTAGTGGAATTTGCTGCCTCTCTGACCCGGTTCCAGAATCTGAGGAAGGAAGTCATCGGCCTGGCTTGAGATGGGTGACTCCCCAGCCCCATCCGGATCCAATCAAAGAAGATCCAGGTGGGTCATGGAGTGCAAGCCATGTTGATAGGCAAGGTGGCCACACTGTTTCCAGAACTGAGGGAGCCATAGCCAGCTAGGCAGACACACCAAAGGGTATCAACTACAACAGAGGGGAACGTCAATCCTTTACTCCCCTCATTTCCCTTACACGTCCACTCCTCTGCCTTCTTGGGGGACAGGGGAGAGGTAGGGTAGGATGGGAGACCCGGACGGCCACTTGGGAGAGGTCCTGCAGCTGCGATGGGGGCCGGCACGGGAGCTCGGACAGCTGCTGCAGGGCCCAGCCTCATCTGGGCCTTTCGCCACCTGGCTGTGGAGCTGTCTTCGGAGAGGCGCAAGCTGCGCTCCTGGTGTTCGTCCGCTGGAGGGCTCCGGGCTGTTGCCCTTGCCCAGGGGGCCTGGGTCAGCTGCTCTTCCCATCCTGGGGCCAAGACCTCACATAATTTGACTTTTTTTTTTTTTTTTTTTACTTCCCCTATTTTAAAAGGGAAATATCGGCCCCTGCTCGGGGAATTTTTCAAATAAATATGGCAACGCATACACCCAGGCCTATATATCAAGTTCCTCCGAATCTTACCTGCCGAGTAAAAAGTTGAGGAGTTAGAGCCCCATCTCCCAAGTGACAGTATTCATTTTTCTAATGAAATGTTTATTGAAGAGGGGGAGAGAAAGCAAGCACATGTGCTACTTATGCTAATCAGCATTTGATAAGTAGAATGCAATTTTCCCTTTAATCAACCTAGTGCCCATCATGTTCCATTAGTAACGCACTGGTGACAGTCCGGGTGGGGCTGGTAGGAGAGCAGAGGCAAATGCTGTTCAGAGATCTCCAGCCGCCAGTTCGAGACCACCCAACGCCATGCAAATGACTTCAGAATTAAAAGGGACAGAACTTACAGACCTGTAATTCATTTCCAGTCCTTCTATAGATACAGGGGTCATATCACATGTATCAAGAAATTCCTTCGGAAACGAAGTCCTTTTGAAGTGAAGTTGTGTTGTATTTATATATTGAGCAGCTTTATGATAATAGCTTTGAGTCACTGAAATGGAAAGTACGTTTCAAATGACACTTCATTCAAACGGTGTAGGGATGCTAATAGCAAAATTAGAAATAAAGCAAATAGAGACGGATGCCCTTATTTTTGATTCTAACACTTTAGGACTTTAGAATGGTCCCTGGTGCAAATCTGTGGGATCTCGTGGAATGGGTGCTGTCTGCATGTATGGGGAATGGCACTTAGTCACTTCCCCAAAAGACTCTGTCACTGTCCTACCAGCTTTCTCTGAAACTAGCCCTGAAGAACAGACACAAGTATTTTATTTTTATTTTTATTGTTTTACAGATTTTGTTTATTTATTTGAGAGAGAGAGAGAGAGCTCGAGAGAGAGCGAGCAAGAGAGGTGGGGGGAAGGGCAGAGGGAGAGAGAGAAGCAGGCTCCCTGCTGAGCAGGGACACCCTCCCCACCCACACCCCCCACCCCCGCCAGATGCGGGACTCGAGCCCAGGACTCTGGGATCACGACCTGAGCCAAAGGCAGACACTCAACCAACTGAGCCACCCAGGCGCTCCGAGGTTTTTGTTGTTGTTGTTTTTTAAGAAAAACAACAAAATTTTTATTTTGTTGTTAAAATGTTTATTTGAGAGGGAGAGAGAGCACGCGAGCGGGTGCCCAAGTGTGGGGAGGGGCAGAGGGAGAGAATCTTCGAGCAGACTTCCTGCTGAGCAGGGAGCCCAACTCTACGGGATCCCACAACCCATGAAATCACGACCTGAGCCGGAACCAAGAGTCCGACGCTCAACTGACCAAACCATCCAGGTGCCCCAGACACAAGTTTTTATTTCAGCTGTTAACAGAATGTGTTGTACATTTTTTAGAGATGCAGTGTTCCCCTTTACCAGTCCACAAGACAGACTCTATAAAGAACTGCTTAACACTTAGGATCACTCCCTTGATGATGATGAATTTATAAGGCAGTAGGGGGTGGTTTATCCTTGAGATAGTTTCTAGATGAAGTTCAGAGTGACCATTTTATTTAATGTTTACAATGTGCCTTTCCTTGTTGTTGGTCTTACCATATTAAAAAATAATGTTCAGGGTGCTTGGCGGGGAGTCTGCTTCTCCCTCTACCCCTCCCCCCTACTTGTGTGCTCTCTCTCTCAAATAAATAAATAAAATCTTTAAAAAAAAGTTCATTAAACTTTTCCACTAGAAGGATTTTATTTTATTTTATTTTAGAGGGATTTATTTTTTTTTGAAGATTTATTTATTTACTTTAGAGAGAGAGAGCATGCATGAGTGAGGAGAGAGGCAGAGGGAGAGGGAGAGAATCTCAAGTAGACTCCCCTCAGAGTGCAGAGCCAGAGGTGGGGCTCAATCTCACCACTCTGAGATCATGACCTGAGCTGAAGTTGAAAGTCAGACACCCAACTGACTGAGCCACCCAGGCACCCGAGAGGGATTTTATTTTTAACCTCGGGTGCACATAGTTGAGTTGATCATACTCGTCAGGTGGTCACACAGTCAACTCCCCTACCCACATCCCCATGCGTCCTCACCCTCCACAGATACCTTCTCTAACACAGATCATGTTTTTTCTTGGATATGCAAGTGTCCTTGGAAGATATGCAGTGTGAGTATTTTTTTTAAAGATGTATAATTTTAATATAAATAAGTGATGTTGTACTATGGATCTCATTCCAGCTGTAATTTTTCCCTCCACACTATCTTCAAGTTCTGTCCTTGTTGCTGTATGTCCATGTAGTTCATTGCTTTTGACTGCCCCATAATATTATGTCACATGCCTCTACTTTGTTTGAAATCTCTATTGGAATGAAAATGTGCCATGAACAGCCTTGTGCAGGATCACTTTGGAGTTTGTATGAGAATTTCTCTCAGGTATATACTGTAAATAGTGTCAGATTCTATTGTAAGATAACTGTCCTTAGGTCTGCACAACCACCAGCAATGTATGAGGATTCCTCATTCCCCAAATAATCTCTAACTCCTGACATTATGGGACTTTTCCATTTTGTACCAATCCGATGGACATAAAGTTATTTTAGTGTTGCTTTAATTTACATAGCTCTGGGTATTGTGGCCTATCTTTCTGTGTATCTGTTAGCTCTTTCTATTTCCTTTACCATGAATGCAATACTTATATCTTTGGGCCATTTTCCTATTGGAGTTCGTGGTTATTTATTTATTTTTATTTTTTTGAAGTTTTATATATTTATTTTAGAGAGAGCATGCTTGTGAGGTGGGGGTGAGGAACAAAGGGGGAGGGCCAGAGGGAGAGCAAGGAAGGAAGAATCTCAAGCAGACTCCCTGCTGAGCGTAGAGCTCCATCTCACGAGCCTGAGATCATGACCTGAGCTGAAACCAAGAGTCCAGTGCTTAACTGACTGAGCTCCCCAGGTGCCCCTCATGGTTTTTTCTTACTGATCTGCAGGAGTTCTTTGTGTAGTCTAGAAATCAGTATCTTGTTGGTTTTACTTAGGATAAGTATCTTTTCCTTTAAAAAAAAAAATTATTTATGTATTTGAGAGAGAGAGAAAGGGCACACAAACCTAAGTTTATAAAGATATTCTTCAACATTTTTCCTATATTAGTTTTTCAGTTTTATCTTTCACATTGATATCTCTAATTCTCTCTGAAGTTCATATTTTTAGGTAGAGGGCAAGTTTTATTCTTTTTCATATAGTTAATCAGCTTTCCAACTCTGAATCAGTCTAAATGACCGTCTTTTCTTCACTGAGTTTTGATGACATTTTTCTTACATACAAAGTTCTTGTTATATAAGAGAAATATAATATATTTATACATAATTATATTTCGTACATATTCATTCTATTCTGAATCATTGGACTATTTCTATATCTACACAACTTTTTTGGGAAAAACAACAATTATTGTCACCAAGGCTTTGCTGCATTCCTGAGTATCTGATAGAGTGAACTATGCTCCTCCCTCTTTGCTCTTCTTTTTCAAAAGTATCTTAGCTGTTCATTGTTCTTTATTCCCCATATTCAAGTTACAGTAACTTGGCTGTTTTCGGGAAAAAAAAAAAAAAGTCCTGGGGCGCCTGGGTGGCTCAGTCGTTGAGCGTCTGCCTTCGGCTCAGGTCGTGGTCCCAGGGTCCTGGGATGGAGCCCGTGTCGGGCTCCCTGCTCCGCGGGAAGCCTGCTTCTCCCTCTCCCACTCCCCCTGATTGTATTCCCTCTCTTGCTGTGTCTTCCCCTGCCAAATAAATAAATAGAACCTTTAAAAAAAAAAAGTCCTTTTAGAATTCTGACCGGAATTTCAAGAAATCGGTTATGTTATCAGCTCTGCGCAACAGCCAGCCTTCCCGGCTGCGCTGATGCTACCTGCTGCCTCCAGCTAGTGCTGGGCGGGCATCCATAGTTTTGTTTGTTTGTTTCTTTCTTTCTTTTTTAAGATTTTACTTATTTATTTGAGAGAAGAGAGTAAGTGAGAGAGAGAGAGAGCACAAGCAGGGGGAGTGGGAGAGGGAGAAGCAGGCTCCCCACTGAGCAGGGAGCCCGATGCAGGACTCGATCCCAGGACCCTGCGATCCTGACCTGAGCCGAAGGCAGACGCTGAACCGACTGAGCCACCCAGGCGCCCCAGGACATTGATAGGTTTCTGCCCTGAGGAGGGATGGCTTGTGCACAGGGCCTCCAGGGGCACTTTGGGGGAGAAAAAACGCACAGCAGGAACGGGCTCCCTCCCCTTCCTGTCTTCCTGTCGTGTGTGCTTTCCCTTCCCTCCATTCCCAGCGCCCGACCAGGTCTGTAAGCTCTGGATCCATCGGTCCCCCTCACGCTTCAGCGGCCCCTCCAGGGTTTAAGGTTTAATGCTGGAAGCTAAGATCCTGAGTTTTTCACCATCTTGTCAGGAGCCAGAAATCTTTCAGTACCGTGTTTCAAATACATTTTCTGCTGGCCTCAAAAACAAACACCACAACGCCAACTCCTTATAGATTTTTTTTTTTAAAGATTTTATTTATTTATTTGAGAGGGAAAGAGAGCGAGGGAGAACATGAGAGCGGCAGAGGGAGAAGCAGACTCCCTGCAGAGCAGGGAGCCCGATGCGGGGCTCGATCCCGGGACCCTGGGATCATGACCTGAGCTGAAGGCAGACACTGAACCGACTGAGCCACCCAGGCGCCCCTCCTTATAGATTTTTTTTTTTTTTAAAGATTTTATTTATTTATTTGACAGAGAGAGACAGCGAGAGAGGGAACACAAGCAGGGGGAGTGGGAGAGGGAGAAGCAGGCTTCCCGCAGAGCAGGAAGCCCGATGCGGGGCTTAATCCCAGGACCCTGGGATCATGACCTGAGCCGAAGGCAGATGCTTAACGACTGAGCCACCCAGGTGCCCCCCTCCTTATAGATTTTTAAAGTAACTTCCTGTACAGTAACTCTGTGAAATAGATAAGGCAGGTATTATCATCTTGGGCTTCAGAAAAGCTCTGTAAGTTCCCTAAAAGTACAATGTGGGGAAGAAATGAAGACGGAACTAGAACCTCAAACTGCTCCCTCCTGTTCCAAAAGAATCTGGACAGAAGTGGAAGACACAGGACTCTGCCCTGCAGCTCCTAGTCTCCTCGCTGCCTTTTTTGGCCTGTGTCCCTGGGATTTGGACGCAGTCCTGAGCCTGTTTCCTCATGTCTGGGATGGGCTAGGTGATCCCTAAAGCCCTTTCCAAAATTATGAGCTCCTGAATACTCAGGGGAGGACCCAAGGCTGCTTTATGAGAATTTCAACCTTTGGTTGTTCTTGCTCTTTTTCTGCTGAAAGTGCTAATGAAAAGTGAAGTGGTCAAAATGCCAATAGCCTGCAGGGTTGCTGTGGAGCTCTTCAAATACGGCTTCGGGATAAATGGAGTGGGTTTTGTTGGGAGAGTCGCTCTTTAACAATTGAAGGGGGATGGTGCTCCTGACATTTGAGTTTCTGTTCCTAAAAATCAAGCGCTACTCAGGGGGCGCCTGTGTGGCTCAGTCATTAAGCGTCTGCCTTCGGCTCAGGTCACGATCCCAGGGTCCTGAGATCGAGCCCCGCATCGAGCCCCGCATCGAGCCCGGCACCGAGCCCGGCATAGAGCCTTGCATCGAGCTCCCTGCTCAGTGGGAAGCCTGCTTCTCCCTCTCCCGCTCCCCCTCCTTGTGTTCCCTCTCTCGCTGTGTCTCTCTCTGTCAAATAAATAAATAAAATCTTAAAAAAAAAAATCAAGCACTGCTCTTGAGGGAAAAGGTGCTCAGAATCACCGAGGAACTTTAGAAAACAAACAAAGCCCAGAGACTGATGTGTTGCCAAGGGAGCCAGGGCTGAAGAGAGGACGGAAGGGAGAGGTCCCTACTTGGTAGACGAAGAAATGGACACTGCCATTATGCAAAAGCAGTATTTGCTTCAGGGGGGAAAAAAAAAAAAACAAGAAACAAAACACTTTTTTTTTTTTTAATGAGAAGGGGCTGAGTGAAAGAAAAGAGAGTATAAAGAAGGCAATTCATTTAAAATCCTGACTCTATCTCCATTACTAAGCTATGGGAGTCAACAATGGGAGACAAGATCCCAGACTGCAGAACGAATTGGAAGCACTTCATCCTTCACTGAAAAGTCAATGCATTGGAGGCTCCTTATGAATTGAGAAATGGCAAAATTTAATGCTGAATACTGTCTTGTCTATCAATAATGTCCATATTTATTTAGGCTAAGAAAAACAAAGATGTTTTCTTTAGAAAGGTTTGAGTCAAGTGTGATAGTCAACACATCCCTATTTGTGAGGGTCCCTTGCATTGCCTTTCATGGAGTCCACTTTCCAATGACCTAACACTATTTCTATTGTAATTGCACATCTACACTTAGGTTCGATTCTTTTGTCCACATTTGCCGAAAGATTCCATCTCATAACAAGTTTGGCTGATATTTTGGGTTTGTCTGTTTGTTTTTCAAGACTGGTTCAGGGCAGTATCTCAATGCTGGTATTAAACTTAAAATCTCTTGGACAGTTTTGTTTTGTTTGTTTGTTTGTTTGTTCTAAGTGAGCTCTATGCCCAGCATGGGGCTTGAACTCACCACTGTGTGCTCTACCAACTGAGCTAGGCAGGTGCCCCATCTTGGATAGTTTTACAAGAAGACACTTAGAAACAAATTCTGAGCTATGATGGAATCAAAGTTTTATCCATAAAAGACTAAAATTCTGTTGAATATAGGCCAATTATAAACAAGTTTATTCACCTGCATGTTCGTGGGGCTTCTAACTCCGAGACTAGCCTGCCATACGCACAAAGAGAACATTTTGGCAATAGCTCTGCCTTTCTTGGATGGTTAAGCCTTTAGACCGTGTTGTAAATTACAAAACAGGAATCGGACGTCCGAACAGCTCAGACTGTACACCCTAGGTTTCTATATTCTATATTATTTGTGAGTACTTTGGTGTTGTTAAATCTTCAAGAGTTTCCAAATTGAAATCCCATATTCTTATTTGTTCACAAGCAATTGAAAAGACTCTACAAGAGCAACTGACTTACTAAGAAAAAAGACTCTGGGTTTCTGTAATTATGCAAGACCACCCTGCAGTTGAACTGGTGCCTGCCTCTGTCCCCTCCTCCAGCACCAGGCACACCTCACTTCCAGTCACCAGGCTTCTTTTGGTTCCTAAAAAGAATATGCCCTCACCCACCTCAGGACCTTTGCTCATGCTGTGCTTTTTGCCTACAGTGAGCAGACTTCCACTTTCCCCAGCTAACTTCTACTTCTCCTTAAGATTTCAGCCCAAATGTCACTTCCTCAAGGAAGCTTTCCTCAGTCCCTGGAGGACTTGGCCTCTTTTCTCTTATGCACCCCCTCCCTCCTAAGGCAGAACCCCCCTGTTTTTGCACACCATTGCTCCCTCAGCCCCAATGCGGTGCCTAGCACATCGTAGGTGTTTGAGTTCTCAGGTGCATACACAGGGTACCCCAAACACAATCAGCCTGCTTCACTAAAACGTCTGAGATTTTGAAACACAGGACTGGAGGGTATCTCAATTGATTACTTGACCCCCCTTCTCAATCTTTAGAAACAGGTGATGAGCAAGTAGAAGAACACATTGCTGAAACAATACAGTGGTTTGAGCATCTTACTATGTGAGCAGGTCTGCATGAACGATTGTGATTAGGAACTCCACTTTAGGTCACACACTGCAGGGAGCATCGGTAGATACGCGGTCTGTGAAGCTGAGGCCGCTCTCTTTGCGTGCGGGCAGAGATTGTGATTCTTCTTATCCACGGTGAGGCAGTGCATCCCGGACACGCAGAGCCTGCGCTCCTGCAGGGTCCCGTTTGTGAGGCTGGGAAGCTGCCGCCCGATGAGACCATAGGTGCTGTCCATTCCTCTGACTACGGGTTTTTGTTGTGGCTTCATTTATTTGTTTGTTTAGCGATTGCAAAGTCAGTGTAGAGGCAGAAGTGTGTGGCTCTTTCAACCGTTCCCCTGAGAGGAAGGAGTAGAACGCATTTAGGGATGGCATTTCTGGCACGAAGTGTGTTTTCCTAAGGCACTCTAAGAATGGGGGCCATTTTACCATTACTATTTCAAATGGGTGTCATGAAAGATGTGCACGTGTGTGTCCACTCGGCTTATTCTCTAACCTTGAAAGGCCCGTTTTCGCCTCGTACCAACTCCTCCATGCAGCTTAGCACGGAGAGAGGATTGCTGTTGCTGTCTAGCGCCCATAATTAATCCCGCAGACACTGAGGATTTAGGACTGTGGCTGACTTCAAATGAAAAAGTCACTGTTAGCATGTGAAACAGAGACCATACGTTATAAGCGAACCCTCTGAATGATTTAGAACGTCAAGATAATTTCTATGTTGCACTTAGGGAAGGTGTTATTACCTATGGCCCTTCACACTTTTCAAAGACATTACAGACCCGCAAACGTGGAAAAATGCAGTGTGTTCCCTTTGGTTGGTCCGCCAGAAAATGTGTGTGATTTTAAACATGAATATAGTGCAAACCTCAAATTACTAGTTATGAAGGTTGTCTTTCTCTTTACCATCAATGTGGCGAGTGCAAACATAGGCAGACGCCGGTCCGATTGGTTAGTGTAATCCAATTGTTGAGTTGAGCTTCTTTTCTTGTTCCTGCCATGACTAATTTGCGGTTTTGCAAAGTGTTTCTGAATGTCAGACACATCAATTATGAGAGGTGGGAAAGATGCATAAGGAGAGCAGTAAGAGGAAGAGGAGGTTAAGAAATGTTTGCAAAGAACTAAAGTAGTGATTGGAGGCAGAGGTCTTCCTGGGTGTTTGCAAGAGCAATTCTCTTTTTTAAGAAGGCGGCTGGATGATTTCCCAATTAAGGAAAAAACTCTCTGTCCACTGCCAGTCGGGACGACAGGCTGTGGGCCGTTAGTGGCCCCATTTCTTCTTCCTAATTGGTCCTCCCCTTTCCCTCGGCTGGGCTCGGAGATAAACGCGACAATGGCGCCTTCGCTCTGTAGACATGGGCGCTTTGAGGGAAGGCCCGGGGAGGTGTTCACAAACAGATTCTCTAAAGGTGTTTATTTTCCATGGCTATGGTGATTTTTTTTCCCCCTACTGAAACTCTATTATAGACCCTTTTGTTGTCTTGGCTGAAGCCTGTTGTTTCTGCAATAACAACAATAGGCCTGAAGATTAGGGTCGCATTTTATGGGCCTAGCAGCCCAGCAGGGCATCGTATTTGTATCAATCCTATAAATTCCTGGCATCAGGCCCCCTTACTCCTAGTAATTAATCTTTTTCATAAACGCTGTCATGTTTGGAGCCGTTTTATTAAGTTTCTGGTTTCTGAATTTTCTGTACGCCACTCCTTTGCCTCCTCGGTGTCAGAAATGAAATCAGAAACACAAGCACAGCAAAGCAAACAGATAGATGATTGTTTCCCGTTCCGGCTTTCTTCCCTTCCTAAGGGGTGTCCAGCAACGGAGACGCAAGGGTCACCCCTTCAGCCCTGGTGAACCCCGGCCCTCAGGTCCAAGCTCCAGCCATCGGTTGTTTGGGTTAAGTCGTGCTCCTCACTGGTGCTGATGCTCGGCGGCTGTGAGAAGCTTAAGACTCAGGAAGGAAGACTTGCTTCTTTTAGTCTCTGGCTCCCTGGTCAAAACCCTGGAGCTGGAAGGGGAGCTGGAAGGGGAGCGGTACTCACGCTGTTGGACTGGCCCTTCCAGAGCATTCAGTATTGCCGAATCCTGGCCCTTTCGCCTCATGGGGGACTGCAATTGCATTAGCGTGTGGTGGTGTGAGCAGCTTTTTTTCTTTGGCCCACTGACCTAATTGCAATAGGGGAGGTAAAATATTTTCATTACCCTCTCCCCCAGAATATAGAAATCTTCAAAGGGAACCCGGGAGGGAGGTTAGCCTCTTAACCCTAATTTCCCTACCACTACCTCAGCTTGGCTGTGCATCACAAAATTAGTCTTTAGTCACCGAGCATAGTGGCACCGGGATTGTTGTCGGTCTTGCTTTTAAAAATCATTTCATATTGTAAACCCAGCGATTATTTCATGCTGTTTAAACTATATTTGCAGTCTTTGATCATGCATAAGTAGACTCAAGTTAACCGCTGATAGAATGATGATATTGTTCTCCGTGTTTCTTTTTCTTTTTCTTCTCTGTCTTTAAGGACCCTGTGCCTAGGAGCTGGCATCCAGAAACTTCCATTACTCCATTACAACGTGCCTTTGTTTTTTAATTGGTTCAGGATTACCTATTTGCATGACAAGCAACATAATTCAGTCAGAAAAATCTGTTGTGTGTATGCTATGCATAATATATATTTATTGCATTTTATAAATTACTGATTATTTACAAATTTGAAAGGCGCCGGATTGGCATAGAACACCGAAGAGGAGAGAGTAGTAGTCATGGCTGATTATTGCTATTGTACCGCAGGCTGGTTTCTCCTCTCCTTCCTCCCCCTCCATTTTTCTTTGGGAGTTTTCTGTGGGCCACTCTTTTCCGCACCTCGCTCCCCAGCGGGGAGACACTGTACCTCCACAAGTGGGGGCTGAAAATGGGGCAAAATAGGTTTTGAATAGCAGCGTCAAATAAATTCAAGTGCCTTTCTAAATATATTGCAAGATTAAGTAATTAAGGATTGTAAAGCACTTGGAAAAAATAAAGTACCGTGTAAGTGCTAAGTAATAAAGAGTAATCATAACAGTAATAAAAGGGTGAACGGCTCAATCTTTCTCCCTTCTTTCTCTCCAAGGATTTTCATCATTTCAGATTTGGCTCCTGACTACAACTCTTTTCTTTCTAATGAAGAAGCCGGGCTGGAAATCATAATAATGAGGAGTTGTTTTTTTTTTTTTTTTAAGGTTTGTTTAGTGACTTATGGAGATCACTCTCTACCCTGCCTTCTCCCCTCCATCCTCCACGGCTGCTCACCCCCAAAGATTTAAGCTTCATTCTCATGGGTGGGCTGCAGAGGAGCTTCCTCCAGAGGACACCCTTGTGCCAAACATGGACACTCCATCAACCTCATGATGAATTTGTATGATTCATGTCACTTTTCAATATACTTGAGACTGCTTGCAGCGACTGCTACTGTTTCCCATTGTAGGTGGGGCAGTTCATTCCTCTGGGCAACTTTTACTTACTTATTTATTTTTAAAAAGATTTTATTTACTTATTTGACAGAGAGAGAGAGAGAGGGACAGCGAGAGAGGGAACACAAGCAGGGGGAGTGGGAGAGGAGAAGCAGGCTTCCTGCTAAGCAGGGAGCCCGATGCGGGGCTTGATCCCAGGACCCCGGGATCATGACCTGAGCTGAAGGCAGATGCTCAGCCGACTGAGCCACCCAGGCGCCCCTCCTCTGGACAACTTTTACAACAATCTGATTTCCCTTGACTTCTGGATGCTCTCTCTGTGTGACTCTATTTATCAAACATGTGTATTTGTATATTTTTTAATATGGCATACATATTCGTTTCTATCAGTGCTTATTTTCCACTTCCTCCGACCTTTGGCCCAAAAGCATCTTTTCTTGTGTGCACGTCCTTAGCACGATCTGTCTGGAGATCTCAAAGCCTCACACAGGTTGGGACCAGGATCCCTCTGGCTTTTGTGCTCACAGGTACGCAGACCACACGCATGATTTGGATGGACCAGGGATCTAATTTGAATACATGGTCCTGGAGCTGGCAGATTTTCAGCCCGTTGTTTGGATATACCAAATAAGGCTTAACAATATAGGTTCAAAATTGTCATTTGCTTTTCACTTTCAAGCAAATGTCTCTGATGCTTTACATTAAATGTGGAATGCCATAGGATGCAAGTTTTCTATGCTTTTTCTGTACTATATCACCGCACAGCCCGTATGACCAATATAGAAACTTGTTTGATGGCCCTTCCGGGAATGGGACAGAGAATTGAGATTCAGTAGGCACTCTGGTTAAAGAGCAGTAATAATTAAACAAAAAATAAAACAGTGGCTTATAAAAGGTTTTCTTTGTTTTTCTTTTTAAGAATGGCTCCAGGAAATCTCTTTAATTGAGGCATGGGATATTTTGTGTGTATATTCAATAGAAACAGACCTCAAGGGAAACTATATGTCATGGAGAAGTCAAAGAAGAAATGTCCAAGATTCTTCACTTGGAAAATAGGAGGTGACTTTATTATCACCGCATGAGAATTTGAAATTCTCCAATAAATCTTAAGTCCAAAACACCATCAGCATTGATGGTATAAGATTTCATTCTTAGAAAAGTACAATTCTTTCAAGATTTTTTTTTTTAGTTTATTTATTTATTTTAGTAACCTCTACACCCAACATGGGGCTCAAACTCATGACCCCGAGATCAAGAGTCGCCCACTCTTCCAACTGAGCCAGCCAGGCACCCCTGATTCTTTCAAGTTTTTAGAAATGACCCCAAAGCATCTAGAAGTCAGGCTTCAGTACCCACCCAACACCTTTTGGTCTTTTCTTTATTCATAAACCCATTCACACTGATTCTGAGGTGCCCTTCATACCTAGTAGTGTGGGAGACACAAGTGATCTACAGCAGAGCTGCAGACCCAAAAGTGGGGGACAGGAATTTAAAATTAGGTGAAGAAATTTTGAGTCTATAATAAAATTCTAAAAGGCAAAATAAGAAGTTCTTGTTTGAGTCTTAATTCCACTGATGATTTTTTGCATGTGACTTCAATCAAATGGCTTGTCCCTTTTAGTACTTTGTTTCATTAGTGAGTCATAGTGTTCAAAGAGGTGCTGGGAAGATTAATAATAATTACTTATAAAAAATTAATTTTGATATAATGGTCTAATAATTTAAAATAGTCTTTAAGAAACCTCTTTAAAAAACTTTCATGAGTTATTTTATGTGTTAAAATATGGAATGGTTTATAAAGTAATTATATAGGGAATATGTTATCATAAACATGCAGAACTGTGGAGTTATACCTCTTAATTAGATTTCATGAGATGTAAACAGATCTGGACATTTGGAAGAACCATTGTTATTATATTTGAGTTGATTTCCCAAGAAGAAAGTTAACTTTTTTCTGGACGACTATAAACATCTTTCAAATTAGTAAGTACAGTTTTTGTCTGTACTAACATTTTCTTTCCCTAAAAAATTATTTTCCAGGAACCTGCAAATTGTGAATTCAACAAGACACGACTGTATGACTAATATACTAAAAATAAAAAGACGATATTGTACAGAGATATGACAAGCAGCTCAGAGCTGAAACTGTTTTCCTTTTTTAATCTAACACTTTTGCTTGCCAACACGGTTTTTATTAAAATCTGAGTAGAAGCAAATGTAGATGTGAAACATAGTCATAAATCCTTTTGAAGTGGGTTAGGTTAAGGGAAGAGAGTAAAAAAAATTTTAAATATAAACTGAAGTTTCCAAAAATATGTAACATCTTTAAAAAGCTTCATAGGGAAACACAATTTGTGAAACTCCTTTATTATGGTAAGTTACCTGAACAAATATTCAGACAAATGAATGAAAGAACATTTGTAATTTATAGCAAAAGACAGAGACATTTAAAACAATAGAAGTCATACCCAAATGAGAATTCTCAAGTATGGGCATTCATATTTTTACAAAAACATATAAAATTTGTCAGTGATAAAATCAGCAGATTACAGATTGAAGGAGCAAGGCCATTAATGATTTACTCCAGGCCCTATACACTTACTTCCTTCTGTTGTGTTGGCCTTTTTTTTTTTTTCTTCTTTTAAATACTCAGAACCTTCAGTCGATTTCAATTAGGCCAATTGGAAACATCATTAAACTTTGCCACTTTTGTGGGTGGGAACCTGAGCACATTTATTTGTTTTTGAGGCCTTTTGAATTCCACCTTTGCCCAAGGGAAGGTCCCCACCCCCCGCCCCCCAGCTAGGACCAACTCTTGGATGCCTTTTGAAAGTGCTTAGGGGCACCCTGAATCGAGGGCAGAGTGGCAGAGTCTGCGAGGGCTCCCGAACAGATTGTGTAACTGTTGCACAACCAGTGTGTACACGTGTGTCACTAATTTAATTTTAATTTTACTGTATGCGTTTGTATAAGAGCCTGCAGCTGTCATGTGCTCATCATCTGTCACTGAACTATCACTAAGCCATGCTGGGCTAAGACAGGATTATAAACGATGAACTGCCATGTGCTCTAAATCTTCTTATTTGCCTAGCCTGGAAGGTATGCCCTGTAAAATTTGATTGGCAATGTGCTCTAGGCCGGCCATTGACTTTTGAAGGCCTTTTCTATTGGTTCTTTGAGCAGCTCTCGGTGGCCATATTGACCGTCACCTGCTGATTCCTGCATGGGACTGACCTCCAACCTGCACCCCTCATCTTTCCCCCACTTGTCTGGTGACCAGCTCGGAGGCTGCAAAACAGGCCCTGTCGCTCTGGTGGCACGTGCACTATGTAGGGCATATGGCTGACTGGTTGTATGCAGAAGAGGGTAACTGAAGCCAAGCAGACCCGGCACTGTTACTGCAGCAGATGGGGGAAGCGTGGCATTCAATATTTAGACAGATGCCACCTCCTTATTCCACCTGTCTGGAAGTTGGACATTGTACAGAACGAACTGTCTGCCTAATGATGAAGGAAACAAAGGGCACATTTATGAAGCGCGGCAGAGCAGTGCATTTACTGGGCATGCACAATATAATTGTTGACCATAACAATAAACGTAAACTGCTACCGGTCAGAGCGGCTGATGCATACACACAAGCACCGTAGGACTGGGGAGTTGTTACTTTTCACCAGTTGTTTTGGTGCCTTTAATTTTGATGACCGGCGGTAATAGATAGGACTCTAAGTTTGTGAGGAATGCCTGATCAGAGTCAGATTTTCTCAAATGATAGTCCGTGCTCCTTTCTTGTTAAAATCCTCGAAACAAGTGTCTTTTCCTCTCTGGTTTGCATGGCTCTTGAAAATTCAGTCCTTTTCTCATCTCTGAGTGGTTTCTAACCAAGCAGAAAACAAAGAAGTTATCTTTGTAAACTGCTACTATTTTGATGAGTTTGGCTTCAAAGTGAGTATATCTTTTTCCTTCAAATGCAAAATACTGACGTTGCTGAACCATAGCAACTTATAGATTGAATGAGATATGAAAAATAATGGTGCATATTCTTTGAGGGTATGGATTTTTCCCAGTAGGTCACTCGGTGTGGTCTTTTGTGTACTTTAACTTGTAAGTTGTTTTATCCCTTTCCTACAGATTAACTTTTTTCTGTCAATACTAGTTTTTATTTATATGTAAGGTTGCTTCACATTGTATCAGTGGATGGGAATAAGTATGTGCAGTTTATGAATTTCCCATAGACCTCACAGGAGTAGAAGTTGACTAGCTCGTTAAGAAGCAAAATAATCCTTGGTTTTATGCATCTAGGATTTATTTATCATAACCACAGGTACGAGATGGAAGTCCTCTTTCACAAGGAAATAGTGAATGGAATTCTCCAAGCCAAAAAAGTTGAAGGGAATAATTTACAAAAACTAATCAAAGGTCGAACTTTTTCAGAAGCACAGCACATCATCCCTGTTTTAGAATTGGCCTGTGTGATAAGGCAGAACCCTCTTTTTCAAGATTCCTCGATATCTATTTCCAGGAGCATCGCTGATCTGAAACACCCAGGATTATTATTTTTAGGTGAAGCCACAAGGAACAAACAACCTTAGTTGAATAAATAACTGAGAAGCATTTGAAGCTGGGAACTTTTTGTTTTATTTTCATCCAGGTATGATTTTTCGGGGCAGCATTCTTTTTTTTTTTTTTTTGATTCGTTTTTCTTCAGTGATTATTTCACATGAAAATCCCATTTGACGAAAGGCATATGGAAGGGAAGGGAGGTCGCTCCTAATTGAACAACCTAGGACTCGTGAGGTTAATTACAGATATTAACGCTCTGGTTCTTCAGCTTCTTGCCCTCAAGAAGCCTCTAGCTTCCAAATGACCTGGCTCCAACAAAGAGACTCTCTTTAGCCCATTAACTAATTGATAAAAATGTGAGTGTTTAGAATGAGTCTAATTAAATCACCGAGCCGTACAATTACTAGTCCATTTGGTAGCTGTTGGGAGATGGGCAACCTCAGCTGGAATTGTAGGAGAATAAAAGATAAAAATAAAAGGGGGCTTAAACAAGATCATTCTGAAAGCTGTTCATTTGAAGACAAAGTACACATTTGCCCGAAATATCTACGTTTGCTACTTCAAATGCGTTCCCTTTCTAGGGTAGCACAATCTTGGAAAAAGAAAAGTAATGTCTTTTTTCTTCTTGTTTAAGAGTGGGCATGCTCCACTTTGTCTAATAAAGTTACACGGGTGGCTGGGACATTTTTTCTGCATCAGCGTTAAGCTAAATTCCCTTAGAGCTTAGGACATTGAGGTTTGTCCCATCGAGCTTTTGTTTGAGGGCCGGCAAGTGTTGTGAGCAATAGACGTTTGAAAACCCAGAGCGGGTTCCGGGACTTCTTACATTACCTGAGGCTGTTTCTAACTCACCGTGGCTGCAGCAGCTCTGATTCATGGTCTTTCTTGAAGGCCTCAAGGCTGGAGTCGGCCAGGGCCATGGCTGGGGGGATGAGAACCACTGACTCAACAGTGGGAGGTTCCAGGGCGCCAGGGTGGCTCAGCGGGTTAAGCATCTGCCTTTGGCCTGGGTCATGATCTCAGGGTCCTGCTCAGCGGGAGTCTGCTTCTCCCTCTCTCTCTGTTCCTCCCTCCTCCCTCTCAATAAATAAAAAATCTTAAAAAAAAAACCCAAAACAGTGGCAGCTTCAGCAGAGCCTATACAACGCACCAGCCACACAGCCCACACACTTACTTTTCGTCTCCAGTTGAGAGATGTTTATGGGCTCCTTAGTGGGGGACAACGCAAGGATGATATGATACACTCCTCACTGACATTTTTAAAGCAGTCTATTAATCAGAGAGCCAAGGGATTTAAAAGGGGGAAACATAATTTCTGAAGATCTATTGAATATTTTTCTCCATTTATTAAAAAAGAATACTCTATGGCCAAAAAGCTAATTTATCCTGATGTATCAACTAATCTAGATTGACATCAGACTCTATTGAGACAGGTAATATAATGGATGGGAGAGAAATTGGATCCGAGTTCTCTATTTTTTATAACACCTTTGTAGTAGGTGGTCATAAAAATAAAACTGTGGCTTCTTGAAGGAGCACTCCTATACTTAATCAGGTGTTGGGGTCTTCTATTTTAGCCCTGAGAGATGGTTACTTGTTACTATTGGAAGCACTGGGCTGGTGTCCAAGCAAGAGTTATTTTCGAAGTTTTTGTGATGTCTAATGGTTGAATATACATATTAGCATCTTTCAATTCTCCCGGGGCACATTCTTTGCCAGAGACATTAATATTGATAAACAGTGGGCCCATCCATACACTCTACATTAATATGAACTCAAGTAAAAAGTGTTAAAAGCACATTCCATTTTTTAATCATTTACTCCTAGTCTCCAAGAGGAGGTATTTCCTTTCTGATTATCCTGTCATTCAACTCATGCTAATTAATGAGTGTAACAGAACTTTCGCAGACAGTTTGGTTGCAGGTGTATTCAGACCAAGGGAGATTTAATTACTTGCTAATTGCCTGGTGTCCAAGGTAACATAATATTATAGTTGCAAATGCTATGGTATTAATCCATCTTAAAGAAGAGCAGCGTGGCTCAGTCTCTATGTTCAGAGACTCCTGGAGGACACAGTTGGCATTGCTACAAGTACATTGAGGATGGGGGATTGCAGTCTTTTGTATTCGCCACTGAATACCCAGTGTCTGGCTTGGGGCAAGACACATACTAGACGCTCAGTAAATATTTATTGAGTAAGTGAATGTGAATGAAAGTAAGCCAACCACAATACAGTGTGAGTTATCTGAGCACAGAAGGGAAAGCTGTAACTTAGAACCTTAAAAACAAAAATAAAGGGATAAAGGAATAAAACTAGCATTTTCTGAGTACTTTCTGCCATGTATCATAATTTACGTAAATTCTCTCCCTTTATCATCTCAGCAGGGTAACTTAGTAATTAAGGCTGTCTTTGGATAAGAAAGCTGTGGGTTCAAATCCTACTTCTTACTAGCTCTAGGTCCTTGGCCAGTTTGTCTAAAAGCCTCAGTTTGCTCATCTGTAAATGGAGGGTGTGGGAATGATGCTTAACTCAAGGAATAGTTGCAAGAGTTAAACAAGATATATAAAAAGTCTAGCATATGGTAGGCAGTCAATAAAGCAGTCATTACTTTTTATCGTATAATGGTATATAAAGTAGGTACTATAATTGCCATTATACAGAATGGATATTTAAGACTCAGAGAGTTTCAAGAATTTGCCCAAATTCACAGAACTGGCAGGGGGGCAAGCAGAACAGCCTGACTCCAAATCCCATGCTTCTTCCACTACGTCAGATTACTCAAAGGATATCTCGTATCTGAGTATCTGTGGCTTGATGACTCTGATTAGATGACTCTAATCAGCCCCTAAAACCAGCCCCTAAAAGTAAGCTGGGTAGTTTGGAAAGCTTCATTAAATGTTGGAGCCCAGCATATAACATGGCAATAATGAATTTCCAAGTGTGTCATGGGTCGTGGTTTGCCAGCATTGAAATGCCACTTGCTGTCTCACCCTGATCCTGGGGTGGACATACGGAGAGGATGGATGGCAAAACCATCAGGAAAATGCTGCACAGTTACTTAAAATCAAGTAGCCAAAAATCAGATCAACGGAAGAAGAAATGTAAGGACATAGTGACTTACACATCAAACCTCATAGCGTTGTGTTGGATGACTGGGTGCATGCACCTTCTAAGAGGCCAGCTTGTCATTCATCTTAAGCAATGGAGTGGATTTTTGGCCAAAAGTTATATAGCATTTTAGGCCCAACCTCAGGTGAGTCTGTAAGTGTCTGTTGCGAAGAAAGTGTTAACTTGTTAATCTGGTTGGCCATACCCAAAACCTTCTGACGTCATCTTTGATTAAGGACAATGGCTCCTTTCGCCTGTGGGATGAATGCTAGGAAGTGAAGACACCTGGATTTTTCTATATGCTGTTTCTGACACTGGTTTTGTAGAGCTCCATAAACTGAACGCAATCACATTCATCCTTCTTTTCAGAGCTAACTCTATAAGGAAGTCAATTTTGCAGTCTTTTTGATCTCGATGGCTAAGGACAGTTTCCATTCTTTTGTGTTACCCACATAGATCCGTTCCTTGGTCACAGGTTTTGGCCCTTCCTCTGTCAGTCATCATATCATTGGCCATAAGCAGGAACTTGTTAGACTATGTGAACGACTCAGGGCGACATCAGTCTGCTGGGAATTTGTCTTAAAGAACATGGTGGACCATTAGGTATGGCATTGTCCCCTCGGAGATATTGTTCTTCCACCTTCCTCCTCATATTTCCAGTCTCTTTGCACTTCCCTTCCTAACAAAACCTCATGCCAGTCACTAACATTAATAGGCAATGTTTTATTTTCCCAAGGATCTCTGCCTTACAAGCTGTGGGGCAGAGACTTCCAGCTGTTCACCAAGAATTCCTCCTCTTCTTTCTCGCTACCCAGATAGTCTACAGTTCCCAGATTCCCTTGCAGTTATGTGTGACCATGTGACAGAGTTCTAGATGGTGTGAATGGTTCAGGGTGACTTCCATGCCTTTTCCCCATTCTGGCTGACTGGGATGGAGAATGATCAAGGGGACTTTGAAGTCATGTGTTGAAGGTGGCAGAACCTCTGGGTCCCTGAACAGTGCTATCTCTGACCAGCACGTGCCTGGAGTATTTTAAGGGAAAAAAAAGAAACTTGATGTCTATTTGTTATAGCAGTTAGCATTACCCTAACTCATACAATCAGGGTTTCTACTGTGAAATAAATGGCATGATCCAGCACAAAAGGAATACCAGGTACCGCTAAACAGATGGTGGGACCTTTGAGGGCTAGAATTGTCTTCAGTTCTGCTTTTCCTACCGTAGAGGTGACTTCCCTTCTTACAGAGATTTCTGGATTTTGATGACATTTGGGAGCAATTAAAATAATGCTTTTCCCCCAGAGCTTGTTAATTTGTGAGGTGAGCCTCATTTGTAGTAGATCCCACCCCATGGAGCTTCTCAAATGCAAAGTCAAGACATAGGTCTAAAGGGCAGGGTCCCTGGTGCAAGGAGCAAGGTGAAGCAGTTATTGGAAAGTCATTAGGCATCCAGATAATTTCCTACCTTGGGGCTTTTATCATCTAGACTGTAATGTTGTCACCTTTTTCTCCGTGCTCAAGCCACAGATGGAGGCTGCCCACATGATCTGTCAGGGGAGAAATATTTCTTAGCAAAGCACACTAGTCTGCTCTTTCCTAACCCATTGTCATCAATTGACCATTTGGGGAGGAAGGGCTTGGTTTTAATTTTGTCTGAATCATTAGGATGCTTATCCTACTATTTCATGATGAAGAAATTTATTTAAGCCCGTGAATTGCCTCAGAGGACAATGAACCAATGAATTTTTGACCTAAGAAAATGTCATGTAGACATCTCCTGTCTGTAAAGACAGGTGTTTTAAGATTAATGAACCCATTCTTACATTAATAAATTTCAAGGTTTGCACTGTTTCCTGGAGGGACAAATCCACACATTTCCTGTCTCAAGCCTATGCAGGCTCCCTTCTCAAACTCTGGGATGTTATCAAGAAACTCAACTTTGGTGGGACTCATATTTCTCATCACACTTTCCAAGAGAGGCTAGAGGCTTTCAATCATTATCAGTGTGGGAGAAAAAAAGCTAAAGGCTTTTGGATCAAAATCTAACAAATGCCTCAGACTTGAGTAAATCTCCACCAATAAGCACATTCTCTATCACAGCAAAGTTGAGGAACATAATCTGAAACCAGAAAGGGAAGCATCAGGCAACCGGGAAGTATATGAAGATAATCATCTGCCCAAACCCCCAGCCATTGTCTGTGGGCCAACGCGCCATATGCACTGTACATTGATTATGATAGTAAAGGGATTATATTCATTTTGGGCATTTTGTATATTACTGAAATCCAACAGATGGGAAATTGGCAGGTCTTGTCAAATAGAAATTTCAACATAAACTCAAGTGGGCTGATAAAATCCTCATAAACCATTTTAGAATATCCCTCAACCACAAAGCTCGATGATTAAATCAAACACCTCTCAGCTCTCATCCCATGGTCATTTCATGGTGTGTTAGGGCTATAGGATGTTTTACCCCTAAAGCTCAGAGGTTATAACTTCAACTTACATAGACTGAAGCTTATGACACTGTCAGAAAAGCCTTTCGAAGTCTGTCCCTAAACAACATTTAGCCAGGCAACACTTCAATAAGACAACTATTTCAAAGTGGTTGATTTCTCACTGCTTAAGGGTTGGATTCACGTAGTATAGATAGATTAGATCAATCAACAGAGGACTAACTATATGAATGCATTGATAGACGGATAGAAGATGACAGCGTCTTTACATTAGGTTGGAAGCTTTCCAAAAGGGAGTGTCATGATTGATGCTCACTCTTTTGTTGCTGAGAGATGGGGAGAAGACAGGATGTGAATAGGCAATTTCTTAAAGGTGAGTATGGCAGATGAGCGCAAGTTTCTTCAGAGCAGGGCAATGCTTGGGAAAATGGGTAGGATGGTATCAGGGTGGGGAGCAAGCAGTACGCCCGAAGAGCTGATCACAGAATCCCAAAGGGAAAGAATTCATTGGCTGGACACACAGGCTACTTTTTACAGTGAAGATCCTTAGGTCCCTGATCATGGTGAATTGAGCAGGCCCGTAGTACGCCAAATATCATATCAATGGACCTCTCTTGTCGGTGGGTTTGTCCTGGACATTATCCTCACCACCATCATCAAAACCTGTCCTCATTCTCATCATAAATGGCAGTCATTGTTCACTAAGCAACTGTTCTATGCCAAACACTATATTACGTACTTCACATATATCATTACTAATCCTCACACTAATCCTATGAAATAATCTTATTTCCATTTTTACAGTGAGGAAAATGAGGCTCAGAGATGTGAAGTAACTTTCTCAAGGACACATAGACATAAGCAACTACTGTTGGATTTGAACCCGAGTCCCTCTGATTCCACTATCCCGTGCCGTATTCCCTTAGCAAGGTATTTTTACCTTGCCTGCTTGCAGGAAGTTTCTGAGGCTTACCTATGTCACCAGAATATTCAGTCAAGAGAAAACAGTTTTCTCATGGAAGATATTTTAGAGCATTTTCATTTCCATGTGTTCAACTGGACCTGTACCTTTCTCTCACCCCAAATTGCTTCCTGGAGAAACCTGAGCACTGAGGAAAATAGGAACTCAAAATTATATGCTGTGAACCTCTCCCAAGAGAAAACATCATGCTGATTTTATACAGGCCAAAAGCTCAGGTGTATTTTATGCGGATTTTCTCAATTGGTGACTTCAACCGTTTTGCATTTGGCACTTAATAGGGGCTCTCCAGGGGCCTCCTGCTCCTCGGAACCTCCTCCCTCCAAGATCTCGCAACCTAGTCAGGAGGCAAAACAGACACACAAAGTAAGCAATTAGAGAACAGGGAAGTGTCAGATTGCATAGAGCCGCTGCTGGAAGTAAAAGACTGTAGTGTGTGTTGGGGTGGGATGTGGGAGGTGGGATATAAATGGGCTTATTTGAGAACGTGTTGAATTTTAGGAGATGAGGCTTTTTCCAGGTACAGACACCTGGAAAATGCTGGTAATCCAGAATTAGAGCCAGGGTCAATGGTCAGCACTGCAGAGGAGGTTTCCGAGTTCTATATAAGATGATATGAGGGACGCAAGGATAAGTTCTAGACAGTTTCCATTTAGAAAGAAACAAGTAGAGGATTAAGGAACGCCCACAGTCAGAGGACCAGGGGGAGAAAGCCCAGGGAAGGTCATGTTACAGAAGCCAATGGAATGTTTGATGGAGAGCGGACTGCAGTGTCGCCAGCCACAGAGAGCAAAGGCTGGGGTTGTCTGATGTGGGGGCCCGGCTATAGTTCAGTGATTCTCTGAGCTCCTCTTAGGTAAGAGGGCTGGCCCCCACCCCTGGCAAAACTTGTAAGTTCACAGCCTCAGTTGACCCACCTAACAACTTAGACACACCCTACCTGGAAGCCAGAGGAGTCTAAACTAATGAGTTTGTACAGATCCCAAGATGTAAGGCATTAAATGAAATGAGGGAGTTGACTTATAAGCAGCAAGTGTCTACTGCACGTTTGAATATGCAATGAAATGCTTGCACGTACTGTTGGGGGCACACGGGCATGTCCTTCCTGCAGCACAAAACAACACATTTCAATTAGCAAACTAAAAAGTGAATGCCACGCTTCCGAGGCTGGTCTTCTGTGTGGGCAAGTACAGGGTGAATCCGTGAAACCGTGTAAGCGTTCAGAAAAATAATCATGTCATCTGCAAAGTACTCATTGGTAATATCTATTATAATTTTGTAAGAGCTGAAATATGGATGAATGCATTCGAAATAAGAGCACATGAACAAAAACATTTTTAAAAAATTTCTTAAAATTATAATTCACTCTGAAAAATAAAAGGGCATTTAGCATATGCTACAGGCAAAGATATTTGCCAAAAGCTAATGTATCAGCGTCATAAAATGTTTTATCCTAATTGTCTCTTACTCATCTATGCTCTGGGACAGTCGAACAAGGATAATACATACACGGGACAGATGTGGCCCAGAGAGGTTGATAAGCCTTTCGAAGTAACACAGCCACAGTGAGTTGAAGATCCAACCCATCCTGTCTTCCTCTGACTCTGGTACACACGCCACCTTAATTACAATCCTGACAAACATACCTCATCCTGGGCCTGATCCTTTAACAAATATTTGCTTATATAATGAATAAGAGTCCCAAATTGAAATGGCCAACCGTGGCAATAAATACAAAACAGCTGTCAGAGCTGCTGGTATAAATTCCAAAGGGTGGTCCATCCTCAGGGTATATCCCTGAACGCCTTAGGGAAGGGGCGTTTTGGAAGTGCAAATGTGAAACATTCACATGTTAGCACATTTTCCTCTCTGACTCCCAGGGAAAGCCAAGAAGAACCAAGCTGTAGATTTAACTAATTAAAACACTGTCAGTATCAGCAAAAGATCTGAAATGGGGTCCTGGCTAATTAGGAGCTGGGCCTGTGCCCTGATGGCATATACACTGAAAACAGTCCCTGCGCTTTCAGATGGGCTTTGCCCTGACCGAGAGCATGCAGTAGGCGTCACGCAGTGGCTTCGCTGATCCTTCTGTGAGGAATGACTTGATTGTCCCTTACTGATTTCCACCTCTAATAATAGCAACTTGCTTGCCATCACTGTTGTCTCTATTTCTGTATTAGGAGAAAATGACAAATGACTCCTTGTCCCTCTCGTCTTCAAGACTGTTGAAGGATTTTATGAAGGGTTCTTAAGTTCAAGTGCAAGAATCAGGAAGCATTTGTGAACTATCACCAGTGGGATATACAAAAGAAAAAGTGGCTTTTAACCTTTAGGAATGTGCCATCTTCCCCAATTGCCATGTGGGAAGATGAAACATATAGAACACACAAAATAATTAGCACCTAACGGTTGGCACGATTTGATTGGGAGCTAGGGTTTTTTTTTTCTTTTTAAGATTTTATTTATTTATTTGACAGAGACACAGTGAGAGCAGGAACACAAGCAGGGGGAGCGGGAGAGGGAGAAGCAGGCTTCCGGCTGAGTGGGGAGCCCGATGTGGGACTCGATCCCAGGACCCCGGGATCATGACCTGAGCCGAAGGCAGACGCCCAGCGACTGAGCCACCCAGACGCCCCGGAGCTAGGCTTTTTGGTTCTGGCTATAAATGTAATGGATCAGCTAACACGTGTTGAGGTTTTCTCATTTTAAGGTTGTGTGCTTTACAGGGAGTGTCTGGGTTAACTTCTAAAGCCACCCTGTGTGTGAGGCGCTGTTTTATCGAGAGGGAAAAAAGAGTCTCAAAGAAGTTAAGGGACTAGCTGGTGAGCAGCTGAGCCAGAGTTTCAACCCAAGTCTCTCGGACTTCGGGACTCTATGCTTTCAACCATTGTACAACACAGGGTTTTCATTCAAGGACCCAGAATTCAATTATCCCCACATTTGCCCTCCTCACTTCCCGGCCGTTTGATTTCTGGATTAGGGTCAGAAATATGTTCCTCACCGTGTGATGTGCTTCCAGCAGAAGGCACTGGGAGGTTGAGAGTGGCTTAAGGAAACCTCAGGATACAGAGTTCTGGTCTTGCACCCCTCTTTTCAAAGCACCCCACAAAAGGAAGCATCGTGCGCTGTTTATCAGTGGCCATGACGAGACAGCTTTTATAGGTGAGTGGATTTTTGCACCCCAGTGGGTCTGTGCTTCATTACCGGCGCTGAGAAGTACAGCATGGTTTGGAAGCCAAGGGGGAGAGAGAACACGGCAACCTAATTGGTCACTGCCATGAGTCTATACTCAGGGGACAGATAGCACGACCAGAGGTAATAGCTTACACACGTATTCTTGAGCTGTGCAATAGATGGAAAAGGGTCCCAGATGGATTGGGCAGGGGCTTAGTTCCGGGATTATGATGAGACAGTGGGTAATTATTGAGTGGCAGGGCCTCAGCCCTGATTAGTATCTGCAAGCTTGTCCCCTCCTTCCGAGGAAAGCATTGATAAAGATAAACCACACCGCACCATGTCCTTCCTGCGAGCACAAAACAACACATTTCAATCTAACAGGATCAGGTCTCCACTTTGATCACAATCTGTTACCTAGATGTCTTTGCAAATTAATCAGTCCTGCTTGTTTAGCTCCAGTCAGTTTATACTGCTAAATTAATAAATATACCGGGAGCAACAGAACACATAATTAAATTCTACAGTTTAATCTCCACATAATAATTTTGACCTTAGTCTGGGTCCTCCATTCTAGCCAGTAGAATGCAGACCAGACCCAGCCTTCCCTGGCTGGCTTACACTAACAGGGAACCCTATGGGTGGCCTCCATGACCCTGCAAATCGGAAGAGTCCTGATAGAAAAATGCAGAAACCGACAAATGAAAAATCCTGAGCTGGGCTTCAAGGCAGAAAAGGCAGGGGAATGAAGCAGTTGGGATTCTGGGCTGTCTTTAAAATAGAAAGCCCCCTTTTGGAAAAATTACAAAAACTTTCTCGTTTCAAAAACAAAGGACATGTGTTTGTCAAGGGCAATGCCCTAGGAGATTGAAAAACAGCACCCCACTAACAGGCTGGGAGCTCTTCTGGAGAGAACCTGGAGCCTGAGCGTGGGCTCTTTCATAATGGTCTGATGTAACGTGTTTGCTTTACTCGAAGGTCATCAAGCTGATAACCCGGCTCGTGTGCTTTGACACCGAGGCAGATGCGAAGCTCGTAAAACATCCTGGGCCTGAATCTTCCTGTAGGTCTTAAGGGTTTTTTGTAGGTTTTTCATTGGGTACCTCTTAAGAATGTGAAAATGTTTTAGTTTATTTTGTGAAGACTCGCATCATTTGTTTTTTTTTTTTAAGATTGTTTTTAAATTTATGTATTATGTATTAGAGAGAGAGAGAGAGCACAACAGGGGGAGTGTGAGGCAGAGGCAGAGGGAGAAGCAGGCTGCAGGAGAAGCAGGGAGCCCGACGTGGGGCTCGATCCCAGGACCCCGGGATCATGACCTGAGCCGAAGGCGGACGCTTAACCCATTGGGCCACCAGGCGTCCCTGGTTTTGTTTGTTAACAGTGTTTCTCTAACCCTTTCCCACTTCTGAATTATATAACCTGCTGGATGTCACGCTCACGTGTACTTTTAAAAGCTGGTCATTTGACTGTTAGTAGAACATGAGCAGAGAAAATTAGCTGATACTCCACTGAGGTGAATTGTTGCTTTGGATTGGGGTTCGACGTCTTGGGGGGCATTTTACTGTCTTCGTTTAAAGTTCGGCCTTCTGGCACCACCTCCTTGACTTCTAGAGGCAATGGAGTCAGGTGGCAAGACAGTAGCAGTTGTGAGGATGCTGAGCCGGGAACTGGGAAGTACAGGTTCATGGTTGGATCCTGCCACCACCTACTAATGACCTGGGCAGGGCACTTGACCTCTGTGGGTCTCAGTTTTCTCATCTGAAAAATAAGGGGGTTGAACTAGATAATCTCTAAGAGACTAAAATTCTGTGTCTGTGATTCCACTCACACTGAGTCAAATGGGAATTAAGGCAATTATGGGGATAATACAAACCAAAGGGACACTTTCTTCCCCCGTCTCCATGATTGGGGTATTTCAGGCAAAACTGGTTGTTGAGTTTAGTTTTTAACCTGAATTATATAGATAATTGCCCTAGTTCTGCCATGTAATTGTGTGTCTGTCAGCATAGGCTTGATGTTTCTACCAGACAACCAATGATTATAGTATTTGGTTAAATATTCGGCAGTGTGGAATTTTCATTCAGTGCTACTGAAAAAAGGGGGGGGGGGAGTGTGTGTGTGTGTGTGTGTGTGTGTGTGTGTGGCCCAGGGGTAGGGGAGGGATTATGCATAATTTGAAAGTGTGTAATATTTGGGTCACCAATGTTTTACCTAAAATGAATTGATTTCATTTGAAAAATAAGTTGGTCTTGTCACAAAAGATCTCCAACATAAATTAAACATGAGGAATGCAGCTGTGCAGTAAGATGTTAAAATACAGATGGTTTCTGAAAAAAAAAAAATAAGAGAGGCTTAAAGGAAAGGTTTTAACCTGAAATTAATTCAAGTATTATTTACTTAAATACTCTGGCATGCATTTGTGTAAATGCACCATCTATTTTTATAAGAATGATTTTATTTTGGCACTCTGAATTATGGATTAGAAACGTCTGGTGGGGGGAGGAAAGACTAGTTTATACATCTTCTGGTTTTCATCTGAAAACGTTGAGAGATTAAAATAATTAACTTCATTTTTACAATAAAATAACTCATTGCTACTTATACAAAATGGTTTATATTGGAGTTCCCTTTCAATCTTTTCCAAAAGCACCATCAATATCATTTAATATGTGGAATTCCCTGAGGAAAATCTATTAAAGTGTCCGTATGTCACCCATGTGAATAACAAATGAATTAATTATGACTGGTGCAATTACAAGGAATAGTTAATGAAGCCATAATGACCAGACTCTGGTGGTTAATTTTCAAAGCACAGTGAGAGGCAAGTGTGGCAAAAGGTCCCCAAAGAAAACAATACGCTTTGTGTACTCACCTTGGAGTCAGGGTCTTTGAGTGTGCCATGAAAGAAGGCCGGAGAGTACTTACTATGCGGATCGAGCGCTTCCTATCTATGACCATCTCACCGTGGGCACAGATGTCCTGGCAGCCGCTCAGCCAAATCCGCAGTGACCACCAACTACTCCCTTCCTACTGACCAGGGCTCCCAGCAGCATAAGGGTCCTACTTTAAGGACGACATGGTTGTTATTGAATATATCCTTTTCCAGAAACAATCGAGGGCAGTTTCCAAAAATACACAGAGTTGAGAAAGACAAATTAAAAGCTGGGGTGCCCGGGTGGTTCATTCAGTTAAGCGGGTGGCTGCCTTCAGCTCAGGTCATGAACCCAGTGTCCTGGGATCGAGCCCCGCATCGGGCTCCCTGCTCAGCGGGGAGCCTGCTTCTCCCTCTCCCACTCCCCTTGCTTGTGCTCTCTCTCTCTCTCTTTCTCTCTGTCAAACAATTAAATCTTTAAATAAATAAATAATAAATAAGTAAGTAAGTAAAAGTAAGTGAGGGGGCGCCTGGGTGGCTCAGTCAGTTAAGCATCCAACTCTTGATTTCAGCTCAGGTCATAATCTCAGGGTCGTGAGATCGAGCCCCACAGCAGGCTCTGCACCCAGCAGGGAGTCTTCTTGGGATTCTCTCTCTCTCCCTCTGCCCCTCCCGTGCACCTCCCTCCCCACTTGCATGCTCTCGCTAAATAAATACATACATACATAAAATCTTAAAAAAAAAAGTGAGTGAGAGGGGTGCCCGTCTGGCTCAGTCAGTGGACCGTGCTACTCTTGATCCCTACATTGTAGGTTCGAGCCCCATATTGGGTGTGGAGATTACTTAAAAATAAAATCTTTAGAAAAATAAATACATAAAATAAAAGTAAGTGAGAAAAGTGAAGTGAAGAAGGACAAGAAAGTAAGATGGAGTCAGAAGGGAGGTTGGTGCACAAACTGCAGGCCTTGCCCAGGCCTCTCACTTTCTCAGCTTGGGTCAGCTTCGCATCGGAAAAATAAGGGGTAGGACTAGATCATCTCCAAGGAACTAAAGTTCTGCATCTGTGATTCAGTTATATTCCATAGTTCTGAAAAGCAATTTGGACTGTTTCTTTTCTTTCTTTCTTTTTTTTTTTTAAGATTTTATTTATTTATTTGACAGAGAGAGAGAGAGAGAGACAGCGAGAGAGGGAACACAAGCAGGGGGAGCTGGAGAGGGAGAAGCAGGCTCCCCGCGGAGTAGGGAGCCCGATGTAGGGCTCTATCCCAGGACCCCGGGATCATGACCTGAGCCAAAGGCAGATGCTTAATGACTGAGCCACCCAAGCGCCCCTGGACTGTTTATTTTCTACTGGCCATGTTGAAAAGGGGACCCACTCCTGCTAGTAAGACCAGACAGCAGGTTCTGTATGGAAATAACACAGGGCTTGCCTAGAAATCCACCTTCTTAAAACACACACAGACACTTACACACACACACACCCCTCAGGCTATCAGAGTCATATTTTTAAGTTAGGAGATGCTGAATCATATTGTTTTGTTATTAGCAATTCAGGGGCCTATTTGTCAGGTTTTGAAAATATTAGGTTGGTGGGGCATCTGGGTGGTTAAGCATCCAACTCTTGGTTTTAGCTCAGGTCATGATCTCAGGGTTGTGAGATTGAGCCCTGTGTCACCTCCGTGCTCAGTGTGGAGTCTGCTTGAGATTCTCTCTCCCTCTCCCTCTCCCTCCCCCTCTGCTCCCCCCACCCCACCACACTCTCTCTTAAAAAAATAAAATTAGGTCAGGGAGCTTGAGTCCTTATAACAAGGAGGAAACTCCTGGCTAGATCCACTAGGTGCTCATGCCAAGCCACTCCTCCTGAGGTCACGCTCCTCCTGATAGGAGCAAGAACTGGACAACAGTCAAGGAGTAAGGGAAAGTTATGATTTTGAGTTCTCCACGCAGAAACCCAGAGGATCAAGTTCTAATGTCACCACCCCCTTTCACCTCTATGAATGTATTTATTCACCTCTGTGGATGGGAATTAGCTAATATCTGTCAAAACAACAACCAGCAGGATCCAAAATACACAGAGGACTAAGTACTTACTACCTAGGGTATTTTGATAGTGGTTTATCTATATAATCTACATTCATATTTTTTTCAAGGTTCAAAATCCATGTCAAGATCTATCCTAGCTGTCCATCACTGATTGGCTCACCATTTTTGAATGTCAAGAGGCATTCCATTAGGAAACTCTCTTCAAAGACATTTGTGAGCACTGTCTCAATGGACAAGGTTCTTATGCAAATATCGATCACCTACTGCATGCCAAGCACTTGGCTAGATGCTACAGATCTGATGATAAACCGATTAAATACCTATCCTTGTGAAACTCCTAATATGGGGGGATGTCAGACAAGTAAAGTGACGCTTATAAATGAGTTGGCATTCTCTACATAGGGGTTGACAAGGGATGAGGAAAAGTCCCAAAGGAAGGGCCCCTGGTCTTGGCTGGAGCTGAGGGGGCTTTTCAGAGAAGGCTTCCTGGAGGAAGTTGACTTTAAGCTGATTCTAAAGAGTGAGGGAAAAGCAAAAGGGCACACGTGGAAGGTGTGAGTGTTCTAAGTAGAGCGGACAGCAATGGGAAAATCCTGGAGTTTACAGGGATAGCTAACATGTACTGAATGCTTACTGTTTGCATGGCATTCTTCCAAGCACTATATACATATATGTCATCCCCATAATAACTCTATGAAGCATAGTATTCTCATTTTATAAATGGGAGAACAGAGCCAGAGAAAGTTTATAGAACTTGCCCAAGGTCATTGAGCAGGTAATAAGAAGATGGTGGATCCAAGTCCAGGTTGTCTGTTCCAGAGCCACCATGTTTAAGACAAAAGCTATACTGAATTCTCATGGTGCTTTAGGGGACCTGAAGCGGTTCAGCATGGTTGGGGTGTGGCAAGGTGAGGTTAGGTGACACCGCAGACATTAGCAGAGGCCCATTCGCGAAGGTTCTTTTACAAGCAGCGCCCTTTCTCCCTGTGAGTACCTGAAAATAAACCTGAGTGTGGAAAGATGGGGGGAAGGAGAGTCCTGTGTGGCTTTGGATGCCTTTTGAAAGAGCTGAATTTGTTTTTGTTTTTGGTGTTTTTTTTAATCCCTTTTTTCAATTTCTCCAAATATAGGAAAAGAGTAACCTGATATAAAGTAAGCAAAATAGAAGTCACTGGGCTTCACTAATGTACAACAGAGTAATATAATGACGACAACGTGTGAACAGTAGCAGTAGGAACCCATTGACGCCTACCGTCTGGCCCAACAGACGTTCTTCATCCTGGGCTTCTCAAGGACCAGAACATTCTAACTTCCATCTATGACCCTAGTAGGTTGGGTATCCGTCCAGGGGGCCTCTCAGAAGGTGTTTGCTGCCAAGACCCTAGATAGGAAACCCTGTTCTCTTGCTTTGCGGGGCTGGAGGTGGGGGTGGGGCCTGCGGTCCCACACAGCACCCCCTGCTCCTCACAACTCTGAGAACCTCTGTCTGATCATCTGACCTCATTTCATGAAAAAATGAAAATAATACTATCTTTGGTATTTGATTATCATCTATTAGATCGAATATTAAGAGCTGGTTTTAGAGATGTATTTCTGATTCTAAGCACCCTAAATTTATCTCTATATCCATCTTATTTTTTTTTTTAATTTTTAAAAGATTTTATTTATTTATTTGAGAGAGAGACAGGGACAGAGAAAGTGGGAGCACGAGGAGGGGGAGGGGCAGAGGGAGAAGCAGACTCCCTGCTGAGCAGGGAGCCTGATGCAGGACTCGATCCCAGGACCCTGGGATCATGACCAGAGCCGAAGGCAGATGCCCAACCAACTGAGCCACCGAGGCGCCCTTATTTTAATTTTTCAATTCATCTCCACATCTATCTTATTTTAATTTCTTTTTTCTTTTTAAAAATTTTTCCTAAAGAATTATGAAATTAGACAAAATGTTGCTATATTGAGAGATATCATTTAACTAATGTTAAACTCCTATGTCAATCCTGTATCTGAAACCACTTCAGAAAGGCAATACAGGGGCGCCTGGGTGGCTCAGTCGGTTAAGTGTCTGCCTTCGGCTCAGGTCATGATGCCAGGGTCCTGGGATTGAGCCCCACATCAGGCTCCCTGCTCGGCGGGGAGGCTGCTTCTCCCTCTGCCTCTGCCTGACACTCCTGCTTGTGCTCTCTCTCTCTCTTTAAAATAATAAATAAAATCTAAAAAAAAAAAAGAAATGCAATACAGTATCTCTTTGTATTAAATTATAAAAATAGTGGGGTACCCGGGTGGCTCAGTTGGTTAAGCTTCTGACTCTTGATTTCGGCTCAGGTCGTGATCTCAGGGTTGTGAGATCGAGCCCTGCATCGGGCTCCGCACTGGGCATGGGGCCTGCTTAGATTCTCTGTCTTTCCCTTTCCCTCTCCCTTCTTCATGCGCGCGCGCTCTCTCTCTAAAAAATAAAAAAAAAATAAAAACTTGGATGAAATGAATAATTAAAAAAGAAAAGTATATAGAAAAGTACCCCTTCTACACTTGTTCCCCTGTTCCTCTCACTAAAGGCAAACAATGTTAACTGTTGTTTGCTTCTCACTCTAGGGACATTTTATGCATATTCAAACTTACTTGTATATGTTCTTGCAATCATTCCCATTTAAAAAATGTGACAGTCTATTGTACACACTGTTCTCCCTTTGTTTTTCTAACCTAGCCATAGATCTGGCACACAGTGGTACATAAAAACCTTCCTTGTTTTCTATGGCTTTCTTAATGGTTCACGTAACCGCTTTCCTATTGATAAACACATTCTGTACACAAACTAGGATGTCTGTAGGAAAAATTCCTAAAAGTGGAACTGCTAGGTCAGAGTGCATTTGTGAACTTGACAGATAGCCCCAAACAGCACTGATTTAAATGCCCCCAGCTTTTCTATCTGTGGCCGTGCCTATCTCCCAACCCTCTCGCCAACACAGCACCTTGCATTGCGGTGGATCGGTGCAAATCTGGTAGGTGTAAAAGGTATCTCAGAAGAGTTTTTACTTGCATTTCTCTTCCTATGAGTGTTGTTGAGCCAGAGGTGACAGTTTACGTTGATTTTATTCTTCTTGGTGCCTCCGGTGATGGGAAGCACAGAGGCAGGAACGGCTAATTGCACACCGTTTGAAGGATTAGCCAGGGAATGACATGGGCACACACTCACATGGTCTGAATGGTCAGTCCTTAAAAAAGAGAAAAAAGTCGAAAGCAAACTCATCGTTCGCTGAAGCAAATACACAAAGCAAAGGGGGAGAAAGTAATCTGCAAAAGGTAAGGCCTCAGGTTGTCAAAATTATGTTTCTTTGCCTTGCTACTTAGATTTTTCTAGACTGGGGGAAAGCTCTTCAAAGGGCAGAGATTCCATCGGGAGAGGCTTGCGAATTAGCTGCCAGCCTGCCACCCTTAGACAAATCTTTGACAAATTCCTGCTTGGAGGATCCTGGGAAAAGACCTCACTTTCCTATAAAAGGGTCTCAGGATCACTTTAAAGTCGGCAGTAAATCCCAAATGCTCCTAATTAGGCCTCTGTTTCGTTAATTGCTCTGGGAACTCCCCGGGAGAGGGTAGAAAGCCCCGGGCCTGCAGTGGTTTGTCTCTAAGTGTGTGCGATGGCCTGTTGAGAGCAGGACCCACGTCTTTGCTCCAAGCAGCCTGGCTCCTTGCAAGCTGCCCCGGGGCCGCCTAGAGAGAAAGAGGGAGGGAGCCAGCTGGGCCTGGGAACAGTACATTTAAGTACATTTCCCCTGAAACGGGAATCCGGGAAAGGCTGCCTTTTAAGCACAGCACCGTAAAACATTGTTTTGCAAAGCCCGCCCTTGCTGGTCAGACTTCCCTACAAGCGCTGCAAGGGCCCAAAGTGCCCAGCCCTTTAAAAAGAAAGTCTGAATATGAGCCTTACCACCTGCCTTCTCATCCATACGGCCATCTAATTTTTCACAAAGCCACTGTTCTGTAATTGTTGCAGTAAAATCAAATAGCAATTTGGAAGGCACCTTAGAGGTTCCAAAGCGTTTTCGTATGTGTTCATCCGCATTAGCACGTCTGCCCTTAGCCCTGGTTGGCAGACCCTGAAGCTCCTGGAGATTAGGGGATGTGCTGGAGGGACACACACACAAAGAGTCTGAACTAAAACTGAAATCCATTGTATCATGTTACTCATTAATACTATTCTGAGGCCATAAATCTGGCTCATTTAAAATATATTAATTAGTTAATTCAATAAGTATTTATTAATATCTGCCATGTGCCAGCACTAGTAGGTACTAACCACAGAGCTCCGCACAAAACACAAGGTTCCTGCTATCACGGAGTTGCCATCCTAGCGGGTGAGATAAACGATAAACAAACAAACAAAATACAGGTCAGGTGGTGATTTATCAGGTAATTTTTATTTTCCGAATCCTTTTCCTTTTGAGTGTGGAAAAGGGGAGTTTTTATAATTACTTTCGGACAATCAGTGTAAAGTAGGACTGTCCTGAGCAAAAGTGGACATCTGTTCACCTTGGCTATGAAGAAAATTAGAGCTACTAAGGTCACAGAGTGTGGTGACACATAAGCAGGAACCCAGAGACCCGGATTCTTGATTTGAATCATCTGTGGAGCTCCCATGATCCTGTCCGTTAGTCACCTCAGTTCCTGTGGGCTAGTTTGCTCCCACCGTGAAATAAGTCACCAGCAATCTGCCACTGTATCATTTGGGCGAGTTCAAGGAGTTCTATCTGCAAAGTACATGGTCTCGACAGAGGAGTGACACACGGTCTAGAAACCAAGCTCCCACTCCTGTCTTTTCCAGAAAGTAGCAGTATGTCCTCAGCACATTTATCCCTGTGACTGAGTTCCCTTCTTTCCATCCTTTGCCCTTTTACTCATCATTTACTGAACAACTCTGTGTTCTCTCAACTGGAGTGTGTTTCCCCATATTTCTAGAATAGGGGTAACAATACCTCCCCAACCTGCCTTGTCCATTTTCAAGGGTTCTAAGTCACAGCTCTTAATGCTAAAGAATCCTGAGAGATATCTGATACAGCTTGGGCTTTTCAAGGAGTGGGGAAGAGTTAAAATAGCAATTTTTTCCATGTTGCAAATGAGGTCAGAGGCTCAGGGTTCCACAGTACCTGAGCAAGGGAAGGCACACGCCTCTGGTTGGCAGCGCCGAGTTTTGGCAGCTACCCCACACAGCTTCCAAATGAAGGTTCGCTGGAAGAATGCTTTCACTGAAGTCATGTGCTTCACTCCCTTCTCCCAGAGCTCAGGGTTGCTTTGCTTTTCCAAGTCAGAAAAAACTGACACAGTCATCGATCCTCAAGTGTAAAGATCTCTAACAATTGGGAAAGATATTTTTGTCTCCCCTTGTTATATCCCCCCATTGTTTCTTTCTTTTTAGTTTCCTTTTAAAATTATTTTATTTTATTTTATTTTAATTCCAGGATAGTTAACATACAGTACTATATTCGTTTCAGGTGTATAATTACCGATTCGACACTTCCATATATTACCCGGTGCTCCGCATTAAGTGCGCTCCTTAATCCCCATCACCTGTTTCCGGTTGCTTCTTGTTTTAAAAACAAGAAAACCACACAAGTTCCATCTTCTGGCATATCTACACTAAATTCCAAAGGCACCTGGATGACCACAAAGTAAATGCAAAAGCAGAAGGGCATTTTCAGAGCAGGAAAGGGCTCCATGCACGTGCCCGCGTGACAGGGAGGTGAGTCCTCGAGCGTGTCCGTGGAATGCCCTCCAGGTTGAGGGTGAGCTTGCTGACCCAGCCTTCCCCTGAGGGCCTGTTTACCCAACAGGTTGATATTTTTCTCAGTTCTTGGGAGGTGATAATGTGTTCCACATATGAAATTCATATCATTTGTGTTTGTCCTCCTTTGCCATTCTAAGGGTTGCGAGGGGCACCCTTTTAAAATTAATTTGTCTATCTGTTAGGAACAGGAGGAAGCAAGCCTGGTCCGAGTATTTATCAGACACATGCCGCCCATCTGCCAGAGCTAGGTCGAGGAGGATTTGCTGTTAATCCTTCAGACCCATCTGTAGGGGGTTCAAAATGCTGACCAGGAAGCTAGACAAGATGAGGTTTATTTAATTAGAAAAACGGCTCTGGAGGTTACTGGAAATCACTCTGAAGAAGGAAGGGCTTTTGCTCACGTCACTCCTGCAGGGGTGGGAATGGGCTGAAAGTGGGGAGAGCGCAGAGACTGTTTTGTGCTGGGCTTGGGGAGGTTCGTTTCGTTTTTAAAGTGGTGCGGCCCAGGCTTCCTCCCTGCTACGTACCAGCTGGGACCAGTTCAGCTTGGACAATTCCACAGGAAGTTCATGTGTGGGAGGCGATGCCAAGCCACGGAAGACCAGCGTTTGGTTTGCAAGTTTGGATCCAGATGGGAAAGGACGAAGGAGCTGGATGCGGCCAGGGCAGGACTAGGTGGGCCGCTGAATTCCAGGCACTTAGGCTAACCTGCTAGAGGCTGAAAGCAGCCCGGGGCAGAAAGTGTTGCCTCCACTTTAGTCTTCAAAATTCACTAGAAGACTCTTGTAACTGGGGTTTATTGCCACTTGAGATCCATTTTTGAGGAAAGGGAAACAACAAAATTGCATTTAAATTTTCCCCAATGGAAAAAATGACATCCGTTCAAAACAAAATAACCAGCAATCGCGCATTTCCTTTTTAGTATGAAAATATTATTCGCATAATTGGTTTCTGCAGGGCTGCCATTTGGGACAACTGGGCAGGGAAAATTGTGTGCCTTCCCTCAGCTTCTGATTGTTATTTCATGGCGATATAAAAACATGACAATTTTCATTGAAGTGGGTCGAGATAAACGGTCCCCTCTCTGCTTAGGGCTTTTTGAAATGGTGTCCCTGTTGCTAGCCAGATTCCTGGACACTGGTGTCCCAGGGATCATATTTTTGAGGCTGAGGTTTTTTTAGGGTTATCATCCAGGGACCAGAAACCAAAAGCTCACCTGGGGGTGGGTGTCCAACAAAAGCAATTGTTAGCTGGAAAGAACAAAACATTTATTTTAGGAACTGTCAACCAGAGGAGCATGAAGTTCTGGCCTGCTCCCTGCCCCCCCTCTGCTTCTCCCTCACGCTAGGGGAGGCATGGTTTGCCTGGCCGCGTGGCCCGAGCGCATCCCTCTTTCCAATTCACCTTCTACCTTAGAATTTCCTGGGAATCCTTTCTCCTTCCACTTCGGAAACTGGCTGACAGGGGATGCCAGGAATCCTGGGAAGGTTAGGAGGCCAATTCCCCTCCACTGTCCAAACTCAATGACGTACAGATGTCCCGAGCGAGCATGCCTGGGAGGAAAGAGAGGGCGGAGCACCCGCACCCTGCAGAGGGAGCCTGGGAGAACCCTCCGCCCGTCCACAGAGCTGTCAGGGGCACAAGGCACCAACAGCAGGGCCGCATTTGGATGCAGTGGACGAACCAGCAGCTTCCGTGGAAAAGCAGTCGATCAAGTTTTGGGGGTCAGGTAGAACACAGAGCCACTTAATTGCTTATGTTACCCATTTCCCGCCATCCAACCAGTTATACTGGAATGTTAAAAAAAAAGAAAAAAAGGCAGTAAAACCCAAAGGCTCTTCTGGTTGTTGAAAATAAAATTTAATTCTGCTATAAAAGAGACCCTCTAGGGGCGCCTGGGTGGCTCAGTCAGTTAAGCGGCTGCCTTCAGCTCAGGTCACCATGCCAGAGTCCTGGGATCGAGCCCCGCATTGGGCTCCCTGCTCAGGGGGGAGTCTGCTTCTCCCTCTCCCTCTGCTGCTCCCCCCACTTGTGCTCTCTCTCTCTCTCTTTCAAATAAATAAAATCTTTTAAAAAGAGAGAGACAAACTCTTTCTTCAGGTACAGGCTTTCTGCTTCGCCTATTGAAATATACTTCATTTGTTTTCAGGTCGATAGGAAGGAATATCATATTGGTATATAAAAAAAGGAATGTTTTATCGCTAATTATTGATGACTCATTTTATCTTTTAGGTAAGAACCTAAAATGTCTTTGAACAGGTGGTTATAAGAAATGTGATCTTCAACATCAGGTAAATACATGTTTGGTAACATGGCTTATACTTAATTTTTTAGATTAAGTATCTCTCTTCTTTCATGTAAGTTGGACAAGGCAATACTTGAGTGTGTGAAATATTTGGTGTGGGCAATTCCTTGCAGTAGTAGAAACTGTAGAAGATGGATTAGAACTTTTTCAACCTTAGGGGCGCCTGGGTGCTCCATCAGTTAAGCGTCCAACTCTTGATTTCGGCTTGGGCCATGATCTTAGGGATGTAAGAACGAGCCCCACGCTGGCTCCACACTGGGCACCACACTGGACACCACACTGGACACGGAGCCTGCTTGGGATTCTCTCTCTCTCCTTCTCCCTCTGCCCCTCCCCCACTCAAAAAAAAAAAAAAGGAATTTTTTTCACCCAGAATTTCTCATTAATCTTCCTCGGCATAGATTTTTATTGAATACTGGGCAATTCTATGAATTCCCATTTTCTGGAGTTGTTTTAAAATTTTCCTCTGATTGTAATTAGGGATTGTAATCACCAATAAGCTGAGAAGTATCAGCTCAGCTGCTTCTCTTGGGGCTGGCATTACAGATCATTATACGATATTCTTTGTTTAAATGCCAAATCGATCATGAGACTTGCAAAATCACAAAAATTACCATCTTACCACTAGAGAACACTTTCCAAGAGGTGACTTCCTTTTTTGTTCCCAGATCTGTAGGGCTTTCCACTGAGTTCTCTTAGCCTCCTGAAAGGCTAGGGCCCGAGGACAACACATTCTAATGCAGTTGGAGAAAAGAGAATCTAGGACTACTGGAGGGGTGGCTGCCTCCTCCCTACCAGCCCCCTGCAACTCCCACCCCTCACCCCTCACCCCTCCGCCCCTCTGGGCTGGGTGGGGCCTGTCGCAGTGCAGTGGGGTCTGGCTCTCAGTGACTGCATTGGCAGGATGGCTCCTCTTGGCTTTATTTTCCTCAGACCTTAACTAGTAAGCTTGGTGGGCACCCCAAGGTTGCCAAAGATTGAATTTAGACCGGGAGGGCTCTTAACCTGGGCCCATGGTGGGCTTCAGAAGGCTCGAGATCCTCTAGAAATATTAACCCTTGTGCATGCGTGCATACGTATGGCTGTGTTTCTCAAGAGAAGGATCATAGTTTCCATCAGATTCTCACAGCAATCCCCCCACATTAAAACAACAGATTTTAGTGTGAGAGGTGGTGCTCTGCACCACGCCCTCAGGTAAGGAACACTTGAGAAACCCAGCTGTGGTCTTCTCGGCAGAGCCAGAGACCTTATTTTATCTGACTTCTAGGCCCTAATCACTGGGTACCTGTATTTCCATATTTGCTTCTAAGTAAGTTCTTTGTCTTCATACCTTGCCCCTTAAGAACTTTCTTTTACCAAGGTACTACCTTTGTATTTTCCACCCTTGGTTATTTCTGTTTTTTTGCTGTTGATAATACACAAACTCTTTATTAACTGATTAATCATCCTGGAACCAGCCATTTGTATTCAAATTTAGAGCTACCACTTATTGTGTGTCCTCAGGTCAATTAGCTTCCCTAAACCTCATCTGAAAAGCCAAGAGGACCATAGTACTTACCTCACAGGTGTATTGTGAGGATGAAGGATGATCCTGCCTGTCAAGTCCTTGGTTCAATGCTGAGAACATTGTACATTATCAATAAATCGTAAAAAAAAGAAAAAAAAATCAGGCATTCCACAAATATTTAAGGACCACCGATGCCAGGGACTATGCTAATTGAAATCAACGTGACTGAATAACAGATTGAACACCTTGTTTTACTGGGCTCCTGGTCCTTCCAGTAAAAACCTGTTATCTGGGGCAGGATGCTAGAAAGCCCATATGCAGCATGGCCAATAGTAATACTGTAACACCAGCTACAAAAATGGCAGCAGACACAGATGTAGTGTTACTACGGGGGGGGGGGGGGGACTGTTCTAAGCACTTTCCACATATGGACTGGTGCAATCTTCACAATATCCCTTTGAGATAGGAACTGTTAATGTCTTCATTTTGCCAGGATGAGGAAATTGAGACAGAGAGGGAAAATCACGTGTGTAAGTTCACACAGCTGGCATGCAGCTGAGTCAGGTTTGAATCCAGCAACGTGGCTCCAAGACGGTGACTCGGACGGCAGCATACTTAATAGTAACTGGGTAAGAAGACTGAATAAGCATGGGCCCCCTCTCTCCTTTCAGACGTACCTCCTTTAAAACCTGCCTCAAAACTCCTTTCCCCCATAAAGCCCTGCCTGACGTGATTTGCAAGTCCTGCCCCTTCATTATTCTTTTTATGCCCCTGATTTATCCCCTCAATATGTTGTTTGCAAGTGTTCAACTGCTTCTCTCCAGCCAGACTCACATTCCTCAAGGGCAAAGACTGTGTCTTTTGCTTCCCTGGAGACTTTCCTGGTGTCCAGTTGAGGGCTGTGCTCTTGGGGAACAATCCAAACGTCTGCGGTGATGTATGGTTATTTGGGGATTCTATTATTCATGCACTCAGTGTTTATGGATCATCTATACCAGGGCCAGGCTGTCCCCAGCACTGCAGGGACAGCAGTGGGAACGCATGGTACTCGGGATGCCTGTGACCTGCTGGGGAAGAGAAACATGTAAATGAACTCTGGGCAAGTCCTCCAAAGAAGGGCACCCGGTTGTAGGATGGTCTACAAGGGATGCAATTTGACTTGGTCTAGGAGGTCAGGGAAGACTTCCTGGAGGAAGAGACGTTTTAGCTAAGATCTGAAGGATGAGTAGTACTTACTCAGGTGAAAGAGCAATGGGGAGTGTTGCCAGCCAAGCCTCGGTGGTAGGAGGGAGAAGCTGGGTGTGAGGAATGGGGAGGTCAGAGGGCAGTCAGGAGCCTGGTATGAGTTGAGGTTGCAGTGGTCAGCAGGACCGTGCAGGGCCTTATTGACTATGTCTGAGTTCGTGTTATGCAAAAAGCAAGAGAAACTACTGAAGGATTTTAAGATGGCAGAGATGATGGCAGTGTGGAGTAGGCTGGTGTTGAAGGAGGAAAGTGAGTATATTTGGTAGACATTTGGAAGTAAGATGCAAAAGGATTTGGTGAGGGGCACCTGGGTGGCTCAGTAGGTTAAGCGTCTGCCTTTGGCTCAGGTCATGATCTCAGGGTCCTGGGATCGAGCCCCGCATCGGGCTCCCTGCTCAGCGGGGAGCCTGCTTCTCCCTCTGCCACTCCCCCTCCTTGTGATCTCTCTCTCTCTAATAAATAAATAAAATCTTTTAAAAAAATTTATCCATTTATTTTTAGAGAGAGAGACAGAAAGCGAGCGTGAGTGGGGAGAGGGGCACAGGGAGAGGGAGAGAATCCACAAGCAGAGTGCAGAGCCTGACTCAGGGCTTGATCCCACGACCCTGAGATCATGACCTGAGCCAAAACCAAGAGTCAGACGCCCAACTGACTGAGCCACCCAGGCGCCCCAGGGAAGAATCATTTTTTATTGAACACTTTATGTCCTGGTACCATTCTAGGTGCTTTACATTCATTTCATGCACACTGTAGCCATATGTAGTAAATGTATCATCCCCAATTGGTACATGAGAAAACTGAGGTATAGGCCAGCCAGTTGTGGTCTAAGCCCTTCCTCTTGACTGCTATACTTGAGTGCTCTCCATGTCTCCAGTGGCTCCAGGTGTGAATGAAGATGTCATTCAGTGAGAGGAGACAGAAGTAGAGAGCCTGCTGCAGGGGGTGGGCAGGGAAACTGGGGTTGGATCGGGACATGTTGAATTTGAGTTCAAATACACTGTAAAAACTGAATTCATCTGACAGGCATTTACACCTTTCTTGTCTCCTCTTCAGTCACCAAATCCTTTCCTCTGATGTTACTTTCTCAAAGGAGGTTTACCCTGACCACTCTGTTTATAATTCTATCGTGCCCTGTCTCCTATAGCATGCCCCCACCTCCTCTTATCCTTGCTTTTTCTCCCTAAACATTTACCACCTGCTAATGTATTACAGATGTTTCTTGCCGAATGCATTGTCACTGTCAGTGTGTCCTTGGAGAATGTCAACTGTTCCAGGGCAGAGATCTTTGTTTTGCTCACTGATGTATCCCAAGGGCCTAGGACAGTGTCTGGCACACGGTGGACGCTAACGAATATTGTTGAGGGGATAAATAAAAATGATTTTCTTTAGCAGGATTGTTGATAGACTCCTAAATTTGTCTAGAACACAAGAGTTCAGGTTTATATGTCAAAATCATGGTGATGATTAGCTGGAATAACTCCACCAGCAAACTTTACTGGTGTTCTACTAGTGGCTAACATTCAATCATTGATTAGATCCATTTTGACCCTTTGTTTTTTAGTTTTTTGAGGAATGGCTACTGTTTCATGCTAGGTAGTATTTGTTGAGCTTGTGAAGGTGAAAAATTGTGCTTGTGTTTTCTCTTTTGCTCCCTATTTTTGTTTCTTTATTTACATTGTATTGATGTGAACATCTTTAATATATTTCGCTAAGTAGGGCACAGCTGGGTCAGGGGTATATTTCCTTTCTGCCCTCATATCCTATGGCCAAAGCAAATGGTTCTCAGTTTAACTACTGCCCTCATATATTGTCACAGCAAGTACGAATTGGAGATTTTTGTCATGAACTGATAGTGATTCAAAACCAGCCAGAGAATTTTATGGAATAGCAAAAGGACATGTTCATTATTTACTGTCCTAGATCCTCCAAGTTCTCTCACTGTATTAAGTAAAGCCAGGAGAAAACAAAATATTTAGCACTCCATTCTCTCAGCCCCTGCTCCCCTCCCCCAAAGCCACAATTAAACAATGAGCATTATGACATCACAGTGAACAGGTGGGTGGAAGAGTTCTCTTTGAATATGTAAAACCAGAGTAGAAAGCATTATCCTGTTACCCAATATACTGTATTCATGAAATCACATCATAAATTTCTCCTGGAAATTAGTTCCTAGAAAAGAATTTCTCATTAGTCAAGCGTGTGTGTGTGTTGTGTGTATGTGTGTGCACGCATGTGTGTGTGCACGCGCATGGGTGTGGTGAGGAAGGACACCATGTAACTCATATACTTTCCTCCTTGCTTTAGTTACCTAGAGACTTGAAGCCAAAATCAATTTCAGCAACACTAATTAACTCCTCTTAGAGAGTTCCTGGAAGACCCATTTCCCTGTTTCCCCAGATGGTCTCCGTTCTGTTTCTATCTTTAATTGTTCCATTCAGTATGATTTTTCACACTGTAATACAGTCACCTGAAATCCTTTGTGGAAGATGTGAGATAATAATCTGAATTGTGGTCAGTTCTTCCGGTCTAGGCTCACATTTCTTAGAAGGGAATCGGAGAACCTCTGGAAGCAAGAATAACAGTAAAAGTGGATTTTTACTTTCTACCCTGGAAAGTAAAGTGCTAGACACTTCCAATCCTCCACAACAGCCCTAATTTTCTGCATGTATTTTCTGTTCACAACAAGTAAGCGCAAAGTTGGGATTCTTTTTTTTTTTTTTTAAAGATTTATTTAATTATTTGAGAGAGAGAGAGAGACTGAGGGGAGGGAGAGGGAGAGAGAATCCAAAACAGACATCCCACTGAGCTAGTCATTTACAATTACAACAGAGGGCTTGATCTTGACCCTGAGATCATGACCTGAGCCAAAACCAAGAGTCAGACACTGAACTGACTGAGCCACCCAGGTGCCCCAAGGTCAGGATTCTAACTGCCAGATTCTGAAGCCTGTGTACCATAGGACGGAACAATGGTGTGGAGAGAGCCCCATATTTTCCCCGTTGTACTGACTCAGGAAGGGGAGAACCCCAAGCTCTGGGCCCAGCTGGGTCCTTCAGAGCATTTTCTCCTGTTCCCAGTGCCTCTGCCTCATGAGACCCAACAGTGGGGAGAGGACAAGGGCTTTGAGGCAAGGGCTCCACAAGGCACCCTCCACTGGACCCCTGCTCTTGGCACTCCCCCTCCATGCCCCGATGAAAGGAACTAAAAAATAACCCTCCCTACTCAAGTTAAGGGTAAAAAGACCTCCCAGCGACATTTATCCCACAGGCTGGGGCGGCATGGGGATTGTCCCCCATCCTCTTTCCAGCTTTGGTGGATTCTAAGGAAAATGAGGGTTACTACAATGGTGGCTCTTAGAGGGTAGGGTTTGGATTTCTTTTTGGGATTCTCCATCCCCATCTCAAACACTCTCCTTATCCTTTGTGAATTAAAAAAAGCAGATTTCCAGTAGAGCAGGCCCTGGGACCGGCCTCCATCCTCCTGCCCCAACCTTGCTTTCCCCCAACCATCCTATCTCCCTACTTGGTTTGAATTTTCCATTCACTGGATTTTAAATCTCAAGCTCCAGTCCTCCCCTACCCCCCTTAATTTTTCTGTTTTTCTTTCTATTTCCCTGAATAGCATGGTATCACGTCAAGCCTACCATCCCATACTTCAGCTATTAAGTTGTTGGCTATATTACACAGTGGATTTTGATTCGGATCAGTTAGAGCTAATAGCAATTTTCAGTAAAATATTAACCAAACACACACAAAAGTCACTCGTGTGGCTCCATCCTCCCCTTCAATAGGATTAATCGAGTTAGCTATTTACTCTTTCCACCACTCCAGTGTTTTCCCACCTTCCACTCCAAACAAGAAAATGACACTAAATTCATTTAATACAAATTTATATTATTGTCTGAGGCATTTTAAGCAATGCTTAATTTAATTTCCTTGTTTGGAGTGTGGTATTGGAGAACAGGACCACAGTGTAATATAAAAATAGGATTCGCACATCCACCAGGCACCCAGCTATATTCTCCAGTGATTCAAGAGAGCTCTGTTTACATTCAATTGCAATTCAAATGTGCCAAATCATCTCTCTGTCCTGCAGTAAAAAGAAAAATCAGCCTCTGAAAGCAGATCATCCCACCCCAGGCTGACAAAGTCCAAGGGCTTGACCTTCGGGATGTGGTACAAGTCCTCTGATTTGATTAGACTTCTGACAGGTCAAATATGTTGACTGTTCATGGTCTCTTGGCCTCGTTATCAGTTAGCTAGAATTCTAGTCCTTTCTGCTTGGGGAGATGGAAATAACCTTTATTGAGCATCTATAATGTGCCAGGCATTAAAAAAAAAAAACAAAAAACAAAAAACCAACTGTGTCCCATTTTTAATCTCTTCAAAGTCCTGTGGGTAAATGGTGCAATATCCCCCTTTTACATCTAAGAACAACCGGAAGCAGAGAGGATATGTAATTTGTCCAAGGCCACATGGCCAGTAAGCAGTTGCTATGCGTACAACCATATGCCCCCCAGCTCTGGCACTTGGCATTGTCTCCCAGGCCCCCATGCACAGGGTCACCCATTGTGGGGCAGAGTTTCTTAACCAGGGGTTAAGAATGGTGAGGTTCAGTAGGTCACAAAGTCCCTGAAATGTTATATAAAATTTGTATGTTTGCCCACCATTTGGAAGAGTGACCCCATAGCTTTCTTTAATTCTGAAAAGGTGCCATCATTTAAAAAATAAGCACTACAGCCCTGGGTTTTCCAGAAGGCCAGTGACCGAGGCTTTGGGGCACTCAACATACATGCTCCTCATTCTGCACTTGGACTTGGCCAGATTACTTGAGTAACAATAATACATCAATAACCGCCATGTGTCGAGGACCTACTATGTGTCAGCTTTGCTGAGTGCTCTCATCCACGGGAAGGGCTGGGCGAGGCGGGTGGGGGGACAGCTGCGTCCCTTTTAGAGACCTTCGATCCTACCTGGGTGGTAATAAGAACAGAGTGTCCTACAGCTGCTGATTGTAGAAAGTCTCCAGGCAGCTTGGATTTCTAATCTGATGCTTTCCTCTTTGGCACCAGTGTTCCTGGCCCCCTGACAGGAATAACCCCCTCAAGTGGCATGGCTCTGTCACACACAGAGCAGGGCAGCGCGGAAAGAAGGGCAGGTAGGAGAGCCAACAAGCTGGGCTTCCAGCTCCTTTTCCGTCATCAACTCCAAATGGCTTGGAGCAGGATACTCTTGTTACTATCAATATCCCCGTCTCAAAAATGAAATTAATACCTACCTCCAACTCCCCATCTTAAAAATCAACAAAACACAAAACAAACCTAAAAAATATTTCTTAAGATGTATTTCTTAAGATGATCAAACGAATGGGATCCCAATTATTTAATGCAACTCGCATCAGTTTATTTCATTGACATCTTGGAATACTTGTTTCTGAACATTATGCTGTGGGGATAAAATAACGGAGACCCAACCCTGGGCCTCAGGGAGATTAAGATCTGGTATATAGAGAAAGGCAGGAGTATGAAATAGCTGTTGCACAAGGTAGAATAGAGCACACATTATAAGAAAGCTATAAATGACTTGCTGTGGGATGTCAGGAGAGGGGAAAACATCTTGCTTGGGGAATGAGATCAGGGAAGGCCTAGGTAGGAGGTGGCATTTGAAGATTTGAAAGGATTTCAGCAGGCAGAGGACATCTTTGAAGCATGGACAGCAAAGGCTCTGTGAAGGCAGGAGAAGTCCGGGGCATATCTAGGCGATCACAAGCAGTGAAGGCTGCCCGGCCGGTGGGGCCCCTGTAGGCCGATGGCTAGGCTGGTGAAAGGGCCAGACGGATTCACATGTCACCCCCAAGAGTCCGATTTAAAGGCCTCAAATGAAGTTTTGTACTTTGAAAATTTTTAAACCCCCCGGGATTCTAATTTGTAGCCAAGTCAGGCTAGATGGTCTTCAGGTCCTTTCCAGCCCCTGAGAGAGTTGTGCCCTTTCTGGTAAAAGTGGCTTGATTTAAAGTTGTGGGTGGCTGGTTGTAATTGTTGAAAAGCTGATTTGAAGCCATTTGTCCTCAGGCAATGGGTCCTTGAATAAACCTGGAGGATGTTTATTGTTTGTTTTTTTTAAGATTTTATTTATTTATTTGTGAGAGCGCGCGTGCGTGCGCGTGAGCACAAGCAGGGGATGCGGCAGGCAGGGGGAGAAGCAGGCTCCCCGCTGAGCAGGGAGCCCGATGGGGCTCGATCCCAGGACCCTGGGATCATGACCTGAGCTGAAGGCAGACGCTTAACCGACTGAGCCTAAGTCACCCAGGCATCGCCTGGAGGACTGTTCTAAGAGTGAGGGCCAAAGCCCAAATCTATCCGTAACAGCAATGAGTTCAGTGGGTCTGGTAGGGGCTGACACCTGGTCATCCTGCCCCATCCATAAGGGGCAGCCTCCACTCAGCTACCAACATCTGCGGCTAAGTAGGGACACGGGCTTGGGGTTGCCAAATCTTGTGACTTTTCTTTTCTTTTTTTTTTTAAGATTATATTTATTTATCTGAGAGAGAGAAAGAGCTCAAGTGGAGGGGAGAGGCAGAGGGAGAGAGAGAAGCAGACTCCCCGCTGAGCAGGGAGCCTGACATGGGGCTTGATCCCAGGACCCTGAGATCATGACCTGAGCCGAAGGTAGACGCTTAACTGACTGAGCCACCCAGGCGCCCCACTCTTGTGACTTTTCAAAAGAAGCCAGGAATCTGGCGGAAGATCCTGATTTTATGTTAGTTAAGAAATTATTATGTTAGTAAACAATTCAGATTCTTGACAAAACACAATGGCAAGCCTGATTCAGTCAGCAGGTCTTTGGTTTGATTCCTCTGGTTTAGAGTTGTCATCGTTAGAAGAGGCTTTCGATTTTATTAAGCGATGGCTACTTGATAATCTTTAGAGAGACAATCCTTGTGTTGACTTCACATATTTTGCTTTTTTTTCCTGTAATATCTGGCTGAGAAAACAAAAAACTTCCATGTGCATTTTTCAATTAATGGTCAATATTGTCTTACCTATGCTCACCCCTTCCCATATTAATTTGAAGCAAATCTCAGACATCATATTATCCATAAACATTTAAACATAACCACAATACAGTTATCATGCCTAAAAATTAATGTTTCTTAACAATATCCAGTCAATGTTCAATTTCCAGTCATCTCAAAATGTCATAATTTAAAAGAAAAAGAAATCCGGTTTGTGTGAATCAGAATCCAAATAAAGACCACACATTGCAGTTGGTTGATATGCTTATATTTGCTTTTGATATTGTTTTTTGCATGTTGATTTTGCTGAATTGGCTATTATTAATGTGTTTGTATGGAACCCTCTGCTAAAGGATTTGTAAAAATGTAATGAAGGTTTGCAAGGCCAACCTCTGCGATTATATTAGAAGTTAGTTTGATATAGTAAGTCTTATAAACAGCTAAATTCTGTCAAAGAAAAATCCATTTTTAATGCATGATTGAATATTGATAATTAATGGGAACTATGAGGAAGTCATATGCAAAGATTAATTACCAACTGAGCTCTGAGAACATTTTTCTTCCTTTGTAATCTCACCTCCTGAGAGAAATAGTCTATATTGGTCCTAGAGTGAATTGACAGATATGTCCAGAAAGAAAAGCCACACACTTTAATCTTTATTGGTCATGCTTAATTGGATGTACTATTATTTTTTATTTGCAGAGACAATATTTTCCAGTTAATTCTTTCTGCAATGCTGGAATGGGAAGGTGGGGATCCCGAGGCCTTTCTCACCACCCTGGATGTGGGAGGTTCTGAGTACCGGGCTTCTGAATCTCTCTCTCTTTCTTGGAAGTGTTTGAATTCCTCTCTACGATGGAAACTCTAATTGTCTGAACCAAGGTCATCCTCTGTAGGCCAACTCTCTCCATAGCAGTCACTCAACTCTGACAGAAAGTGATGCCCTGGGCTTTCTTCTTCAGAAAGTAACTTGAGGGGAACCGACCCCTGAAATCCAAGTTCATTAACATGGGGGGGAAAATACTGTGAGTCCACCACGTAAGAAAGCCAGCCAGGCCTGGCTGTTTGCCCCTACTGGTGAGCACAGTATTTGTATATCTACCTAGTCTTCTGTTAAGAGACGCCCGCTGGCCAATCTCTGATTGGCAGCAGCTGAGATCCAGTTTGCAAAGGTGGCTGGTGGCTGGTGGCTAATTACACGTTTGATGAACTTGTTGTTAAGACAATGCCGCACGTGTCCTCCCCCTGGCTGCTAACTGCCAGGTTACTGGAGAGTTTCCTATATGGATACTAATTAGGCCTAATTTGGTCCTGAGATTTCCTCATTTGTCTTTCTGTCACAAAGTTTGTGGTTACAAATCGCTCCCGTTGATTGGGAGTGTGGCAGCCTTTCTGATGGGCTCACACATGTAATAAAGCCATTCAGGCAACCAGCAGTGTTCGGCCGTCTTTACAAAACACAGAACATCCATGGTTATTTGCATCCCCGAGGAAAGTTCGCTTTCTCCAGGTACTGGTTTTCACAGCGCGTTAACCACCTGAAAAACAGAGACAAAGCTTCCAAATGTGACACCTTGGGGCAAGGACAGCCATGTGCTCCCTGAGAAGGCCCAGCTGTGAAGTTCCTGGGGGACGTGCATTAACCCCACTTACGCAGGTGCGGGGGGTGACCTGGTTCCCCAGGAGGTGAGGGAGATGCCGCCCCACTGTTGTCTCCCAGGTACTGCAAGACCTAATCCCACCTAGGGAGAGAATGGTCAGTTGAGGACTGCTCCACATGCAGTGGCCGGACCCGTCTCTGTCCTTGCCGGGTCTCTGAGCTGGGCCTCAGGTTGCTATCTTTATCCGTCTTTAAGGAACTGCAAGTAAACAGCCATGGACTGGAGAACTCCCTTTGCTTTTTTATTTTTTAAATTTTTTTAGTGAGTGCTACGCCCCATGTGGGGCTCGAACTCACAACCCCAAGATCGAGAGTCGCATGCTCAACCGACTGAGCCAGCCAGGCACCCCTGGAGAGGTCCCTTTGAGAAGAGCCTTTTGTGCTATCTTCCGTCAGCTAAGTTCCTAGGTGTTTTGCAAGATATTTTGAGTCAGTAAAGTACTAACTGTTCTGTTGCTATGAATTGATTTTATTTGGACTTATGGGGTGCTCTGTTCACCTAGGAGATGGAGGTAACCTTTGCTGTTCTGTCGAAAAAGCCTTCTATTGGACCACAAAAGTCAGAAATCAGAGGGGTCTAAGGTTTCCCCAGCTGCCCATGTTAGCATAACCAGAAAAAGGACAGTTTACTTGCTGTCTGTAGGTAGTCTGTCTCTCAATAGGTGGTCATAGATCCATACAAAGCAACTAGAGTCATCCATGTGACACTAGAAATGAGAAAACCAATCCTGTTAACTAATAACCTGATAAAGTCAACGTCCCTGGCCATAAAGATTAGCCAAGCAGCTGCTCACGAGGTCGTGGAGAAAAGCTCAGATAGCCTTGTTTTCCCTTAAGAATGGCAAAGGCCAGGTGACATTAGTAATTGTGTCCCTCTCAGGTCCTTATCTGATTCCACCAAAGTTAAGTATAAATCATAACTATATATAATATCGAGCAAGGACAAGCCACAAAGGCTCCATGTGAGCTAATTTTGGTAAGGACCACCACTTAAACCAGAACTGGCATCGAATCAGCAAAGATCAAGTTTGCTTTCTTTAAAAAGCAAAGTTGTTGTGTTTTCCTCTGGGTTTAATCCATCTCGAGGTGGGGGGTGGGGAGACGGTGCAGGGGTGACTGGATGACCTAGCAAGGCTTTCTCTGTTGGTAAACCCTGCTAGATCCGTTGTCTCCTCATCTGCTAGATGGGAAGAGAAAAATCTACTTTATAGGGCAGAAAAATGCATTGAGAGCCTGAATTTGGCATTGCGTTTTGATTCCAGGATTTCCCGCCCCTCAGTAGCTACTTGAGGGCGGACAGCACCCCCAAGTCTCCATGAGTTTGGTTTCCTCGTCCACGTGAGAGTCAGTTCTTGCCTCAGAGACCGGTTGTGCAGATTAAACGATAATGAGCATAAGAAAGCCATGAGCGCCCTGTGGCCCTCAAACCACAGCCACCCCAGAACTCTGTCAGTGACTGAGCCAGGCCAAGTGCTCCAACCCTACTTCCCAGAAGGGAGGCCCTGGGGAGACATTCAGATGTGTCCTGCCCATTGAGAAGCCTCTGGGATGCCCTGGCTCCTGGTCCTAACTGAGGCAGAAGAGAGAAACAAACCCAACACCTGTAAAATTGGCTGCTCCTCAAAAACAGTATCATTGCTCTACCTCCACCCTCTCCAGCCCTGTTCCACACGAAAACTTCAGCTCCCAGGTTGTTCCAAGTTCTCCTGAGCGTCAGAGGCGAGACCTGCAGCTGCAGACCCTCTCGGCAAATGGCGAACACTTTACTATTTTTCCTGGAGAGCCTGTCCTGGTGCAGAGCAGACTCAAAGCCTAAGAAGTGAGGGCAGGGGTACAAGTGGGGTGGGGGTGGAGGTGGAGGCAGTGGGGTTGGTGGGACGATGGGCAGACTGGGCACTAGTTTCTGGATGGGCCCCCCGCCGACTCTCAGCAGAAGCTGCCTTGGTAGTGGCCTCCCACAGGCGGCCATCTTCAATAGCACACCCATATGTTCACTGTCGCCTGGCTTCTCCATGAAAATTTGCTGCAGGCAGAAATCTGGTATGGATGTCTCAAGCCAAGAAGAAGCTTTTATTTTTTCCTTTTGATAGATTTTAAATCACAGTCATTCAGTCCATTTGACACAGGAAAAGTTACCTCAAAGTAGAGCTCTGCCCCATCCCAATCTTCTGGGGGTGCTAGCGCCAAGAACAACTTCTCCAAGACGACCTCAAACAACCCTTCTGGGACTGAGCCTTCAGGAGCTTCACCCACAGCCTATCCTGAGCACGCTGTTACTCTCTTATTGATGGCAAACATCATAACCTTCCTCTTGGCATCATTTCCATTTATTTATTCTGTGCCCAGAACTTCCCTGGGCTCTCATGAGACTCTTACAAGTAGAGAGAAACAACTTCTGTACAGTGTAGAAAGCATAAAAAAGGACTGGGGAGAACGAGGGATGTTTGAAGTGCTTAAACCTCATGCCAAATTACTAAGAAATTAACATTTTTGCTGGGAAAATTAAAGAACTTTGGAATCAAATAGAAAAATATTTTTTCAATGCAGAAATGTAAACTTTGCATTTTAGTGTTTGATCAAAGCAAAGTCCACTGACAAATGAGAGCACTTGAAAATGCAGCGTAGGCTACTTTCATTAGAATGAGATTTATTGATAATCAAGGGCAAGTTGTAGGAGAGCCTTTACTGTTAGGTTAAATTTTAATTGATCTTACTGTGTCCATTCATCAGATATTATCAAGTATCTACTATGTGCCAAGTTCTCATTGTGAAAACGTTATATGGTTCTTTTCTGATGTCCTCCTTGGTAATCTTGTTAGTTTACATTATGAGAGCATCTTATAAAATGCAATTCTTACCATGAAAATTCATTCTCTGACACTTAGAACTTTCCTCCATACGAAGCTGAGCCGCCAGAGAGAACCCACCATGCTGGAAGCTAGTTTGCATCGCTGACATCAGAGTGGGAACTCTCTACCTTGACTCTCTTGGGACCAAAGTGGAGGACAGGTAGGGAGAAAACTTTTCTTGTGTAGCCATTACAGACCAGGGGCTTTACAAAACTAATCTCATTTAATTTTAATTCTCACAACCTATAGGTAGATAAGATTTCCATTTTGTAGTTCAAAAAACAGGCTGGGACAGCTGATGAAAAAAACTAGGAGGTGGTGGCATCACTAACCTTCACTGCCTTTCAGCACATCACCCATTTCATGAATGCGTATTTACTGAGTGCCTGCTGTATCCTAGGCACGGTTCCAGGCACTAAGGATAAGTCGCCGTCCTCATGGGGTTTCCAAGCCAGTGGTTAAGGCAGTAAACGGACTTGGTGAGATGCTGGGCGGTTGCAGGGAACTGAAGAAAAAAGGCAAAGGTGAAGGGACGGGGAACGGGAGTCCGGGCTGGCCCTGCATTGCGGAGCGTCTCCAATCTCTTCCCCGATGAGAAAAGGCGAATGCGCGCATGCGCAGCACCTGCACCGCCTGGAAGGCTACCGGTGAGGGCAGCGAGGAGGAGCCGGGGCCCAGGGAAAATTTGCAAAGAGGGGTTGTTCCTTGGGCTGTGGTCCGTTCCTCTCTGTATGTCCTCTGTCAACTTTGTAATGACCTCCCGGCGCAGCCGCTCCTTCTCATCTGCACCCGTGAGCTTTGTTATACCCTCCGCTTCCTGGGCCAGTCTGGTCTGAAGGTGATAGCCATCACACCCCGTCCCTCCCAGCCCCTTGGATGTCATCATTCCCTAGTGACCTTGCCTTGTCTCCTTGATAATGTACACATCCTGTGTTTCAATCCTCCAGGGCCCATGAAGGGATCAGATAGCTAATTTTTTTCTATACAAAGTTAGCTTATTTTGCATTTGTAATTACAGTTTGATAAGCTGCAAATGTGCCCAATGTTGACGCGCCCCAGGACCTCTTTTTATCTTCACCTTCGCCTCCTTGGTGATCTCATCCAATTTCAAGGCTTTAAAAAACATCTGTAAATAGATGACTCTTGAATTGACAAGTCCATGCCCTCTGCCTACGTGAGTTTTCCACTGGGAAGTCCAGTAGACATCTCAAAATGAAGACTGTATTACCCAAGTCCTGGTTTCCATTTACAGCCTCCTTCACACAAGTAAGCGGCAACTTCATTGTCCCAGCTGCTCAGGACAACAAATCGGGGTCATCCCTTAGTCTTCCTTTATCCCCATATCCCGAAAGGGTTGGTTCGCCTTCAGATAAATCCGGAATTCAACCTTTCCTCAGCATTTCCTCCGCTATCACTCTGCTCTAAACCACCATCATATCTCACTTTGGCTGTTCCAACCGGCTTCTAATCCTTTCTCCTTTTGGTCTACCCTACACTCGGCAGCCGGGCTGATCTAGCTAAAAAAGCAAATCGCATCATCTGGCCCCTCGGTTTATACCCTCCAGTGGCTCCCACTTTACTCGGAGGAGTCAAGCTGGAAACTCTTGTCGTCACCTCTTCTTCTCTGGATAAAACAAAAACAAACACCCAGCCCTGCCGGATCTAGGCCCTTCGCTCGTGTTCTCCCTCCCCGTCCTGTGGGAGCGCCCGGGCGCCTACTGTTTACGGGGCCGCACCCTGGCTGCGGAGGAACGCTCACGTGCTGATCACTTGGTCATTTTAAACTCGGTCAAGGTTAGATTTGCTAAGAAATGTCTTCCTCCAGATCTGGGAACTCTCCTTCCTAGCCCTGGAAGATAAGACCTTCTAGTGGCTTTATCTAAGGAGAGATTGTCCCCTTTGTCCCCAGCCCCGACTCCCCCGCCCCAGGAATCCCCGTTCTGTGGCCACACGGTGGCTCAGAGCCCACGCCTACAGGAAATGCAGGTTTGTTTCAAGTAACGTTTAACTCAGCCGCTTTCTTCTCCTTGGGCCTTCAACTACTTTCTCTCTCTCTCTCTTTTTCCCCTTTAAGAAAACTAAGTCCATTTTTAATTTTATGGGCTTGACAGAACTAGGACAATAGGACAATGTTTCCTCGGATCAAATTTTTTTGTGAGAATTTTTTTGGCAGAATCAGTGTTTGCAAGAAGCAGATAAAACTTGACTGTTGGAGAACCTCGCAGTAGCAAGCACTGCCTGCCAGCAAATCTCCAGTTAACAACAGAGCTGGAGTCATTGTTAGCCAGGTAGGAGAGAAGGGGGGCCGGGGGGGGCGCGACGAGAAAGCCCTAGAGCTTCCTTGTTAGGCTCTAAATGAATTGGTTGTTTAGCAATTACCGTAAGACAGCAGATCTGGGTACATGAGCTCTCCAAAGATAACATCTCAACTTGGTTTGCCTTCCTTACACGACCGGGTACATATGCATTAAGGAAGCCCCACAGCCCCGAGCTATTTTATTCACCTCACACTCGGAGGAGTTCACTGACTGGAATTCAATAGAAACTGTTCTCTGTGTGAAAGTAATTTCAGAAAGTAATCTAGTTTATGGAAATGAAAGGCATCAAAACACACAAAAAAAACACTTTCTCTACAAGTGCTTTGCCTCAAATATTTGACATGGAAATTTGTATAATCCCTCTGGGGGCACGTGGGTTTCACCAGTGTTAACATCTTTTGAAATGAATTTCACAAATGTTTATTTGCCGTGCCAGGCTGACAAATAATTTAGAATATCGAGGCATCTTACCGGAATCAAACTTGATACGGATCTCAGATGATTGTGGAGGTTAAAAGGCGTGAATTTGAATTGGGTATTGGGGTGACGTCACTTTGAAATACTGCCCCGGGGAGCAAAGGTGTCGCTTAGCTGCTCTGGGTCCCCAAATCTCCTTGCCACGTAATGCACCTCAGTAATGACAATGGATCATCCACCGCCAAGTCCTGCTTTCTTTTTCACACAGGAAATAAGCCTTTTGGCACGGGTCCGGAGGGACAGGGAGGGAACAGACTAGAGCAGGGGGCAGGCTCAGATCTGATGTGGGCCCCCAGTGAAATGGGGTGGGCTGCTCCACACCCGTCCTTAAGAAAAGAGTAGGCATAAGATGAGCCCTTGGGAAGACAGGCTTTAAGTTCAAATAGACTCAAGGAAGAGCTCGAGAAGGAAGCTTATGTTTCCCATCATCTGAACCTGGAATGCTCTTTTCTTCCTTTGGGAGGGCACTGGCTTGTCATTTTAGAGGCTCTCCTGTGGTCCCATGAGAACTCTCCCCTCAAGAAGGAAGACCCTTGTAATGAGGGTCCTTCCGTGGGGCTGTGGTCCCCAGTCAGACAGAGTTAGCACCATCCTCCAGGCTCATCTGGTGGTTCAAACACGTGGTTCACAGGTCGGCTGAGTGGCCGCGTCCGCCTGGTGGGTGGGGAGCAGAGCCAGCTGCAGACCGAGATTTGCTGCTCTCTGGACCAGCCTCCACCTCACCTCACAGTCAACCTTCTGGGCCTGGATGATTGCTAGGTGCTGATGGCCGGACCCAGGCCAGAGCAGGGTCCGCTGGAGCAGGGAGACTGAAAGCACGGGTCTGTGGACCCTACAGACTGGTGGAGACCATAGGTGGGACAGCGAGCTTCTGGCTTTACTAAACCTCCACCCGTGACCTGTCTTCCGAGTGTGTCCTGACACCCACTCGGCTGCTTGTGAGTCACCTCCAGCCGGAGGCCTCAAGAGCACCTCACACTCCGCAGCATCCCCCCATGGCTGCTCCTCGTCCTGAGTTTCCATCTCTGTCTATGATTCCAGTCATCAAATCTAGAAACCTCAGCAAAGCCATCGACTCGCATCTCCCCCCTGCTCCTCCTCCATTCCATCACGTACTGAGTTCTGTTGACTCAGCCTCGCGTAGAGCCTTCTATCTACTAGTATCATTCAACAGGGCATAGTGGATACGACGGTTCTTCATTCTGTAGGGCTGTCCTCTGTATTGCAGGTCATTTAACATTTCTGGCCCTGCCCACCAAATGCTAGGAGTGCCTGCCTGTCACTGGGACACAAACAGCCCTAGGTGTCCCCATGTGTCCCCCAGGCTCAGTGTCTCCCAGTTGAGAGACACAGGAACTTTTCTTCTGTCCCTACCTTGGATCCTGACAATTTGCTTTTCATCTGAGATGTTGGATTTTTGGATGATCTAATTGGCCTTCTCACTCCTAATCTCTCCCTTCTCCAAGCCATTTTGCACAAAGCTGTTAAGTAATGTTTCTAAAGCACAGCTCTGATCACATTACTCCCTGTTCAGATCACTTAGTATCTCTCTACTGCCCATGAATAAAATCTAACTCCTTAGCCTGGAATTCAAGACTCTGTACAAACTGGTCTTAATATCCCTTCCTCTCTACTGCTCCCTTTTCAAGACCCTTATGTTCTCAAAGGAATGGTGAGTGACTGAATGAATATTTGACCAGAGTGCCAGTGTCTTTTTGCAAACGCGAGCCAACAGTGGATGATTTGTAGGTTTTCCTGTTAACTAATGCTGCATCATAAACCACTAAAAACTTAGTGGCTTACAACATCGACCGATTTTATTTTTATTATAAATTATTGGATCAAGAATTTGGGCAGGGTTCTGCTGGGTGATTTGTTCATTCCAGTGGTATCAGCTGGGATATTTGGTGGTATCAGCTGGGCTGGTGGCTGGTCTGGTCCGAAGAATCCAAGACAGCATCACTTGGACGTCCTGGTACCTCAGTGTAGACATTGGGCAGGCTGGGCTCAGCTTGTTCCCTCTAGAGGGGGTGGGATTTCTTCCATGCTGGCTCAAGGCTCTAGGCTGGAAACTTAAAGGCTGGGCCCAGGACTGGGAGGGCAGTCAACGAGCCTGCCCAGACTGGAGGGGTGGGGTGCTGGGCGGGCCGGGGGCACAGACGCACCTTCTGATGGGAGGAGTCTTGAGGATTTGCCGCTGGCTCGAATCCTCCACAACAGGGTAGATTAAACTGTATGGGTATAACAGCACAGATGTGAATCTGTGGCTTCCACTTCTACAGTTCTACGAATTTCTTTTAGACACTGCTGTTAGCCTAACCTGAAATGGAACATATCTTCACTTCACCTGCTTTACCTCTGTCCTCTATCTAGTCTCCCTTAGTCTGACCTGCTCCCATCTTCTGCTTTGGAAAACCTTTAACCAACGAGGCATCATGGCCGCACCCAGGACCACCACTGGACAGCAGGGTCTAGAGCAGCTCTGTCCAACAGAAATAGAATGCAAGCCACTTGAACTTCACATTTCTTAGTAGCCACACTAAAAAATAAAAGGAGGGGCACCTGGGTGGCTCAGTTGGTTAAGCATCTGACTCTTGATCGAAGCTCAGGTCTTGATCTCAGGGTCATGAGTTGGGTCATGAGTTGGGTGCCATGCTGGGCATGGAGACTACTTGATACAAAAAAAAAGGTGGGGGGGAAAGAGGGGCGCTTGGCTGGCTCAGTGGGTAGAGCGTGTGACTCTTGATCTCAGGGCTGTAAGTTCAAGCCCCAAGTTGGGTCTAGAGATTACTTAAAAATAAAATACCAAAATAAATAAACAAACAAACAAACAAAAAGTAAAAAGGAACAGGTGAAATTAATAATACATTTTATTTGCCCCAATGTATGAAGAAATGATCGTTTCAAGAAGTAATCATTACAGAATAATATTGAGATATTTTACATTCTTTTTTCATATAGAGTCTTCAAAATCCAGTGTGTATTTTACACATACAGCCTATCCCAGTTCAGTCCAATGCAGTCTGGCCACCTCTCAAGGGCTCCACAACCACATGTGGCTAGTGGCTACCACATTGGATAGCAGTGGCCTAAAGCTCTGTCACTCTTATTTGTCCTCTCCTCACTACCACCAAAAACTTAACAACAACAACAACAACAACAACAACAACTACTCTAGAATAAACTAGAATAAACACTCAGGCATCCCAGAGGGGCCAAGCTACCTAAGGATGTCCAGGTGAAGGAAAATTCTCCACTGTCACTTAGGCGGGAGTGGGATAGAGAGAGCCCGGTTGGTACATTTTTCTGCCCTCTGCAGACCCATCCCCTTCTCAGCAGTTGTCTTTCCAAGTCGGATCCTCAGTCTCCCTATCTTGAGCAAAGCACACTACATAAAAATTCAGATTTGCTAAGGAGCTAAGTGGCTATTCAATTTTAAGTAAGAATCTGCTTTACCAAAGGATTCACTTCAGAATTGCTTAAGCTAGAGCATTTCTCTTGTGTATTCCAAATACATCCATTTAATTTTAAAAGATTTAATCACATTTTACTGACATCTATTGAATGAAATAAATTATCCCTACACATGAAGTCTTCCTGAAAGTTGATTTTGGGGATGAGCATGAGCAGAGAGGAAATACTCTAGAATGTTGGGGCTGTAAGAAAACTTCGAGCTCACAGACTCTAGTCCACAGATGGCTGATGCAAGCGCCTGGGCCAACCCTTCTCGTGGGAGACAGCATGGCAGCCTGCCCTCATGACTGTCCAGTGTGGCCCCAGGCATCTTGTCTCCAGCTCTCTCTAGGCCCCTGCTACCAAGAGAACTGCAGCAGCACTGAGGTGAAATTGCTATCTCTGTTCTTACAGCAGATAGGACAGCTGTGGGATTACCTGCTGGGCCTCTACCAGTATTCTGAAATTCAGCTGGGCTCGCATTCAGGGTTGCCTAGTTTGGATTGGGCACCTGACCTAATCTAGGCTGGGGAGGCCCTTCCCAAGAGTTCACATTTAGGAGACTAGGGGAGCAAGTCAGTGAGTGTCTCTGGTGGTTGAAGCTATAAGACAGAAAACTGAGGAAAGGTCTGGGCTCTGCTTTTTCACCAGGGTCAGTGATGGCCCCTCATTTGTTCAGCTCTCCCTTGGCTTCCATAATAACACAGTAACCGTCCACTAAGTTATCTTTCTGAGGTGTGAGTGTGACTTGGTTTCTCTCATTTGGAAGCCTAGAGTCATAACTGATGTATAGGACTAGCTTCATGGGTCTGAGACCTGGACCTTCGCACAGGGCTCTGTCCTTAGAAAGGCACTGTGCTTGGTTTAATGTTCTGCTGTCGCCATCTTGAAGTTCTTAATTTTTGAATAAGGGGCCCTGCATTTTTATCTTGTATTGACCCCAAAATTATGTAGCTGGTCCTATGAATATACCTTTATTTCATAAGATGAGGTAATTAAGACTGAGATGATGCCAGTAATTCACCCAAAGTTGCAGAGCTGGGTATAGAATCCATGTTCAGTCCAGTGGAGTCCAGCTTGGGACCGAGAAACTGACATAAACAAGTGAGAAGGGGGAGAGGGAAATAATTTTATTTCTGTTGCTTTTTCCATGACGCAGAAGCTCCCTAACCCCAACCCCCCCCTTTTTTAAAGATTTTATTTATTTGTTATTTGAGAGAGAAAGCACAAGTGGGGGTTGAGGAGGGGTAGAAGGAGAGGGAGAAGCAGACTCCCCACTGAGCAGGGAGCCCAACTCGGGGCTCGATCCCAGGACCCTGAGATCACCACCTGAGCCGAAGGCAGACGCTTAACCACCTGAGCCACCCAGGCACCCCCCTCACCCCAAACCTTAATGACTATCGTTTTGCTTCTCCATTTTCCCATAAATAAGCAGGAGAAAGGGTAGGTAGGAAAAGGTGGCTAGTGTCACAGACCAGTTGTTCTGAGAGAAGGAAACATTTGCCATGTTGCCAAAGCCGACCTCATTTCCCAATTTCCCAAAGACCCAATTTCCCCAGCTGCTTTGTTGACATAGCAACAGTGAACTCTGAAAGGGTTGTTATAATATTAATATATATTTCATGGTGGGCTTGCCCTGTGTTCTTCCCTAACCTTGTGATCCAGGCCTGAAAAGAGGGGCTTTTGGCATCTGGCCACTGAAAATCAGAAACCTGAGGCCCAATTCTCTGAGTGGGATGAGAAGTAAGTAAGGAGCAGGTGCCTCTGTCAGCACCTCAGAGAACTGGTGGAAAGGTGGGGTACCCCAGCCCCCCAGGCTTCTCAGCCTTCCCCAGAGTGAAGGGGCTGACTACGTAGATATTTTAAGTTAAAGCTGCACCTTGGCATACACTTCCATCCTCCTACTCAGGGTGTTAAATGTAGCACCTGTGAGTCATTGTGTAGAAAATCAATCATACCTTGGGCCCAGTGATAAGAATTCATCCCCCCTGAGCTCAATTTTCAAAAGGCTTCAAAAGGCCTCCCACCTCTTTCCTTTTTTCCAATGCAAATGAGCAACACTCAGGAAATTTGCATGCCAAATTCCAACAAGGGTTTCAAGAGAGTAAATTGTCATATTTATTAGTAATAGCAGTAGTAGATGAGTAAGAGGTATTTAATAAATGTATGTTCAATGCGAAGCATTTTTGTAGCACTTAACAGTTTTCAAAGCATCTCCCCTCCCTGTGCATCATCCGTTTGATTCTTAAACAAGCAAACCAACCAACCTAAAAGCCCTGTGATGAGGATAGAAGGGGCGATTAATAGCCTCATTTCCCCGATGAAGAAAATAAAGCTCGAGGAAGATTTTATCTTGCCTAACGTCACAGAGCTGATTCATAATGGTCAGAGTTATGACTGGAAGTTGAGGGTGACTTTGGCTGGTACTGCGTCACCACTGTGCCGTTGCCCCATGGTATTTCAGGAGGGACAGAGGGACAAAACAGAAGTTGTATCAAGTGACTGTGGAAAGTGCAATCAAGAATAGCTAAAATCTATTAAAGACATACTATGTGTCTGTCATGGATATCAACTCATTAATTATTTTAAGTAAAGTTTTTAGTTGGAGATAATTGTAGCTTCCCATAATTGTAGGAAAAGAGAGAGAGAGCCTGTGTATCCTTTACCCAGTTTCTCCTGATGGTAATATCTTGCAGAACTATAGAACAGTGTCAGACCCAGCGTATCGACATTGATACAGTCCAGATACACAGTATTTCCATCACCACTGGGACCCACGTGTTGGCCTTTTACAAACACACCTACATCGCCCTCCCCCTAGCAACCACTAGTCTGTTCTCCATTTCTATAAATTTGTCGTTAATATAAATGGAATTATGCAGCACATAATTTTTGTGGGTTTTTTTCCACTCAGCATAATTTTCTGGAGATTCATCCAGATTGTTTCATGTGTCAATAGTTCACTCCTCTTTAGTGCCGAGTACTATTCCGCAGTATGGACGTGTCACCGTGTGTCTAACCATTCACCTGGGGAAGGACGTCTGGGTGGTTTCCAGCTTTGGGCTCTTACAAATAAAGCTTCTATAAACATTCCTGTGGGTGCCTGGGTGGCTCAGTTGGTTAAGCGACTGCCTTCGGCTCAGGTCATGATCCCGGGGTCCTGGGATCGAGTCCCACATCGGGTTCCCCCTGCTCTGCAGGGAGTCTGCTTCTCCCTCTGCCTCTGCCTGCCACTCCCCCTGCTTGTGCTCTCTCACTCTTTCTGTCAAATAGATAGGTAGAATCTTTAAAAACAACAACAACAACAACAACAACAACAACAACATTCCTGTAACGGTTTGTATGTGAACATAGGTCTTCATTTCTCTGGGGTGAATGCCCAGGAGTAATTATCAGGTTGTATGATAGTTGCATGTTTAGTTTCTGAAGCAATTGCCAGACTGTTTCACATTCCCATGAGGAGTGTAGGAGTGATCCAGTTTTTCAACATCCTCACCAGCATTTGGTGTTGTCGCTATTTTTTTATGTTAGTCTTTCTGGTAGATGTGTACTGATATTTCATTGTAGTTTTATTTTACATTTCCCTATTGGTGGTGAACGTAATTTCATGTGCTTATTATCATTTCTACGTACTTTTGGATGAAAAGTCTCTTCATGTTTTTTGTTCATTTTCTATTGGATTTTTTTTTTTTTTACTGTTGAGTTTTGAGTTTTTGAGTTTTATATATTGTAGATACTAGTCTTTTTTTGTTGTTTAAAGAAGTTTATTTACTTATTTTTTAAGTAATCTCTATACCCAATGTGGGGCTTGAACCAACAACCTCAAGATCAAGAGTCACATGCTCTACCGACTGAGCCAGCCAGGTGCCCCGATACTAGTCTTTATTGGAATATTTTCTCCCACTCTATAACTTGTTCTTTCATTGTCTTAACAGGGTTTTGTGCAAAGCAAACTTTAAAAGTTTGATGAAGTCCAATTTATCAATTTTTCCTTTTATGGATCGTGCTTTTGGTGTCAAGTATAAGAACTCCTTGCCTAGCCTCAGATCCTAAAGATTTTTTCCTTATGTTTGCTTCTAAAGATTTTATTTATTTATTTGAGAGAGAGAGAGACAGAGAACACGATTGTGGGGGGTGGGCAGAGGGAGAGGGACAAGCAGACTCCCCGCTGAGCAGGGAGCCTGATGCGAGGCTCGATTCCAGCACCCTGGGATCATGACCTGAGCCAAAGGCAGATGCCTAACCAACTGAGCCATGCAGGTGCCCCTATGTTTGCTTCTAAAAGTTTTATAGCTTTCCATTTTCCATTTAAGGCCAAGGTCCATTTTGAGTTAGTTTTTGTATGCAATGTGAAACTAAGGGAGGGCCTCCCCTGCACCCCACACCCAAAGGATGGCCAGTTGCTTCAGCACCAGCAAACTTGAAAAGACTATTTTCCTCTATTCAATTCCTCTTGCAGCCTTGTCAAAATTCAGTGGGGCATATTCGTGTGGCTCTGTTGCTGGGCTCTCTGTTCTTTCTTGTTTCCTTTTTAACAACCTCTTGCAATAGATACTATTGTTATTTCCATTTCACAGATGAATAAACTGAGGTGCAGAGTGGAAGCAAGGTTTCTGTCATCCAATATTTGCTACTGTAAGGGGCAAGCAATGAACATTAGCAAACACTTCTGCTTATAAAGGGAGAAAACTATATTAAAAATGGGCTCATTTGCATTAAAAGTCATTCTACAATAAGTCAAAGTGTCATTCAGAAGTGTCCATGCTTCCTTTGGAGACCTCCTCATCCAGCTTATCAGAAAAGCACCAAGACACAAAATAACTAATCTTAGACACAATAAAGTGACTGCAAACTGGATTTATCATTCCATTAGGTTCAATAAACATCACTTTGTTTTCCCTCACAAGCTAATGAGACCCGTTATTTGTTCAATAAGGTAACCATCAAATGAAGAAAAAACAGTGTCCATAGGGGTCCCTCTACCTGTTGACAGGCTGTTGTGATGCAAAGCCTGGCACTGTGTCGTGATTGCTTGAGAGACTTTATAAAAATCCAGATTCCGGAGCCACATTCTACAGCTATTCAAGTGGAGTCTCCAAGCTGGAGCTGCTTCTATTTATACTTACTTATTTACCTCTTTCCCCCTGTTTGTGCAAGGCTTTAAAATTCTCCTGAGGAATCTGAATGCAGCTGGTCACTGGATGGGCAAGAGGGCTAAAAGAAGTTTAAAAAAATGTGGCAGATGCTACCCTTTAGAGAAGAGTTCAGTCCCAATTTGGGAAATTGAGGGGACATGACATACCCTTTTATGGTGTCCTAGGTTTAGTTTTGTAGGAAAAAAGAGCTTCCAAAAGTTGCCCACTCACTTCTTTCTCAGGTCCAGGACTGGGTATGATTGCTAGAGATTTAATAGAGTTTTAATTTAACAGAGATTGCTCTGTAGGGTCGAAAAGCATATTTGATGGACTCTCAAATAGGCAGTTGTGAAGTGCAAATGAACCCTGATGTCAAAAAATCTGTATCTCCTGATTCAAGTTGTTTAGGCAGAAGGGAATTTTCAGGTAGAGGGTGGTGGTGTGTTTAGGTAAGATCCTAACACAGGTAACTAAGATTGTCATTCTTTTCTCTAATGATCAAATCGAAGATTGGGTAATCAACACATGGTCAATCCAGAATGACTTGCTCTTTGATTTCTGTGTCATTTTCAAGAATCTCAAGGTTTATATTTGTTGTCTCCTTAGTGTTCAAACCACCTGGAATTATGGTTCAGTCCCTAACACCCATCTCACTCTAGATCAGCCTATAAACACTGCTCGCCTCTCTCCCACCCCCTCGCAAGCTGGGAACAGAGACTTTCCAGCATCCTCCGTATTTGGTTCTATAGTCCATCTCTAGGGCATGGGAAGATCACACTTCTCCATCCCCTTGCAATTGGATGGGGCCATATAACTAATGGGCCATGAAGGAAAGTGACAAGTATGGCCCCAGGGTTCAGCATTAGATTGTTACACAAGACCTTCCACCACTCTCTTCCTCTGCCACAGTGATTGTGGAAGAATGTTTGGAGATGCAGGCGCCACAAGATTTCTGAGTGAACCCATGGAGATCACCATCCTGGAAAGTCTTTTGACTCACAGTAGACTTTGCATGAAGTGAAAAATAAATGTTTGCTCTGTGAAACCAGTGAAATTTGGGGATCCGTCCTCCCTCCCTTTTTTCCCTTCCTTCCCTCCTCCCTCCCTCCCTCTTCCTTTCTCCTTCCCTCTCCCTTTCTCTCTCTTTCTTTCTTTCATTCTTTCTGAGAAAGGCAGGCTGCCACATGCAGCACCTCATTTGGATGTATCTGGAATCTTAGAAGCTTGACTGACCTCACCTTCTACAACTGGACCTTTAGAGCTTGTTTGGACGTTCTAGCAGGGGAGTTACCTGAATACCTTTGCAGAACAACCCTCCTCTATCAGGTAAGATTGCCCTCTTCCACTGAGTGGGCAGCTTTGGGAGGGACACACATGGAGCCATGAGGGAGAAAGGGGACACTCACCTAGGCAGCCAGATCAGCCAAATCAACCTTGGCCATCAATGGGGTGACAGATGTTACAACCAGGTCACCCTCACATCCTGGGGATTATTTCTTACTCGAGTATAATTAAGCTCAAGCTAAGACCCTTTTCTAGATATGAGATATGAAATGAAGTCAGATGGGGGATCTTTGGGAAATGTTTCCTTTCTCCTAAAAGAAACCACTGGATGGGTAGTCTTTCTTTTTCTCTGGATTCTGGGGTCTAGGTGTGAAGCTGGGACTGACTGCTACAACCTTCTCACTCCCAAAGGTGAGGCCAACACTTACCCTGGTGGAGTAAAGAGAACGTGGATCCTTGATGACATCTTTGAGCTGCTGACTCCACCAGCCTGGGGAACTTAATGTACCTCTTTTCTTTCTGTTATGTGAGGTAATAAATTTCTTATTATTCAAATAGGCTTGATTTGGAGTTTCTGTTACTTGCAATCAAAAGCCTCCTAACTGATAAACCCTGGCTGTTAGCAAGGCAAGATGAACCCCACTTCAGTCTGCTACAACTACCACTCTCGTAGTAGACATTGCTATGAGCTCAATTTCTCATTTAAATGGGAAACTAAATTTAAAGTAAGATCATGTACAAACCTGCAGTTGTTTCAAATGCTTCATAGTAAGTAAGGCTCTAAGACTGCACTTAAGCTAGTGAGAGAATCTGCCTTCCTGCTGCGGGGACAAGGGTGCTGAGCCTTCCTGGCTACAGAGGGGAGCGTGGTCACTCCAGCTCCATTCTCCCATAGAGGTCCCACCTCCCCACCTGCTGGGCTCCGCATCTCCCCAGGGGGAATACAGGTCGCAGAGAAAAATCATCACAGTGACACAGGAAGTTTCAGACAGAGGGTAAGGGAATCTGAACGGAGCTTGCTGGCACCCTGAGACGCCTTTCAAGATGAGTTTCTCTTCTTGGTGCCAGCTTCCCAAGATGGGGTGGTCTTTTATTATAGGGACCCAGGTAAAATATGGGGACTATGTGCCTTGTCACTCCAGTTCTGAGGGATCCTAAAAACTCATAGAAGACCTGAAATTCTTGATATGACTCCCTTATCCCCTAGAGGAATGTCTGAAGGAAAGTCTATGCAGATCCAAATGATACCTAAAGGATCACCTGGAAAGGCAGAAAAAAGGGATCAAGTTGGGACCGGCTACTCAGTGGCTACAAAGCAAGAGGCTCAGGAATGATGACAAGGGAGGGGCACAAGTGATGACAAAGGTGTTCTTTGTGTGTGTGAGTGTTTCTTCCTCTAAAATGTACCTTAATTCTATGAGGTTATTTTTATATTATGTTATGTTTGTATTTGGGGGGATGTAGATGTGGTTAGGTAGGGTGAATTGTTAACTACGATAAGTGACATGGGGCCACCATGGGTCCCTTGCACTCACTCCTTCATTCATTCTTTCATCCGTTAAGAGTATGTTTATTAAGTATCAACTCCATGTCAGACATGGTGCTGGGCACCTGGAGACAGAGGAGATACTGTCCCTGAATTCAGTATATTGGAGAGACAAACCAGTAAGCAGGTCATGACAATCTAACATGACAAAAGCCATAAGAGATTATGGCTTGGTGACTCTGGGTTAGGAAGAGCACTGCCCCCAACATGCAGCCCACAGCACAGAAATTCTACCTGCAGAGGTGGACTGTCTTCGAGGAAGAGAGTCTTCTCAAGAAGTCCTCTGTTAGAAAGGATGTTTTGCCTTGGGTTCTCCCAAAAAGGAGGGTCTGAGATAAGGGCCTATGTGCAGGCAGTTTATTTTGAGAAGTAAACTTGGGGATCTAGAGTGGGGGAACCAGAGAGAATAAAACAGGGAAGAAGGGAAAGGCAAGCCAAGGGTGCATCTGGGAGCTGGCTACCATGGTGGGCAGGTGGATCAGTCCCCCAGGAGGAGCTTCCGAGGAGCGGGAAGACACGGGAGAGGGGAGTTTCGCCCATGGGCTCCTGTCTCTGCTGGTCCAAGTGAGCTCGGGGGAGCGCCGAGTCTGGCACACCCGTAGGCTTGTGCGCGCGTGTGCGTGCCTGTGCAGCCCTGCGTGTGTGTGAGCATGGCGGGCCGGCTCCCGCAGGCAGGGGGCCAGGAGGGGCCCGGGGGCAGAACGCAGAGGGAAGAATCACAGGTGAGAAGAGGGGCTCCGGGCTGCAGCAGAGCACAGGTGTTGCCGTAGTCCCAGCGGGAGGGACAGGTGGCCTGAGTCCATGGGAGCCAGGGCACCAAACCTGTCTGGCATAAAGGAAATGTCATCTCTGGGGGAAGAAGTCACTATTACAGTAGGCTAGCACCAACGGCTGAATGCAGGTATTCAATTCTAATCAAGCTTTTATTAAGCTTTCTACTAGGGTGACGGAGGCTCATTCAGGGTCCTCCTAAGGAAATGGAGCAGGGGACAGGTAAAACTTGATACGTCAGTGGGAGGAGAACAATTTGGGGGCAGTGAGTGATGGTGGAGAGAGGAGACCCGTGGGGCTGATTCAGGTCACCAACTGCCTGAGAAGAGCATGGCAAGAAGCCTAGGGTCTCCTGTGAAAAGCAGGAGAAAGCATCCAAAGCAAATCACTCCAACCTCACTCCGGAGGACTCCCTCTAGGAAGAGTTCAGACGAAGATGCTTAAAGACAGGACGGCGTTAGGGACTTCAAGGAGGCGTAGGCTGACGTGTTTTTGAGAGGTCTGAGAAGCCTGCATCCTTAGCCTACTTTCTGAATGAACACCACGCTGCAAAACCAGGCCATTCCACATGCTTGAAACGTAAGACATGTTTCCCCAGAAGGCGAGGCCAGTTTCTATAAAGATTGGTCACGATGAATAGCCTTCTCATTGCTTCCCCAAACTTGGGTTTCATCGGAATTGAGTTACTCCCCTGCTGCTTTCAACATACATAGCTGGAAGCTGACACACCATCTCTGTGGCCATAACTCTGCATTATAATAGAATGACTGTCAGAACCACTAGGCGTCAGTTCTGACTCGTCTTTCCTTATTGGTGTTAGAAAATACCTTAGATGTGTTTCAAAATAAATCCCTAGTGTTTTATCTTGGAAGGCTAAACTTAGTCTGGAATTCCTCAAGCAACCTGGGCCCCCCCATACTCTCCTTCATGTGCAAACCTATAGTTACAACAATCTATGGCTGTAATTCTCAAACCAGGAGAGGATAAAAGAGAAAATGATCCACAAATAAGGAATCAGAGTTTCAAATCTCCCAAGCCATGGACATATTAGAGCTACTGTTTCTCGAACACTTACTCTGGGCCAGGCCCGCACAACTTGTACTCATCCCATTTGGCTCTCCCAAAACAGCACGAAGTAGGGTTAGTTTCCCTTTTTTTTTTTTTAAGATTTATTTATTTATTTTGAGACAGAGAAAGAGATAGCATGGGGGGGGGGTAGGGAGAGGGGCAGAGGAAGAGAATCTCAAGCAGACTGCCCACTGAGTGAGAAACCTGCCACGGGGCCACAGGGCTCGATCCCACAACCCATGAGATCATGACCTGAGCCGGAACCAAGAGTTGGACGCTTAACCAACTGAGCTGCCCAGGCACCTCATTTTCTCTATTTTACAATTAAGGAAATTCGATAAAGTAACTTGCCACAAATCACACAGTTTGAAGAGAAAGAACCAGGACTCACACTTGGGTCTGATTCTGAAGCCCAGGCTTTGGACATTGAGTTGGGAAAAAAAGTGATTTTTATAAGCAAGAATAAAAATACAACCCATGAAAACACCCTCTCTCCAAAGGGATAGAGTTGAGACTTTTCTTTTCTTTTTTTTTTTTAAGATTTTATTTATTTATCTGAGAGAGAGAAAGAAAGAGAGAGCACAAACAAGGGAGGGGCAGAGGGAGAGGGAGAAGCAGACTCCCTGCTGAGCAGGAAGCCCGATGCAGGGCTCCATCCTAGGACCCTGAGATCACAACCCAAGCTGAAGGCAGACGCTTAACCAACTGAGCCACCCAGGCGCCCCAGGTGAGACATTTCTAATAATCTGTCAAAACTGCTCCAGGTTCTTGGCTTCATGAGCAGAAATGTTAGTTACCCTTTCTCCTCCTTGATGATTTCTCTACAAAATGAGGCCACCCAGCCACCACCTCCCCCGGGGCTCCCCAAACTACAGCCAATTAGTTCTACACACTCCTGCTAATTACCCTGAGTTATTCAGGTCCTTTTGGAGGCAGAGGGAGTGGTGGGGCCAGCTGGCCATAAAATATCTTTCTTCCATGAGGAATATTCCTCTCTGGGGCTGAAGCCTCTTAGCTACCCAGAGCTGAGGACATAGTAATGTCGCTGAGCTGAGAGACTTCTCCTTCCTTTTTTGACTCTAAGGGATGTTTGATTGCATCCCATGGTGCTGAAAGGAGAACGCACTGGGTAGATCCGTTGTCAATTTTGACTCTCCCTGACAGTTAGGCTGTGGGATGATTGATTCGCCTCTCTTTATTACAGAGACTTCCTCTTTCACACACATGGATGCCTACTGAACCCTTTGGAGGCCACTTGTCAAGTAAAATGAGGCTCTTGAAAACAACTGAATGAACAACCTCCTTTTTCAAATTTTAATCGATTCTTTCATTTTGCCCTTGCTCTTGGTGGGGGACTTAGCATTTTAAATGCACACCTTTTCTCCATCCTACCCCCTTACCTGCTCTTGGTGCCTTTCACCTGCTTCTTGTGAAGCAGGATCAATATTCTGTTATCCTCTGTCATTTGGATGTTACTTTGGCCAAGCAGTAGGGGTTTTTTGGTCGTTGTTGTTGTTGTTTTAAATAACGTCAGGAGCTCTGCTCTCCACACAAATCAACAACAAGGAGAAGCAAGAAGTGGATTACTACCGAAATCCTTTTTGTTCTAAATTGTAATCAACTATATTGGATGCGAGGGTTGTCCATTTTAAAAATTTAATAATGGGTTTTGGTCCTCTTGGTTCTATAAAAAGGGCATTTATAAATATTAATATGGAATACCAGGGAAAGAACAATACATAACAATAATGAGAATCACAAAATCCCATCACATTTGACACGTCATATCACCAGCTTAAGGATTAGCAGGTTAACCTTAGAGTTAAAAATATTGCTTCGTGATTAAAAAAAAAAAAATCTCAGCATTAAAAAAGCTCCTTGTTGCATTATATATTCCTTTTGCCTTCCTTATTTTTCTTCAGGTTATGGGATCACTGCTTCGATTAACATTTTTGGGGAGAGTGGGCTTAGGGGAAGGTGGTGGGTTGAGTTATCTGCATTCTTTCTTGCCCACATCGTGCTCAGCTTGGCTTTTGTATAATTCTAACCCCTGACACTGCTTGAGTCAAAGGCCTGGCGACTAATACCCCCATTTTAGCGTGTTTTTTTTTTTTTTTATCCACCCGAAGCACCGTTTTAAATGATAAAGTTACCCAAGGTGTCAGTTTTCACCAGTATTTCTAAATACATCTAGTAAAAATGCAGCAATTTCATAGAAAATCCAAGCTATTGAGATCTAATCACGGCTTAAGCTGTGGCTTTATTCAAATCTGGATCACCAATATGGCTTAAGATGTAAATGAAGTGCAGAGAGAAATAAAGCAAGAAAATCTGTGATGGCCTTTCTCTCTGCTATTTGATGCCCGGCCCTTATCAGTCAATTAATGCCGCTCAACTTCAGTGGCAGCCTCAGCGGAACGGTCCCAATAGCGGCTGTCTTCCTCCAGCCCCAGCCAAACAAAACACACTTTCAGTAGCCTTAATATGAAACGGAAAAAAAAGGTCAAAATAGACGGGGCTTTGCCAAATAAATCCCGAAGATCCATTCTAATTTCCACCCGTGGATCTTTTAAGTCGTCCTGGATGCTCTTTATGATACGTTGATCCACACTTAGTTTCATTAAAACTTTGTGACTTGGTGTTTTTCAACCTGATAGCTTCACTAAACTAGTTCTCAGAGTGTTGGCTAAGCCGCTATGCATAAAACTACTTTGCTGTCATGGTGGCTTCTAATATCACCTAAATGCAGGCAGCGGCCGTTCTGGAAATGAACCTGATCTACATGCATTCCATCTGAGCCTGGGAATTACTTTGCTTTTGCTTTTCCTGGATGTCTTATGAGGGAGAGGTGCTGGCCTCTGCAGCCCCCACCCTAAGCTCTCCTGAAACTGAATGCTAAATTATCTCCCACCCCGTATTTGTTCTGGAAGCAATCTACACGGAACACCACTTTTATCTGCTAAGGTTTCCAACTGGGATTAACAGATGCTAAAACATTTGGGGAGGAGGGAGAGAAGGAGGGGGCCACAGAAGAGAAAAGAATTAAAATGAAGGTCTCTTCCAACAATGGCACAGCAAATGTGGAGGAGATTCAGACTAAGCTTAAGAAGCAAGAGAGGGGTGCACCATGAACCTGGCTTCGCTGACATGAATTTTAAAATGGTGAAAGGAAAAAAAAAAACTGCTCTGGGTTCCCCTGAACATTACCTCTGGGCTGGTTGGGTGTCCCTCCTGATTAGTGCCACCTCGGCTTCCCTCTGCACCCTGACATCTGACAGAGGCCTTTATTTCTTTATCAATGGCCGTGGTCCATCTACGTCACTGCAGCTGACAGAACGATTGGCAAAGGGTTTCAAAAGAGGTGGAGATCATTTTTCTAGGGGGAAAAGGGATTAAACATCAAATAAATAAATCAGCAAGGCAGGATAACAGAGTCCTGGCTCCAGGTGAGTGTGTCCTTGTCCTGTGTTCAGGTAACACAGTGTCCCCCAAAGTTCCACCCAGCACGACAGGAGGGCGGCCTTGCTCGGCATCCCCTTGCTGGGATTAAGGGTGAGAAACCAGTCCTCACTTGAGCTGACCTGGCCTTCTTCCGTCAGCTTTGTCTCAGGCTGGGAAAGGTAGGGGCTAAGATCTGACACCAGGCCTGCATTTTCACCGAGAAATTGTCAGGCTTTGCCATCAAATCAACCAGGATCGGAAACCTGACTCTTGGGGCAGCTAGCTTCTCCGAGAGATAAGAGCGCCCTCTGCGAGGGGAGATTAAATGACATACTTTGCGGGAAGCACCTAGTCTGGTGGCTGGCACATGCTTGGTGCCTCATAACTAACAGTTTATGTCATGAAAGTTCTTATTGTCCCAGTAGGACTCTGCAAGTACTGGGAGCTGGCCTGAGTGTGACTGTCCACGGGGCCTACTGAAGAAAACACACACCCCCCGAGGCATAAAGCTCCACTTCGCGAAGTGTCGTGAAAGCCTCTCCCCGTAGCCACACCGTGCCCGTGTGCCCCCCTCGCTTGGAGCCCAGGACATTTAGTTCCCCACCTCGCCCATGCCCTGCCTCATGGCCGGATGGCACGTGGGAGAAGGAGAGAACAACCGCGGGGCGGGCTTGAGTGCCCAGGAGTCCCGGGACAGAGTGAACAGGCCTTTAGGGGAACTCTCAGAACACAGCACAGTGGGCTCTGCTGGGGGGACCGCGGCTCTGCCTGCCTTCTCCCCTCCACTCTCCCCAGGGCGTCTTCCCAGATGGCCACGGGCGCACGGCTCCCAGGACCCCACCCGACCAACGGTTACGGACAATGCTCAGCTCTGCTTTCTTTGTCGAGAATCTGTGAGCTCTGGGAACCTGCTGCAGAAGAGCGAAGCCTTGCGACAAGAGACTGATGGGTGTAAAGGCCTGAGGGGGAGAGGAGGAATCAGCCGCAGGGTATGTTTCCTATAATCCAGAAGAATCCAGTTTGGAGCTATGACTTCAGGCTTCCAGAAAAGTGTGCTGATCACCTTTACTGATGCATGAGAAAGGAGTTATTCCCCTCCTTGTTGGTGGCATCAAGAAGTTTCTGAAGACCTGGGGTGCTGATAGAGGCCTCCTTCAAAGAGGAGTAGGTGGAAAGAGCACTGGGCCGAGGGGTCAGGGACCCCTGTCCTCGCTCTGCCACAGAATCACAGACTTCACCTCTCCGAACCCTGGTGTCCACATCTCGAAAATGAGGGATTATCTCTGAAGGGTAAGATTACACGAAGAGCTTTCACTCCCCACTTTGAACACCTCTACTTGTTTAAAAAAATTTCTTTTTAACAGCATATTTGTATTACTTTTACAACATAAACTTTTTTTGAAGTTTATTTATGTAATTTTTTAGTCACCTCTACACCCAGTGTGAGGCTCCAACTCATGACCCTGAGATCAAGAGTCACATGGTCTTCCGACTGAGCCAGCCAGGCGCCCCTACAATATAAACTTTCCATTGAAAATGAAACTAAAGTAAAAGGCTAGGGCTAGAGGTTCTATGAGATCCAGGTTATGTGGTATGCATGATTTGCAGAGGTGGCCAAGTCCAGGCACAGTGTGGGACCGCTGAGGAAGCCATCTCTGAGCTCTTGTCAAGCTCAGGCAAGACAGGGTCTGGAATATTAGCACCAAGGTAATCAGATGAAATTGGGCCTATAAAACCCAGGTCCTACTGAGACCCGCTTCTCGCAAGCTGGACAATCGTTTGACCAGTGCAGCCCCTCCCCTCAGTCTGCCAGGCCTTCCAAACATGCCCTGGCACCATGAAATGGGATTTTGGAAGGACGGGGAACAATAGGATAGCAGCTGCCCTGCAGTCTCTCTTGGCTTGGAGAATGGCCCCTATTGCTGAGGCTGGGTTTCTAGGATGATCATTCAAGGTGAGGGTTTGCTTGTGCTTTGCAAAGACTGACCCTGCTTCCCGGCAGCTTCAGTCTATACTCAGAGGCTGTGGGTCTAATACCCCGTGACAAGCCTTTTCTGGCCCAAGGTAATCTTCCTGGGTACCCCTGCCCTTCTCCCCACTTCATGCCCAGGCCTTTTCACTAAAAAGGTCACCTGGTGGTTTAGACCAGTCATTCTGCATATCAAACCTGGCCGAATAACAGAAGCACCTGGGTAGTGAGTTAATAACATAGATTCCCGAGTCCCATCCCAGGAGGTTCTGGTTCAGTGGGTCAGAGTGGGACCCAGACATCTGCATTTATTATGCAGTGTTCCAGGTATGTCTGATGCCACCAGGCCAGGACGGTAATATCCACTGTGACCCATTACCAGATGGTTTCTTTAGGGCTTCCCAGGTGCGGTGGTCTGGGCCTGAAAACACAGTCACCCATGGACAAACCATCTGGACAGGTGAACCTAAAGACTAATCCCAACCTGCCAACACACCACATACAGGTTGGTATTGGTGATGGGAACACCACACCGCCCACGGATGTTTTGACTCTCCTGAATACCTCTCCTCTACCCCCTCCACAGCGCATCACTCCCCCCCCTCTACCTTTCCCCCTCCGCCCAATGGCAAGTTAACGCACAGATGGAACAAACCTCTGAAGCAAGCTCTGCGTGAGGTGCCCTTGGCTTTGGAGAATTCAGTCCAATTTGCCACCAGTATCTAGGCTGGCTTTTGATTATGTTGATGATAAAGACTGTAAACAAAACAGCCTTTCTCTACTAATTAATTCCCTTCGAAGAACTCTAAAGATCTTTAATTACACAGTTTGAAAAGCAGCAGTTACCCGATCGGGCTGATGGGCCTCTGCCCTCCTCTCTCTGCCCACCTGAACGAAATATTTTCTTGTTTTCTCTGCTTCACACACCTAGGATGGGCTGGCAGTAAATCCTGTCAACTAAACGCCTGACAAAAGTGCTCTGATGTCAAGTATAAAGAATGCCACCTACAGCTTAATGTCTGAAAAAAAAAAAATCCCAAGGGCTGCAAACAATGAAGGTTTTTGTCTTCTTAATGCCCAGTATGCAATCGAGTGGAAATGCTACTTCCATCCGTAATTTACAAATGAAATTAAAGTTGTTGAAAGACACAGGGTAAACCAGAAGCTTTTGTTTCGCTGCAGAACAGGAAAAATTTAAACCACTAAATGTTTTAGCAGATTTACTAAATTTCCAATTAAATCATGAAATCTATTATTGCAGAGCTCTGAGAGGGCAGTGTGTCTTCGCATAGCTCTCTCCCCTCCAACACTCACATATGGTATCAGCAAACCAAACTATGTCCCCCATAAACAGCCTCATTCTGTTCTACCTGCGGGAAACCGGGGTGCAGAGAGAGGCACACAAGCTCATAGGGGAGTCAGGCCGGTTCAGCAGTGGTTTGGGGGCACGGCCTAGGCCAGCTTTTGGAAAAAACCAGCAATGTGCCCAAGTGAGGGTTCCAGGGCCCCCAGCTGGTGGAGGCAGCCCCGCTGGAGCGGGAAAGCCCTGGGAACTCCTTCTTGGGGAGGGAGTCAGATCTGCTATACAAGAGCACCCTCTGCCAGTTGGCACGGAGGGCTGGCTGGAGAGGCCGGTGGCCCAGAGGTGGGGGAAAGGGCACAGGACCCTGAGCGTACAAAGCCAGGCCCGAGAGAGAGAGTCCATCTTCCAAACTAGACAGAGCGACTCACCTCTGGAACAATAGCCAGTGCAGGCAGGGGGGACGCTGATTTTCCAAGGGCTCTCCACGTTAATCCACCCCACCAAATCCAGCCACTAGGAGCCTGAATGGTCCTCCAGACACCCATTCAGTAGAAAATGACGGGTGATTTTTGCCCTTGTCTCCCGAGATCTCTGGTGAGCACCGCGGCTCTGGCTGACATGTGTTTGTAAAGATAAAGCACCAGGCTACTTTGGGGGCCCTCCCAGGCTATTACAAAGAGCAAGTGGTGCCAACTCAGGCTCTGCATGGCTTTTCAGAATTGAGCTGTTAATTTTTTTTTTTTTTTAATACATACCTCTCTCTGAAAAGGATTTGAAGCAACTTACAATGAAGGCAAACACAGTAAGGTCATTCAACTAAAATTAGAAAAGCAAAGCCATAGAAAGGAGAAAGAAGCAAGCATTGACTGTCAGGTGTAATAGAGTCACTGTGATTTAGCTTCAGATTAGGTACTGAGCTTCCTGGTAGCCAGGGCAAAAAAGGATACCCAATGAGATAGTCCACACAACCTACTGGAAGGAAGCAGAACAATTCTCCAGGAGAGTTATGCTTTTTTTTCTGGCATTAAGTTTATTTGAGGGGACTTTGTATAGGAACTCCAAAAGCATCATACAGTGTGTTTGAGAATCAAGCAATTCTGATATAGCTATTTCTTGCTATATAATCTTTGGCAATTGTCAAGGGCACACATCAGTCACAACTCAATAATGGTAAATCTTGATGGGAGGAAACAAAGTGGGAAATGGGGAGTAGCTAGACAAATGTCTCAAATTTTGGCTCCTGAGTATTTCATTCACTCATTGATTCATTAGCTATTTCTTTTTTTTTTTTTTTAAAGATTTTATTTATTTATTTGACAGAGACAGAGTTAGCGAGAGCAGGAACACAAGCAGCGGGAGTGGGAGAGGGAGAAGCAGGCTTCCCCTCGAGGAGGGAGCCCAATGTGGGGCTTGATCTCAGGACCCTGGAATCATGACCTGAGCCGAAGGCAGACGCTTAACGACTGAGCCACCCAGGCGCCCTCATTAGGTATTTCTTAAATCAGGTTCAGATGTGGGGGTTAGAGCCGAAAACAAGCAGGCAAACTCTTACTCTCAGATACTAAGAAAAAACTTAATATCCTCAGAGGGATGGGTGGATAGCAGGCAAGCTTCCTGTAGCTTAGTTGCTGAATATGGGCAGTTTCAACAGATGGGTACTTTCAGATGTTCAGAAATCCCACCTCAAATTGCCTTAAACAATGAAGAGATGTGGTTTCCTTGACTCGGCAGCTCAGTGATGCTCTCTCTATGCTATACCACCTTCACTGTTGGCTCCATCTTCTAGCTGATAGCAATATGGCTATTGAGTTCTGGGAGCCACAAAGATAGGACAACCTTCAAAGCAAATTACGAGACTATTTCTTCTCATGGCTTTCACTTAGGATGGAGGAAATTTTTTTCAGCCTCTGTACCCACCCCATTCAGCAGACTCTCTCTTTTGTCTCATTGGCCAGAATTGGCCCCTTTGCACATTCCTGGTCAAGTCCTGGTGACATGGGTGAGGTCACCCTTAGACCAATTAAGCCACCCCTGGAGTTTGGGCTAGAGTAGGCTTCCCCTGTAGTACTTGGTAACGTGGGAAAAGAGGGTACTTGAGCAAAACTGGTATTGTGTTAGGCAGGAAAAGAGGCAGGGGTAAATGGATGTTGAGGCAGGCAGCGAACACTGCCATTTTGGTCTTTCAGTGTCACCTCCCTGGCATATCAAGATTAGTTTGGGTGAATAGTGATCAAGGCTGTTGGAAGGTCTGTCTGCTTGGTTTCCTCCAGAAAAGAAGATCCTTACTATTTGCCTTATTTCTTGAGCTAGACTAACCATTTCCCATACCTTTTGCCACTTCCTCGGTTTAGGTTTTTATTCTACTTGTACACGTTAAAAAAAAAAAAATCCTCCTAAGTGGTCTTCCTATCTCCAGTTTTACTCAAATCAAATCTGTCTTCCATACTGTGAGTAGAACAGTCTTCTTAAACATAAATGTACAATACCACTCCCCTCCTTAGCAACTTCTTTCACTTCCTATCTTGTACAACATAATGTAAACGATCTTTGCATTAGCACACAAAAATGAAATATTTAAGTATTCATTTAACAAATATGTACAAGAGCTATAAGAAGGGAACTAAAACAACTCTAATAAAAGAAATCAAATAAGATCTAAATCAATGGAGAGATATTCCATGCTCATGGATAAGGAAGACTCAATATTGGTAAGATGTCAATTCTTCCTAACCTGATCTATAGACTTAATGCAATCCCAATCAAAATCCCAGCAAGTTATTTTGTGAATATTCACAAATTGATTATAAAGTTTATATGAAAGGCAAAAGATCCAGAAGAGCCAACACAATATTGAAGAAGAATGAAGTTGGAGGACTGATACTACTTGACTTCTAAGTTTACCATAAAGCTATAGTAAATTGAGACAGTATGGTATTGGCAAAAGACAAGGCAAATAGATCAATGGGACAGAATGGATCCACAGAAATAGACTCATACAAATATTGTCAATTGATCTTTGACAAAGGAACAGAAGCAATTCACTGGAGAAAGGACAGTCTTTTCAATAAATGATGTTGGAACAAATGGATATCCATATGCAAAAAAAATGAATCTAGACACTTTACACCATTCACAAAAATTAACTCAAAATAGATCATTGTCCTAAGTGTTAAATGCAAAACTGTGAAACTTGTAGATGATAACATAGGAGAAAATCCAAACGACCTTGGGTTGGGTGATGACTTTTTAGATACAATACCAAAAGCATGAATATGAAAGAAAAAATTGAGAAGTTAAACTTTATTGAAATTAAAAACTTCTGCTCTGCCAAAGACATTGTTAAGAGAATGAGAAGGCAACCTACAGACTGGGAGAAATTTGCAAAACACATACCTGTTAAAGGACTTGTACCCAAACAAAGAGCTCTTAAAATTCAACAATAAAAACACATACAACTTGACTAAAAAATGGGCAAAAGTTCTGAACAGACATCTCACCAAACAAGGTGTACAAATGACAAATAAGCATATGAAAAGATGATCAACATCATATACCATTAGAGAATTGCAAATTAAAACGAGCTACCAATACACACCTATTAGAGCGGCTAACCACTGACAACATGAAATGCTGACAAGGATGTGGAGCAAAGGAGGCGCCTGGGTGGCTCAGTCATTAAGCATCTGCCTTCGGCTCAGGTCATGATCCCAGGGTCCTGGGATCGAGCCCCGCATTGGGCTCCCTGCTCAGGGGGGAGCCTGCTTCTCCCTCTCCCACTCCCCTTGCTTGTGTTCCCTCTCTCGCTGTGTCTCTCTCTGTCAAACAAATAAATAAAATCTTAAAAAGAAAAAAAAAAAGGATGTGGAGCAACAGGAATTCTTGTTCATTACTGGTGGGAATGCAAAATGGTACAGCCACTTTGGAAGACAGTTTGGCAGTTTCTTACAAAGCTAAACAAAGTCTTGACACATGATTCAGCAATTGTGCACCTTGGTATTTTACTCACATGTGCAGTTCCATGTGAGTAGTGTGCTCATTCTACAGGGTAGCAAGTGAGGCTCAGGGAAATTCAGGAATGTAAGGACGGTTGCTAGAAGATGGCAGAATTGCTATTCAAATTCAGGTCTTTGGAAAAATAGAATTCCTAACATTTGTTGGTGGTTTCATCACAGACAGCCCAGAAAGTAGCCTGGTAGGGAGTTCATTTCAGACTGGAGGCTGGTCTGCCCAAAAAGGTGAGCTAAACCTCGTATGGACAGCCATAAAGACAAGGATTGAAGAGACTCCCCAACCCTGTGAATAAATGGAGGCACTGGACCCACTCTCCTCAAAACCTTGATGTGGCAGAGATGACGTTCTTAGGTTTCACACTATGGCAGCCTCTCTCCCTAGTATAGTGTCTGGCCCACAACAGATGCACTTTAAATATCGGCTGACCAAAGAAAAATAAATGATATTTTATTTCCTAATATTTAGTGCTTACCTTTTTAAAGACACTTCCGCCTTCCCTGTATCTGAGGTGCACATTAGCCGTAAGGATGGTGTCAAACAGAATTCACAGCTCTTACGTTACGATGGAGTTGAGGCCAGAATCCAAGGCTCCTCCTGCCCAGGGCAGGGCACATTCCCTGGGTCTCAGAGCCACCCTTGAAGAAGCAAAGGCTCTGTGAGTAGAACAGGTCAAGGGAAGGAGGCTAACATTTCCTAAGCACCTGTTACTGTATTATATAATAACTGAGTCTCACCTCAAATGAGGACCTCCAATGAGACTCAGTTTTTGCATCTCTAAAATGGCAATATTGATATCTACCCCCCAGGACTGTGTGAATGTTAAATTATATAATACAATAACAACGTGCTTAGAGCCAATAAATATATGATTTCCTCTCACAATAAGGGCTATAAAGAAAATGAACTAGTTTCAACAAAGAAGAAAACATGAGAGAAATCTTCAATAATGTGGCCAGGGAGGCCCTCCTAAGGAAGAGACAGGGCTGAGAAGGCCTGGGTGGTGTAAGGATGGGGTCTTCATTTCCTAGGGCTGCCATAGCAAATGACCACAAACGGGGTGGCTGAAGACACCAGAATTTTATTCTTACAGTTCTGGAGGCCAGAAGTCAGAAATCAAGATGTCAGCAGGGCCATGCTACCTCTGAAGGCGCTAGGGAAGCATTTTCCCTTGCCTCCTCCTAGCTGCTGCGGTTGTTGGCACTCCTTGGCTCCTTGGCTTGGAGAGGCACCACTCCAATGTCTGCCTCCACCTTCACATGGCCTTCTTTGCTCTGTGTTTATATCTTTGTGTGTTCTCTCCGCTTCTTATAAGGACACCTGTCATTGGATTTAGAGCCCACCTGAATCCAGTATGACCTCATCTTAATTACATTTACAAAGACCCTACTTCCAAAGAAGTTCCCATTTTGGAGGTTCTGGGTGAATCTGATTATTTGGGAGCCACTATTCAACTGGTGCAAATGGCAAGATATTTTTCAGGCAGGTGGAGTGGTTTTCACACAGGCCCTCAGGGAGGAAAGGGCTTGAAACAGTTGGGGCCAGTAAGGCTGAAATGTGGAAGGACCCAGAGGAGGGAGCTTGGAGAGAAAGGCAGAGCTGGATCATGGAAGGAGGAGAAAGGGACAGAGACACAGAGACAGAGACGGAATGAGACACCAGTGATGCAGAAGAGGCCCACAGGAGCAGAGTCCTTGAGAAGGCGGCCAGCACAGGATTTCAGGTCATCATGGGCTTGGCGTGTGATGGGAGGTCTTGGGAGCGCAAAAGGGCAAGAGAAGGGGCACAGAAGCAGGTGGGTCTGATGGTGAGGGAGAGAGAAACCCTTTCTAATGGCTTCTATTTTCTCAACTACATAGGAGACAGCTAAGAGGTGAGGGAAGGGGGCGGGAGTTGAGAGGAGAGAAGAAAGCTGGTTGTGTTGAGGGTGAGAGACCACGCTTACGGGGGTTGCTGGGGGGCTTGCGGTTCTCCAGGACATGCGCCCTGCCATCCAGCACCATCACACAGGCCCCTCTGCATGATGGCAACCTCCTCCCATGGGCTTCTCTTCTGCCCGCCCTGCCTCTGCTCCCAGGCTAGTCCCTCCACTGCTCTCACCCCATCACTAAACTCACAAGGTGTCCCAGCCCAGTCTGCAACTTCCCAGAGTGCCCCTTGCCATCAAGATACAATCCAAACTCTTTAATGTGGCTCCTAAGATCCTGCATGAGCCGGTCCATCACACTGCTTCCCAGCTTCATTTCTTGCCTCCTTCACATCCAATTCTGCCTCTCAACCAGCCAGAATTCTTTTACGATCCTTAAAGGCGCCTTTCTCTCCCTCCCCTCCAAGGCTCTGCACTTGCTCTTTCCTCTTCTGGCAATGGCAATACTCTCTCGCTCTTGCTGCACGAGCCCCTCCCCTCCTCTGCCTGCTCACTCTCCTCCCTGTCCCCTGTCCCCTCTCCCCTCTCAGCCTGGCCTGCTCCCCAGGACAGTCTCCCACTCTGAGTCTGGGTAAGTGTTCTGCATAATCCTCTATGCTTCCCTTACCACTGCAGTTACCACGTTGTAATGTAATTGCTTCTTTACTGACCTGCGGCCCTCTAAAACTATAAACCCCCTGACGGACCCTACCTTTGTATTTCATATTACTTGACATATAGTGGATGCTCAAAAAAAAAAAAAAACCTGTTAAATAAGTAAAACAGTTCATGTCTATGATAAAGGTCATAAGTAACTCAGAGCCTTTTTTTTTTAAGATTTTATTTATTTATTTGAGTGGGGGGAGAGCACGAGCAGGGGAGGGGCAGAGGGAGAAGCACACTCCCCACTGAGCAGGGAGCCCAATGCGGGGGCTCTTAATGGACGGAGCCACCCAAGGCGCCCCTGACTCAGAGCTTTAGAGCAGTTGATCTTGCTTCCCCTCCAGGCACAATGCGATTGCACTTTATACTGGTGACATCAGGGAACCCCACTCTGTGTGGCCGTCGGGACACTGCTGCCTGTTCGTGCTCTGGTTCTCAGTCAGACTTGTGACTGTCCATCTTAAATTGCATGAAGCTTTGTGAGGTTTTCCCCCAGGATAATCTCCGCTGTGTCTTGCTGCTCCCATCCACCTCCTGTCTCTTCTGCAATCCTTGGTCTCTTTTATTCAGTTGTATGTTATGCTTTTCTTTATAAGTGGCCTTCCAGCTTCTGAAAGCCTTGGGATGGTGTATGTATTGTAGTCTCTTGGACATTTGAGTTCCCAGAAATTCTTTTTCTAAGCTGTTCTTTTGCTGCAGCACTGTCCAAGTTCTGACACGTGAGGGGCACTTCCTACTCTGCCTTCCAGCAACATCCCAAGGATGGACTTCTGCTCACACCATGTTGTCCTAATATTGCTTCTCAAAGGACAATGGAAAGTGGAAGGTGCTCCGGGTTCTGTTTTGTGTTTCTTTCCTATGGGCAGGCCCTCTGATCTTTCTGGAACCATGCTGATTCCGTTGCTCATGCATGCACACCCAATTCCTACAGATGGCCACGACCACTTTATATCTTTTGCCTATTCCATTGATGATGCAGTCATTCCCTTTTTCACTTCTAGTCTTCACAGCAGGAAAGTTCCCACTAGCCTCCATGTCATTAGTGGGTAAAATCAGCTACCTCTTGCCCTTCTGCTCCGTGTTCTAATCATGTCCTGATTACCATCACAGAAAGAGACACAACACATTGATCTTGGCTAATTCCTCTATTCTATTGCTAGGACAGAGGAAATAAATAATTCCCACCCTCCCCTGCCCTTTTTGTGTTGACCTCAGTACCTGTAAATTCCTGTTGGAACAATCCTGCATTACTAATCTGCCCATTTCTGAATGCACATTTTTTTTTTTTGGTTAAAAAAACCTATTTATTCTTGTGTATAGTTTATAAATAAACTTCAAAAAAAAAAAGCAAAAAAATTGTTTGGAGTGTAGCAAATACAGTGTGTTAATGTTCCACATTTACTCCAACTACCTTCTAGAATGCTTTCTGTACTGTAGAGTTTGGGACATGAAAACTGCATTTCCCAGATGCCCTTGCAGCTGGAGTTTCAGATGTGAGCATGGCTCAGCCACTCAGATGCGCTCCATGGGATTTGTAAGGCAGGAGCGAGACCTAGCCCTCATTTCTGTTCATTTTGCTGGCAAGCTCATTCAGGTACATTAAGTTTCCTTGTGTCTGATCACTAGCTTTGCGAGTGTTGAAAGCAGTGGTGGGCCGGCCATTTGCTGGCATGGATTCCAGTGAGCACTTGGGTGGCTCTGGTTGGAGCAGGTGCAGGGACCTCTTGAACACGGTGGCTTCCTGAGGATGACAGTGATGTTGAGGTTCTGGAGTTGAAGGCAGGGGTAGTAGCTTCCAATTTTGACAGAGAGCTTCCTGGTTGTAGAAGGCTATAGCTCTGATGGTGGTTAGGTTCTGCAGAGCAGCGCTGAGGTCATTCTGGAAGGTTAATGAGCCTGTCTCTTCAGACCTCCCTGCAATCCTGAGCGCCATTTAGTGCCTTGGAATTGTCCCTTTCTTGCTTCCCTAGCTGGCATAGATTCTGTCCTTTGCTAGGAGCCTGACTCATATACTGCGGGAGTACTTATTTGCAATATTAAATATGTTTCTGATTAGAAAGATCTCAAGGCAGGAGAAGCAGCTGAGAAGACTTAGGCATTTTATTGGGCAGCTGCAGCTCTAAAGGAGCCAAATCAGGGCTCTTGCCATTTGGGGTGTGCATACGACTTGCTATGACAGCACCACCAATAGGATTTTGAGGCATGGATGGGAGGCAGAGCTCTGGAGACGCTAACCTTCACATTAACTTGACCTTGTCCTCAAACTCAACCCTAAATTGATAAGCCTGCAGGTCAAAATCTTCTGCCACTACCTTTCTAATGACGAATGGCTTCTCCCACTTTTCTCTCTGCTCTCTGTCCTTCCCTCCCCTCCTGCAGAAATCCTTCAGTGCCACCATCTATTGGCACAGGAAACACACACACACACACACACACACACGGGATGAGTCCATTTGTAAAGAAACCTTGTGATATAAACGACGCACCGATGATAACAAGATCTGCGGTAGAGCACATGCCGGGAGAAAGGGCCAGTATTCCTATATGAAAAGCACAAGCAGGAGAAAGTACTTCCCATGGCAGGGGGGCGAGGCTGACAACAAGCCCAGGTCTAGGAATGGGCAAGTCTCTCCTTATCTGTAGGTGTGGGTTGCATTTCGCTACAATTCTAAGATCAGGCAATCCTTGCTCGAGGTACAAAATTTACAGTTAAAAAGGACACACAGCAAGTCTTCTGCCACCCTTGAGCCTGTGTTCCTGGTTCCCCCTCCAGAGGCCCGCTCTCTGGTGAGTTTCTTCCCCAGCCCATTTTCCCCACAGAGCGCCTCTGCTCTGGGTTGGGTGTGGAAACCTCCAAAATGGTGGGGAAGAGCTCCGGAGGGAGAAGAGTCTTTGGCAGGGATTGGGGTGCTGACAACCAGGATTCCAGAACCACCGGCCGGTGCCTGGCCACGGATCGGGTCAGATCACGCATGTGGGCAGGACCCTGGCGCTTGTCTGCTCCTGGCCACCCCTCAGGAGATAGTGGATTTGTTAGCAGGAGGTGGGCCCACGCCCTTCCCCTTAGCACCATGTTCGGTTAGCTTCCGTGATGCAGATCTTCATTCCCCCTGCCTTCCCTTCAGCTGCAGGGCCCTGGGCTTGTGGCGAGTGTTTGTTTATATATGTCATGTCGTTGTCCTTTTGGGTCGCAATACATGCATCTGAGGCAGAAGGATGTCTGGCTTTTAAACTAAGAGGGACTGCCAAACACCCTCTGCCTCCATCGTGGAACGCTGCCCTATTAGTTTACACATGAAAAATCTGTGCCAGTTATAACAGGTATTGAGAACGAGGGAGAAGAAGAGGAAACCTGAATAATCCTTTGGCAATTCTGAGTGTGACAAAGATTCTCTTCCTTCTTAGCGATTCTGTGCCTCGTTCCTGATAATTTTAGGGTCTGCTATGTCTCTTGCTATGAGAATTAGCATCAGCAGCTTTCAAAATGACTTACCAGTTAACCCCTCCAGAAATCTTAAGACATTATTCTTTTCTTCTCCAAATTTCCCATCCCTAAGCCTTCTAATTCTCCTTCAAATTTCCATCTGTAAAGTTAATACAATCCAATAAGAAAATAATGTGCTCTTGAGACGCTGACATGCTCAGAGCCATTTTATCCTGCCCTAAAGCCTGGAAAGTTTGAATTTTCCTTAGGATAAAAAAGTAAGAAATAATAGAATAATTCACTGTACTGTAACAATTAAATCCAGCAATTTAACATTGCGCATTGGTAAATATAATGCTCGCAACAACCCAAAGTCTCCCATGTATTGACAGACAAAAACAAAGTTATAAATCTAAACCTCCTATTCCAAACCACATTCCTAAATGTAAATAAGCATCCAAGCATGTTGCTACATATCTTTACAGAAGCAATTACAAACAAGCCTTATCAGTCGCTAAGTCACCAACGCACACAACGCTTATCTGCTATGCCCTCTACTGGATAGAGTACACAAGGCAAGTCGCATTATTTCCAGTTAATTTTTGGCATCATCACACTGCATCTGCTTTAGGAATGCAAGGCGTGAAATTTATAGTAGCAGGTTTAATATTCCATCCAGCCAAAATTATTTCGCTACAAGGACTTACCTTTGGTGGAGTATTTTGGGTGGAATTTCTTTTTTAATACATAGATTGCTTCTCCCCTTCTTGCAACCCACTGTCCAAACTCTCAAGCTGTCACCAAACTCAGTACGTGGCAGGAATAATTTCATGCTGAGTAAAATGTGTTTCATTTCACATCCTGTAAGAATAATTACTTAGCATAATGCCACTTAAAATGTATTTCTATCTGCAAATGCTAATGAAGCTACAAAAACCTGAATCATCTTCGGAAAGAATTAGGGTATTAAGGGGGCTTCTCCTTCACTCCCTCTCCTCCTGTAGAGACTGCCTGAAGAGAGAAACGGGGACCACAGGAATAATCCTGACACTAGATCCTGCTGTCTTTAAACTGGGTGCAAGTCCAGTGGCTTGCGGGGAATTTAATCCCACAGACCTCTGCCGAGCCTCCCTAAGATGCTGGAAACAGAGCCAAAGGCTCCCTGGAGATGCCCCGTCCTCACCCAGGTCCCAATGGGTGGCCGCTAGGAGGGAACTCAGGTCCGGGGCCAATGAGGGCCACCTACACCAATGGCAGGGCTGGTGGCAGGCCTGTAACCTCTGGCCTTAAGGAACTTGCCTCTTGATCAATGGTGTGCCCAAGTAGTAAAGACTACAGTTCTAACTACTGTTCATCTTGAGGCTTAAAACAGGCAACACAGAATGATGAGGAGCAAGAGGGAAAAGGAGTATTTTGCCTTTAAAGAAGTTTAAAAAAAACACAAAACCCACAACCTTTTTATTTTGAAATAATTTTAGAATTACAGAAAAGTTGCAAAAATTGTTCGGGGAGCTCTTGAATATCCTTCGCCCAACTTCCCCTAATTTAAGATCTTACATGACCACAGTACGATGATCCAAACCAAGAAACTGTTAAGTACAATGCTGTTAACTACACTACAGACTTCAATTCAAATTTCACCAATGTTCCCCCTGATATCGTTCTTCTGTTCTAGGACCTGAGCCAGGATCCCATATTGCATGTAGTTGTCATGTCTCCTTGGTCTCCTTTAATCCGGGACATTCTCCGTTTTTCCTTGCCTTTCATGACTTTGACACTTTTGAAGAGTACTGGTGAAATGTCCCTCCGTTTGGGTTTGTGTGATATTTTCTCACAAGGAAAGTGAGGGTATACATTTTGGGCAAGAATACTACAGAAGTGCCAATTTCTTCTCACTGCTCTGGAGAAGTGGGACCTGGTCCTTTCCTGCAGTGAAGTTCAGCGAGGGCCCGTGTGGAAGGCCTGAATGCATGTCTAGAACCCGAGTGGTGGGTCTCAGCAGAGGTAGGCACCGTGCCTAAGAGCACGTGACAGGCTTCTCACACCTGTCTCCTCCTTTCTCTGTTACTATGGGTGCTGATGGGAGAAGTGAGAACATTTCTTTGCTATTGGTAGACAGCACTGTGTTTTGTTTTGTTTTGAAGTAATCTTTACACCCTACGTGGGGCTCAAACTCACAACCCTGAGATCAAGAGTCGCACGCTGTACCCACTGAGCCAGCCAGGCGCCCCAGCACTAGTGTTTTTTTAATCCGGTGCCATTGAGATCTGTAGGACAAGGGGTAGGCAGGGAAGGCAGAGTATCATGGATGGTGGTGGGGAAAAGGGGGGGGGGTGAGAAGACGTGGGTCCAGTGCAGCCCTTTGTGGACTCAGCAGGGCTCTAGATAACCTGAAAATGAGATGCAGACCTCTCCATGGGTGGGAACTTGTTCATTTGGATGGAGGGAGTGGTGGCAAGCAGTTTCCAATCAGCATTTGTAACAGTGAAGAAACAGGTGGGATACCCTCAGTGGGGTTAAAGAGTAGTAGTGGTGGTGAAAAGGACCCTTGGGCAGATTTGTAAGATTTGCATTTTGGCTTTCACCCCCTCTGAAAATGGAAACTCCACAGGGGACAGGCCCTTGTCTGTCTGGTTCCCTTCTTCCTCTGAAAACCTAAGACCCAGGCCTGGCACATTGTAGCAACTCAAAAAATGTGTTTTGATGAAATGAATTAAAAAAAAAAACAAAACGGGTGAGTGGATGCAGTACTCATCTGCAGAACATACTGATGGGCACTCCACTCATCCCCACTGGGAAATCCATGACTCTGTCCCAAGCGTGGTTTTAAAAGCCCAGCAGCGGTCCTGAGTTCAGGACTCGAAGCTTTCTAAAATTCTTTCCATGTCAGTCCTCTAAGTGCTCTGAGAAGCTGTGTCGAGGAGACCATTCTTCGAGAGGTCTCTGGGACCAACAGAATCCACGTTGTGTGGGGGAAGGTAGAATCAGATCCAGATCAAATGTGTAGATGGCAAAATCTAAGTTTGGGGAGAGAAGGCAAATGGTAGTAACGTTGAAGCTTCCTTCCAGGTGGACCATGCTTTAGGGAAGCCAACAGGAAGAGGGAAGGACCGTCATGGTACTGGGGTCACATGGGAGGGATCGTATTCGCGTGTGCGCGCGCAGGCGTGCACATGCACGCGCTCGCAGACTGAGATGCTTTCCTTATTAATGGGACTGCTTTCAGTTCTTCATCTGCTCAGTGCTTCTTGGTTACTCTCTTCTAGTGGCCAGTTTTCCGTATAAGTTAAATAACACATTATTTATAATTACCATTGTAATTTAAATTGAACTATTTATTGAAGTTTTCCAGATGCGTATTTACCGAGGCCTTTTTTAAATATACGAGAGAGGCAAAGCAGCCGGCAGCAGGAGGCTCTTTAGACTTATTTTACTCAGGTGTATCAAATGGATGGGAGCTGGTTTTGCTGGCATATTAATGAAAACAGCTTGCCCTGTGAGCAGTTGGTATGTTCAAAGCACTTTATACATAGCAACCTACTTCATCCTTCCAGACGGACCATCAGGCAAATCTCTTCTCTCCCCATTCTACAGAAAAGGAAATTAAGGCACAGAGACACTTGCTCCAAGTCATGCAGCTAGTAAATGGCAGAGCTGGGTGTCTAGCTCTGATCACGATACTATAGAGTGCTTCTAGTGCAATCCACAAAAGGCCTGTGCTTTCTGGAACAGCCTGGAACCTGGGAGAGTGAATGGAAGAGCTGGGAAGGACTAAGTTCCTGCTCTTTGCTCTTTTGGGGACAAAATGAGCCCGGCAGGCACACATCCTTGCATGTTCTTCTCCATCCAGGCAATCGGCACTGGAACTGCCCTTTGCGGGAGGCCGTGGTGAGTTCCTGCAGGAGACCATGCACTGTGATGGGCACTTTCAGGGACGAGACAAAGGTTTTTGTTAGGGTATTTCTTTAATTCTGTAACAATCCTGCACTATAATAAAAAAGGAACATAGACTCTCCATCTTACCAAAATTTCATGAATTGCTTTAAAACAAAGTTCTAGTTTTGTTTGATTCTTGCGTAGGTTCACACATTTTGCTTTGTTCACACATTACCTTGTTATTGGCTCATAATATTCAACAGCTTCAGGTTCTGTGGATCAACTGAGGGTTCACAAGGGACGTGGAGAAGGAGAAAAGTACTGTCACATAAATGCTAACCCTGCAGAACGGGTCACCTTTACCTTTACCCCAGAGCGTGTGCAGCATGGTTCGTGTGGTCTTTGTCTCAAGGGTTTTTGCCAGACGTATCTGCCTCCCAAAGATGAAGGGCCAAACTACTTCCAACTCTGACAGTAAATGCAGGACATTTAGGGGATTTCAGATCATTGAAGCCATTCAATGGCTACTAAATGGAATTAGTTGTTTTATCAACAACCATAATAGTTATTGATATTACCATTGTTATATATCTTTACAAATCATACATAGGACTCAAGAGCCAAATTTGGAAGCAATCACTATTACCTAAACACTGAATTGGTAATGTTCACAATTAGGAAACCAGACATTTAGGTCTCCAGAGAGGAATCTGCCTTTCTGGACACTTAAAAAATTTAATAGAGTGGGCCGAACCGAACGGAACAATCATGAACACTAGCTCTAGATGGCCTTGGTTTCTGGGAAGAAAAGTCTAATTCCAGTGGAGCTGGGACATATTTCCTTCTGTAAAACACAGAAATACTATTATGTTTTGAACCCTGCTTAGAAGGGGTAAGGAATATATAAATTAGTGCAACATTTTTCAAATGGAGTTTTCAGTAGCTGATTGAGCTGCAATATAATCTATGCCAACAACTTCCAAGATTTCAAAGTGACTTTTTCTTACCACACTTAAAGCGTTTTAATTTGGGTATATGTTCCTAAATCCAGAATGGGTAGGGAAATTCTCTGCCAAAGGCCAGGGATACAGGCTCTATCTAAAAGGGAAGGGAAAGAAAGAAATTCTATCCCCGAGGTTTGGAGAAGGGGAAGAAAGCAGCTCAGTGTATGGCTTTTAAACAATATCCTACAACATAGTTCTCGATTTTAGATACCATTTACCTCTAGAAAAGTCTATCATAATTTTAATATGGCCATATTATTTGGGGACTTTAATGTGACACACAGTGGACAGTGGTATGTAGCTGGTTTTATTTAGCTGTGATGTAAGTCACAGTTATTGAGCCAAACAGCTCATGCTCTGGCCCCAGTTCTGCTATTACCTAGCGATGTGACATAAACCAAGTCGCTTACTGAGTGTAGGCCTGTTTCCTCATTCACTAAACTGGAATCGTCGCGCTGTCTATACTAGATGATCCCTTACCAACTTTTTTTTTTTTTTTTAAGATTTTATTTATTTATTTGAGAGAGAGAGAATGAGAGACAGAGAGCTGAGAGGGAGGAGGGTCAGAGGGAGAAGCAGACTCACTGCCGAGCAGGGAGCCCGATGCGGGACTCGATCCAGGGACTCCAGGATCATGACTTGAGCCGAAGGCAGTCGCTTAACCAACTGAGCCACCCAGGCGCCCCCTTACCAACTTTTTGGCATTCACATTCAATAAAGTTGGATAAATTCTCCTCAGCCACTGGCTTTCCAGTGTATTCTTTTCTGTGACCCACAATAAGAAATAGAAATTTTATGTTATGACCTGGTTCACATACATGTATATATTTATATGCAAGTGTTTATACACACACACACACACAAATACATAGCACGATCTATGTGTTATACACGCAACCACACACACACGGAAGGAATGATACTGAAAGTCTCATGAAAGAGTACTTACCCCTGTTACCTCAGATGCATCTTGATATTTTTATTCTATTTCATTAAGAAAAAGATGGTCCCAATTTCCACTAAATTGACTCCATGACCCAGGCTGACAAACACCATAACCAGGCACAATCCTGTACTCTGAGGAACGGCCTCAAGGGGAATGTAGGCGACTGTGCAGGTTAGTGGTTAGAATTCTGATCACTGAGGGGGCACCTGGGTGGCTCAGTTGGTTAAGCATGTCTGCCTTTGGCTCAGGTGGTGATCCTGGAGTCCTGGGATCAAGCCCCGTGTCAGGCTCCTTGCTCAGCGGGGAGTCTGATTCTCCCTCTCCCTCTGTGCTCTCTCTCTCTCTTTCTCTCTCTGAAGTAAATAAATTAAAAAATCTTAAAAAAAAAAAGAATTCTGATCACTGAAAGAAAAATATAAAAACTGTGTAGCTATATAGTTGAAGGAATATTGAAGGAATGTATTCTAATTGTAGCAAACAAATTATGACACACTAAATAAAAACAACCGCTAAGTACAAGTGCTCTCCATCAGTGAACTTTCCCATTTTAAGTGCTGCATAGTTGAACTTTGGGTTTTCATTCTTTTATAAACAAAACTTTTGAAACTTCCTCTCACCTATTGGACTGGCTTTTAACTCTTCAGTCACAGGAACCCTAGTGTTTTGATAAATTAATCATCTTCCATTTATAAACAACCCCTTTTAAAGTTTCTGTAGCTTTTGCCAGAGTATTTTTTTAAAGATTTTATTTATTTATTTATTTATTTATTTACTTATTTATTTGAGAGAGGAAGAGACAGCACGAGTGGGGGAAGGGTCAGAGGGACAAGCACACTCCCTGCTGAGTAGGGAGCCCCGATGTGGGGCTCTATCCCTCCACCCCGAGATCATGACCTGAGCTGAAGTCAGACGCTTAACCAACTGAGCCACCCAGGTGCCCTTGCTTGAGTATTTTAAAAGAGCCCTTGTTTTTTGTATATTAACTTTTAAAAGCACTGTTAATAAATAATACAATTATATAATGTTTTCCTTCCACTTCTGGAACCTATTTTGAGGGGAGATACTGCAAGAAGATTCTAGTCCTTGCATCTTTTACCCTATCCTCAGATCCTAGATGGCCCTCTGTTGCAGTTCTTGAGTTCACATCTTGGCATGCCAGGGTATCACTGGGATTTCTTGTGTCTTGAACGACACTCAAGGATCTAGGGTACCAGGTGACCCATGTAGGTCCCATCCCACCATAAGCCCACAATGAGCAAACTGGGTCTCACTTCCCAAGCAGTGTTCCCTTTGGGGTTCAATGGCTCACACTTTCCCATAGAAGCAACAACCACAGGTAGAAGGGTATTTCCAATGGTTCAACCATCCAGGGAATATTTCATTGAGATGAGAGAAATCTCAAAATATCTTCTTTAAAACGTTCCATTACAAAATCACCTCCTTTTAGGTAACACTTCTACATAGAAGATGATTGTGGTGTGCATATTTTCAAAAACAGGACATAATGTCTATTTATCAGTTTATAATCTAGAATATATAGAGATTACACTCCATCTATTGTACTTCTTTCCCCGATACTACTTATACAGATTTACAGCAAATTATAAACAACTGAAATTATGAAAGGGTTAAATCTTAGATTTGGATTTCTATTTATCTTTCATTAGAATGTTATTTAACATCCTCCTCACCTAATGGTGACTATGGACAAGGCAAGACTACTGGGTTGCTGGAGGAGCTCCATCCCTGGGGTGGAAACCTGGGCCAGTTATGTGTTTGATCCGTATCTTGCAAGTTTCTCCACCTTATCAACTTGACTTCTCTAAAATCATCACAATACCTACGTCACTGAAAATTAACCCCAACCAATAACACTTGGGATCCTAGGAAAAGATCCAGGTGACTCCATTTATAGGTCAATAATTGAGGGCTTCCTATTTATAGTTTGGGAACTTCTACCCATCTCTCCCCCCACTTTTTTCTTTTCGCAATATGACAAACGCTAACCCTTCTTGTACATATCCTTTGCACCAGATGTACATTACAGTGTTGAAGAGCAATCAGAATTTTTTTTTTTTTCAGAAAAATCCCTTTCTCAAGATATATTCCTATTAGTTTGCTTTCCTATATCCAGGTAAGCACATTGTGTTATTCCTGAGGCTTTTTTTACACCGTCCTATGCTGATCCAAATCAAACAGACCTTTCGAGGGTACTGACAATGACATCTTTATTGAATATGATCGCTGCTAAAGCTGTAGCTCCCTGTTTGCTCTCTAATGTTGTGCCAAGATCTTGGCCTTTAGATGTTCCCAGAAGCCCTGGAAACATTACTTATTTGTTTGTGAGTATAAGCTCTAGAATGCTTTTGCATCCACAACAAAATATGAGGATGAATAAAGCGTGTGAATCTTTTCCTGGGCCGGAATTTCTTTTCTTCCCCTAACCATAGGACTCGGAGCCACTTGGAAGACCAGTAATACTCTACATTGGTGCATTTACAAAATATACCGGCATCAAAACAGAGTAAAAGGATTTGTTGTAACAGGATCCTTTTTTTTTAAACCTTTGGTATTAAAACTTTTTTTCTGAATATTAAAAGTATTAACATTTCTAAATTCCAAGGGATATTGGTGGGTACTGTGGTTAAGGACTCACATTGTTTAACTTTTAAAATATAAATTAAAAAAACTAGTCTTCATATATCCTAGCCTGATGACTTAAAGAAATCAGCTGGGTATCAAAAAAATCACCCTAACACTCAATTGTTTAGATATCGTAATGGCTAAGTAAACATAACAGTTCTATCATCAGAAAATACTAGGAAGATGGACAGAGATAACATTTCACAGTGTCTATCAGAAGATCTCAAGAAAGTGTACTAGTAATGATGCCCTTCCATTTGAGCTTTATTTTGAGTCATAGGACAAAAGCATTTGTTAAAATGGGACCTTTGAAAGCCACAAAGAGAAGAGTAGAGTCAACAGTAAGAACGGAGCATAGCTCCCATCAGTGGGCGTGGGGCTGAGGGGGGGGGGGGTTGTCAGAGGGCACGGAGCCTCGGTCCCTGCACTCGTGTGCGCCAGCCTTGGGGCCCGGCAGGAGGGCACCGCAGCCCAGGGAGAGCGGCTGGCTTTGCTGGCTCCCACTTGCTCCTCAGGCCAAAGTCCAGGCAGAAGTTGGCCTTGTGGGGTTCCTGTCGTCCTGCCAACCCGCGGCACTCCGGGGACATTGCTAGGAGAATCCTGGCCAAATCCTGCATGAGAAGTCACCTCCTTCACATGTTCTCCCATGTCAGGGGGTTAGACTAGAGGAGACCCCTTCTGTCAGGGTTTGTGGTGTTCGTGCACCAGCCAAGGAAAAGGAAGAGAAAGAAAGAGAAAGCGACCTGCTTAACCGCACACAAGAGAAAGGGAAGAATGCTTCAGAATAGCTGATCTGGGAATGAAGCCCAACGTGTCCAAGTCAGCTCAGCTTGCTGTTTTTTGCATGTACTGAGGGTTTTTAGCAATTTAAATTATTACAATCCTATTGACTTGGGGCCATCATATATGTATCAGTGCTTTCTCAAACAGAGAGCGGTCCAAAGCCACTGTTCACAAAGTACTATTCAGAAGGATCTGTGCAAACTTTGACCACAGTCACTACACGAAGTATATTCAGACCTATCTACAGAGCGCCTCCATATAGACACAAACGTAATGGGCAGGTACCCTCGAAAAGAGGCCTTCACTTGCCATCCTCAAGGCCATCAACAGGAAATCTTCCTTTCCATAAGGTCCTTCCGACACCACGTGCATACAGATGCCCAAATGCATATTCACGCCCACGTACCTACTGACGCTCCGTCACCTCACCCATGCACGCCATCTCTCCCGACCCGAGAAACACAACACATGTCCCGGGAATGTTCACTTGAATTTTACTGTACTTTTCCTCTTTAAGAAAAGTGGAAATCCAAATCCAGAGAAACCTCACACGATTTCTTTCAAATGGATAAACTTAGACAATTTATCAACGCTTCCTTAAATTTTTACACCACCCCGAACTCAACAGGTTTTTGTTTTAAGGTAAACCAGGTTTTTGGTTCTTCCCTGTGGAGAAGTTACTTTCAAGTCAGTGAAAGTTCTTGGCCCATGATGAAAAGTCTTTGCCAATTAGTACTCAACAACTCCAATTCATTTTTTTCTGGTTCAAGATGAGTAGGAGCCTAATAAGGCTGTGATAAAAGGGCAAAAGGCACCGAGAGCCAAAAGCGGATTAATGAGCTCCTCCATTTATTTGTCTTCCTAACAGCTGAACTGTTACAACTATTGACACTCTTCAAAAGGTTCCGCTCTGAACCCTGTCCAGGCGCTGCAGGCTCCAATGGACATCTTCAAATCCAGAGAATGGAAGGGCAAGGGCTTCCCCTGTGTGATGCCAAAACCAACAAAGCCCCATGGATCAGGTAATGAAACTTCAGCTTTTCCCCCTTTGAGATTTATTTACTGGCAGCTGACAAGGGGCAAATGCAGCTCGAATTGTGCAGTCAAGACCCTGTCAAGCTCTGAGAGGCACCCTTGTCTTGAAGCACCTTCATGACTGGCATTTCACTCAAAAGCCCTCGGCACTGGTCCTTAACAGCTTATGACATCACAAAGGACACTCCAGACAGATGCCTACATGGCATCCTGCAGCATTTTAAAAGAGAATTAGTGGTTTTAATTATGGTCGTGGTATGAAAGGGAACCATGCAAGCTCCGCAGGAGACCTTTGATCAGACCCTTTTGCTAGTACAATGCCACGGAACTGTGACTATTCCTGGTAAGGGGCCTTTTCTTGCTGAATGACTCACCAGTGATCTTTGAATGCAGACAAGCTTCTAGCCCTCCCTCTTCATTAGTGAGCATTTCTATACAGGGGCCTATATAGCGCTTGGAGTCTAGGAACTATACAATTGGGGGGAAAAGAATCCCTACAGATTCTGGCCTCTACTTAGGAAGTGCTGAAGGACTCGGAGTGACTTTATTCATTAAAACAGGTTGCTATTAATTAACTGTCATAATAAAATAAAGAACTATTATTTGCATTTCTTACTATGTTCTCTTTAGTAATATGTATAAAAGATGCTTGTAACAGAAATGAATTTATTGAACCACTTCCCCATCCCCCCCACCCCCCAGTCCCCGCCTTTTTTTTTTTTTCCTCTTTTTTTTTGCATTTTGGCAGCAGGAGCCTACTAATTATTGGGCCTGGATTTATGAGCCCAAACAGAAGTAAAACATAAATATAAAATTAACTAAGGAAATACAAAATCCTTTTTATTTGCCACATTATGCAACTGAAAGAAAGCAAATTAGCAGCTTTATTTTTTAACGATTTCAGAGAATTATCAAAGACAATAAAACTCCCAACTTTTTTCAAAATATTCACTGGGTTGGTGTTTAGCTTGAAGTGTGAGATTATGTAACAACCAAAGCTACTTAAAAAAAAAAAGTTTTTAATTTGAAGCAGAGCAAGGTTCACTCTTTTAAAAAAAAAATCACTTTTGAGAAACAGAAAATGTGTCTTTGGTCTGGTATTAATATTTTATGAATTTAATCTTCAAAACTAATCCCAATAAGCAATAAGCAATCTTCAAAACTGATCCCAATAAACGATTCACAGTCGATATTTAAAGTACATGAAAATAGCCCATTCTCTTCTAGCATCTATTCAAGCAAAGTCATTAGGTGAAAGACAGAAGAAGTAGGAGGGTTTTCTGGAAGGTTCTCACTGAAATGCTAAGTGACAAGGGATACACAGAATTTGCATACGTAGCACATCGCAATCACTCAAACACCCCACTGAACAGTACTGCTGTACCCTATCTGGGAAATGACTGAGTCTTCAATTTCTTTTTTTTTTTTTTTACAATTTTTTTTCTTGGAGGAAAAACTTTTGGACTTTGGAATTCTGGAAGCTGAACGATGAGCAGGTTTTTTCACATCCTGTTGCCTCAGACATTTTTCCTATTTCTCAGACTTTGCAATTCCTTTCTTAGGTGCTTTAGAGCAACGAAAATATCAGGCAGCTGTGGATCATTCCGTGCTTTCTGAGTGTAGAGACGGAAGTGTCTGATGGTTTCAGATAACAAGACTTCAGGGTCTGCACCTCTTTCCCGAAGGCGTAACATCCGCTCACAAGCGATGGCATAGTTCTTGTGCCAATTCACTGGGTGTTCCTTTTGTAAAGAGACAATCTCCTTATAAAGCTGAAAAACAGCAAAGATGTTGGTATTCCATTGTTATCCCCTGACTTTTTTTTAAAACACAAAAAACACAGAGGAATTAATCACACAAGAAGGAAAATCCACACAGCCTATAGTAAAAATCGAATCATTGCTAGGCCATGCAGAAGATGCAAGAATGTGACTGTAATTATTACAGTGGCAGGAGGCAAATGTGCTTCATCTAAAACTGCTTCTGGGGTTTTTCGGATGTTGCAGAGGGAACCTAAGACACACTGTGTCAGGACAAAATGCTCTTCCTCCAGAAAGATGTTCTGGGAAAGGGATTTAGTTCTAATTCATGGAAAGCTATTTACTCAACAGGCAGAAAGGCTGAAACTCTAAATTTAGCTGTTGGAGAAAAAAAAAATAGCTTTCTTTAGAAAACTGCATGGAAAAAGAACTGGAAGGAATTTAAATTTTGACCCTCCTTTTCACATAAATTTCTCTCTTCATTAAAAACAACAGCAGTAACAATGGCAACCATAAGCCAGCTCAGACAAGTCCATCATCAAATAGGCTGGGCGTAAAAGAATTTAAGAGACATCCTTAGAGTGAGATATTAAAAATCTTCAGGGCGCCCTATAATTACAATTTCGATAGTTAACATTTTGCCCACAGAAATCAGGAATTTTGTTTTGCAACATCAGAGATCGTATGAATTTGGACAGAGTTTGAGTCTTTGATACTGAGTTTTCCAGGGAGAAACATTAAAATTTAACAAATAAAGCAGAACCAAATCTGCACAATGGAATACTAGACTTGCTTATGTGGAAATTCCACAGCCTTCTTGGGGGCTGGCAAATTGGAGTCGGATCTGCAGGAACGTGAGGTCGTCCACAGACTTGGCGAGCGCACAGAACAAGGAACGATGCTTTCTCGAGGGACAAGGGCTTCTGCGGTTAGAACTGTATCCATCACATCATTCAGTTGAAAGGGACCCAAGATACTAGCTATTGCCCCAACTTCTACTCCAGGGCAGATAAATGCATCCCTACCTAACCTACTTTTAAATAGCATCCACAGGAAAAATCCGCAGAATTCATGTTCCATGTCTCATTTCAGTATTTAATAAGTGTCAGTCTTCAAGCTGGCTTTTAAAGCAGTTTCCCCCTTCGCTTCTTTCCCTCCAGAACCAAGGGAACAGTCACCTTGCACTTGCATGTACATCAAAGCTCTGAAGCTAGCCTCCTACTCTTCCGTTCTCTCAGTCAAATATCCAGTGTTTCTCTACCTTTCCTCGTGGTCTGTTTACTCTACTATTGCTTCCCTTCCTGAGCGCCCCTCCGATGAGGGATGTGTGTGAAGTGCACGGCGCGCTGCCAGGCACAGAGCAGGCGCTCAGGACTGTTCAGGTTCTTTACTTTCCCAAGTGTTCGAAGTCCTACCAAGTTCTGGAGTTCAAAACAGAGGCCAGCCCTTCCCCAATGGCTCAAGAGAATGAGAGGCTCAGTCGTGTCCTCCCCATTTTAGTCTCTAGCTATCGGAACAAGCATACTACCTGTTTCTAGAACACTTTGTTACCGACACATCATCAACTTATTCGGGGTAGCCCATTAAGCCACGTGTGCTGTATCTTAAGAAGCCGGTCATTTCTCATCACGTGGAACTATACTTCCTCCTCTATGGGTTACTGTGACATTTGTCTTAGCAGACTCTATCCTATTTACTGGGGACACCCATTTATCAAATGTATTCCTAAAGAAAATAGGGGTATTCCCTGCTCCCCCACTACACCTGAACTTAAGGTCCCCCGAACTTAAAGTTCTGTATGAGCTATTGAGTGGAATACTATAAATAACAACAAAAATGTCTTACACCTAACAAGAATGTTCTTGAAAAACCAGTACCAGGGGGTGGATTTGTGTGGACCCATCCAGTATTTGACCTTATATGTCTTGCAAGCAAGGTCACACCTCTGGAGACATATGCAAAGAAGAGACCTATGGACTTGTGTCCAATGAAAAGAGTAAAGTTTACAGGCCCAAAGGGACAATAAATCCGTGAATCAGCTTCAGTACTGGCCTGGCAAATGACCACGGAACGGGTCACTGACGAGAATATGAAATAACAGTAAGTCTCAGATTTCTCCCCACTAAATACTGCTTGTTGTTCACACAATCACAGGGTATTAGAGATGAACGGGCTATGACATGACAAGGACATGAGAGATAATCGATAAAGCTTAAAGCCTACTTTTATTTTTAGAAGAAATCGAGGCCTGGAAAGGTGAACTGACTTACAGTCGGCAATTAATGGTGCAGCAGGCCTTGCACCTGGATCCGCCAACTGCCACACAGAACTCCAGCTTGCGGTCTCCCATAATCCATCCCTTGCTGTCCCCGAGTGGGCACCTCGGAGGGTTCTGCCCTTGTCCCTGTGGACTGTCCTCTGGGCCCACTCTCCCACTACTCTGCCCCACCAGCTCCTTCCGATCTTTCAAGATGACACTCCAGGGACGTCCCCTCCGCAGGCTCCCCTCCCGTCCTCACCGGCCCCTGTCCAGGAGGTGGATGCGTGTACAGCCTGCTCTTCCTCATGGTTCCTCTGCAAACCCTTCGTGTCCCTTACAAGACTAGTGTACCTGACGACTCTATCTTCTGTCTCCCTCTGTAGCTGCTACCTCTTGGCGAGCAGGGACAATGCTTGGTTGTCTCCACCACAGTACTGGGTACAGACTGGGTGCTCAAGAAATGCTCTGTGAGTAAGTGAATACATGAATAAACAATGAGCCCCTGACCACAACATTCAGGAGTAAGATGAGTCGTACTGATGGGACACAGTGCGATGCGGACCTAGCACTAAACCAGTGCTGGGTGAGTAGCCCCATAGCACTCTAGAGGTGGCAGGGACACCTCAGTTGCTCACAGAGATGGCTCCGGGGCCCGGGGCTCACTGGTCCTTGCCAGGACATCTGTTTCTTAGACAGCAGGCTCCCAGACGGTCTCCGAAGGTGTTTGAAGAGCCCAGGGCTATGAATCGCAGAAAAGCAGGGGCTCGTTACAATAGAGCAACAGCAAGCCTCTGCTCCGTCCTCCTGTTCCCCACCAGCGAGGACCACCTGTGCCAGAGCCACTCTCCAAGACCCTTTATCTTTCTCAGGAAATCCCAACCAGCCACGAACCCATCGCTTCAAGTGAGGCGAGGGGCAGGACGTTTGCATGGAGGGCAACCTGTCAGAACTTGTTTGGTGGGGGCTGTGTCCTGTTCCAATGGTTCCCTATGGGTTTCCTGTTGCTGTTGTAACAAATCACCACCAACACAGTGGCTTAAAACAACATACACATATTATCTTACACTTCTGGAGGTCAAAATACATAAAATCAAGGTTTTTGGAAAACCAGCAGGGCTGTGTTCTTTCTTGAGGCTCCAGAATCTGTTTCTTTGCCCTTTGCAGCTTCCAGAGGCTGCCTGGACTCCCCCACTTGTGGCCCCTTCCTCCACCTTCCAGGCCAGCCACCCAGCACCTTTGAATCTTTCTCTCTGCCCTCTGCTTGCATTATCACCTCTCCTTTTCTGCCTTGGACCCTCCTGCCCTCCTTCTTAGAAGGGCCATGTGATTACACTGGGTCCACCTGGACGATCCAGGATAATCTTCCTACCACAAGATCCTTAACTTAATCACACGTGCAAAGTCTCCTTCATCATGTAAGGCTATCCGTCCATTCACAGGCTGTGGAGATGAAGATGTGGGCATCTTTAGGGAGGGGGTATCATCAGCCAACCACACCATTTACTTTAGACATTATTTGTGGTACACAAGTAGTTTTCCATTTATACTGCTTTATAAAGCCAAATAAGACTAGAAACGACAAAGTAAAAACTCTACTGTGATACACACTCCCCATTCCAATCACCACCACCTTCCCACCAAACATATTTATAGATACAAAAGTGTAACGTACGTTATACGCGTGAGTGTAGAGTTGAGCCTTCACATTTGAAGGTATGTTCGCGGTTTCTGCCAGGTTAAAGATGAAGAACGGTGTTTTCATCCTGGGAATTGGGGCAGGGGGAGGGGGGAACCTTCATTAAAATCATGTTGTCAAATTTCACATTTAAAGCTATATCTGCCAGATTTCCCACCGATAAAGAACATACAAAACCCTTTATTATATACTTTTTCCTCTCTCATATTCATAGAAGTGTCCCCACTGCCAACATGCTGCATTCACACTGCTTGCCAAAGCTTTTAGGAAAAAGCTTAAGTTCATCGTCACGATTATACATCAGATCTCCACCAGATGTACGTCACTGTCATGCGAGAGCAGCTGGGAAGGGGGGTACTTGCTGAGTTTGTCAGCACAGCCCTGGAGGTATCCATTGCAACGGCTCATGCCATGTGTGACTGGTTCCTCAAAGGTAGCTAGACTCTTTGACCACATGAACACATCCAAATTGTCTTCAGCAAACCCATTAAATCAGTACCTGCCTGAATAATGACCTGCTTTCTTCTTTTATGTGATTTCTTCCCCAGCTTTCCTACATTCAATCGCAGTGAAGAATTGTGCAAACATACGGCGCATCTTTGATCAGTTCTTCAAAGCAAGTGTTTGTCCCTATAACTAGGCTGATCACTTGCAATATGCTGTTTTCTGACTTTTTCAAGAACACTGCTGCATAAACCGCAGTACGGCTATTTTTGTAATTGCTATTTTGAAGCTCTATTTCTTGACAACTTTTTAAAAACCTCTTTAAACTTATGTAAATCCCTTATATCATAACTCAATCCTCACTGCAAAGCACAGTCTCTGGCTCAGAGTGGGCCCCCTTCCTTCCCTGAAGGAGATGCTTCCCTTGTACTTGGTCTCCCCATCTATATGCCACTGAGGACTTTTATATTATATTTAGGCCAAAGTCTGTGAGTGTTAGATATTTTAAATATTTTATTTATTTTTTTTGAAGATTTACTTATTTATTTGGGAGAGAGATTGAGAGAGAGTAGTGGGGAGAGGCAGAGGGAGAGGGAGGGAGTCAGACTCCCTGCTGAGGGCGGAGCCCCACGTGGGGCTCGATCCCATGACCCTGAGATCACCACCCCAGCTGAAACCAAGAGTCGGATGCCTAACCGACTGCACCACCCGGGCGCCCCAGTATTTCGAATATTTTAAAATAATGACGGGAACCAAGAGCATCCACAGCGTCCCCGTGAAGTGTTCCATACAGGAACAACAGGAAAGTATAGCATCTAGCACACCTGCATTCAAATCCCTTTTAACAAGTCCGTCTGCTCCATTAGACTGTGAGCTCCTTGAGGGTAGGAATTGTGTCGTATTCACAGGTGGAGCTTCCAAACGCGGCATGGTGTCTGGCCTCTAGGAAACACTGAGTAAGTGCTTACATAATTAACTAGCACATTACCCATGGATTCGGGGCCTTTTCAACTTCTCCTCAATCACTCTGGTTTAGCTGAGGCAGGAGAGCATCAGAGCAGAGCAGTGTTCCTGGGTGGGCAGACGCGAGTTCCAGACTCTCTCACGTGTCGCTATTTGGCTTTGGACAGGTAACCTCTCTACCTCCAGTTTGTCCTTTTGTAAAACGGGGATAATAGCGACTTCTTGATAGGTTTATAGGTTGTTTTGAGGGCAAAATGAGATTATGAATGTACAGCAATCAGCACAATGCCTCAAACAAAATGACTGCTCATAAATGCTATTTTATTATCACCACTGACCCCAAAACAGACTGCAAACACAAAAGTGTGGGCTAGTCACCTTGCTTGCCACATCTCTTCGTCGGCCACAGATTCCCAAGAAGATGGATCAAACCTGCAGTTACAAGAAAACAGTGACATTTTTCTGCTGGCTACGTTTATTGCTATGGACATATAATCCCTGTTTATAATCTTACAAGGCAAATAAAATAGGTTGGATCTTGAAGGACTGATAGGGACTGAAATAATAAACTTATTCTCCTAGAGAAATCTGATCGCTAGGAATTGGAGCATTTGGTAAATGTGTTCTTAATCTGCATAATGAGCCCCAGCGCTCCATGGGAGTGGACGAAGGATTAGTGGGAAGAGGCTGGAGGCATCTGAAGAGCCTGCTGTCCCTTAAGAAGTGCTAGATGGGCAATGGGACAGAGGCGAGGCCTGGGTCGCTCTACGGACACGGCCAAGAGCCAAAGAGCTGGGAAGCAAGGCGGTAAGCCTGAGAGAAGGGGCTCCTGGCTTTGCTGACATCATTGCTGGAGCAAGGATGCCATCACAGGGCACTGGCTGAACCATCTGCTGAATTTTTCTTTCTCTTAATTAGACTTTCTTATTATGTGTCTCTTTTGATGGAATGGACATAGTGAGTGGTGCTGGGTACTTGTACTTTGGTCAGCTGTTTGCAGAAAAGGTTATATTCTTTCTTTTCTTTATTTTTTTAAGTGAGTTCTATGCCCAACATGGGGCTCAAACTCACAACCCCGGGATCAAGAGTTGCATGCTCCAATGACTGAGCCAGCTGGGTGCCCAGAATAGATTATTTTCTAACTTTTCCTCACCATGGTCACCGAGTGCTTTGATATAGACCTACTTATCCATCTCTGGTTGGTGCAATGTGGTCTGTTTGCTCACGAATGGATCCAAAACCCCTTTGTAGCATTTTTCGTATCATTTTGCCTGTTCTTGAATTATAAGCAATAATTATCGAATCTTTAAATAATCCATAACTTAAAAATAGGCAAGGAAGGCACATTTCTATAGATGGTGACTCAGTTTCCATATGGGAGAGAATCAGCTCTGTAGAGATGCTTATTGGAAGACTGATCATGCCCCAAACAACATGAGCAGGCTAATGACGAACAACTGTGAAGAACGAGTTACTCATCACAGGCCAGTGTCCCCCAGAGAGAAGTTATCTGCCATTCCTGAAGAACAACAAATAGGGTAAGTTCATGCATTGTGCAAATTATCATGGGACACAGAGTACCTCGTAAAGCTCTACTGCAGTTAATAGATGTCTTCCGCTTTCAGGGTGCGAGACAGAGGATGACAGACAATACGGCATCACGAGAGTTGGAAGTGGAAGGTGCCATGCCCCAAATTGTTGGGAAGCTCACTCAACCACAGCCCCCCTTGCCCTCCCATCTCCCTACTGTTCTTCAAACACGAGGACAAGAAATACATGTTCTCTATTTAATGATTTGCATGGGCAGCAAATAACTAGTATTATAGTATTAATAACTAATAAAAAAAATAAAAAATATGCAGGGCATCTCAAAATTTAGTAAGCACACAAAACCGCTATGCTCTGATGAAAAATACAGCTGCTGTTCATACCTTCCATATTCTTCAGTCCAGTTATAGATATTTCTTGTAAGTTTAATCCACTCCTCAGGGTTGAATACAATCTCTGAAGGAACTAATTTGTCACAAGAGCCCCAAGGCCACAGTGAATAGTTCTTTTTCCAGGTTGGGTCGCCTTCATGAATTCCTATGCAAACAAATGTTTTTTTTCTATTGAAAACAGAAAAATACATATATTTTTAACTCCAAGTTCTAAATGTTAATAAATACAATTCATGAAGGGTCATTTTTAACTCCTTAAACTGTTACCAATAAACCATTTGCAAAAACCTTCTGGTTTATTTAAATCTTTCCTAAACGTGCTGTTTAGAATTTGTATTAGTGTAAAAAAGCTATCTGGGGAGATTTTGGGGGGGAAGTTAACAGACATAAACGATAAAAACCGATCTGTTCATAACATTGTAAGAAATCACTTGGGGACAAGCATTGTTAGAGTGACGGTTTCTGTGGTCCTGTCTCACATGTAAACAGACACTTTATTTGACACCTTTTTTTTTTCATTTTACAGGTGGAAATATAAGGCTGCATTTGTTTCCCTACTTAGAAGTAATGTCTCCTGCCTCAATTCCCATTGCACTTTATTTTTTGTCTCTTTTATCATTAGTGTATTGTGCTTATTGTTTCCATTCACAAATCTCCCCGAGTAGCCCAGAAGCATCCTGAGGATAGGCTCTCTATCTCTGAATTCACTCTGAATCGCAAATAGCACAATGCTTAGCTAATTCACAATATTTGCTGAATAAAATTAGTTAGGTTGAATAAACTATTAGGAGCTTTGAATCCTGCAAAAATTAGGAATAGAAATGATTTAAATAAGCTTGGTTCAAACTCACTATAATTGAATAGTTCTATTCCAATTTGTGGTGTATGCCTGAGTAGCTATTACGAAGTGGGGAGGTCAGGGAAGCATATTAGAAGAAATTACTTGAAAGTAAAAAAACTTCATGAACTTTGAAACAAGATACTTTTGGCTTAGATTTTAGATTTTCCCCCCTCATTTATGACCTCTATGATTTGGAGGAAATTACTTCACTACCTGTGTCTAGTCTCCTCATCTGTGAAATGGGTATAACCCATTTAAGATTAAATGAGGCATCTGATACAAAGTACAGTATTCAAACATTAGAAGAGTTCTGGTTCTGGGGAAGATGGAGTAAGCACACTCTCCCCTGTCTCTCCCACTGCATACCAGATTTCCTGGACAGAATGCATGGAATCTGAGGACTCTGAAAAGTAAATGGTGTAAAGAAGGATGGGGAGAGACACCAGAATTCTAAGTTCTACCAAACCTGTGGTGAGTTTTCCATTTTTCCCCTTCCAGTATTGCCTTGCCTGGACTCAAGGGAAGCATAAAACCCGGAAGTACATACCAAGTGAGGACAAAAAGAGCTCCAAGAAAAGCCTGGGGAGGAGGAAAGGGAACTCTGTGGAGAGCAGAGGAAATGCCCTGGCTTGCCCCCATTCTCTTCTTCCCCAGGCCCCAGGCAGTACTGTGCCAGCAACAAGGCAGCAGTACAACGGTGGGCTGGTTCCCACAGTTCGGAGGGAAAGGAACATTGCTCTCTAATCAGAGGAGCTGTGGTTGCAAGAGCTGGGAGCAAATCCTCACGGCTCTTTACCTCTCTGTGTCCTCTGGCAGCCTGGTCCCACATATAGACAGTCACAGGAAGTACATGGCCGAAGAGGGAAATTAAAGAGCCAGTTTTCTGCCCAGAGAACCGGAAAGAAGGCTCCAAGGAGGGGGAAGGGCCAGGGTGAAGACAGAAAGGAGGGAGGTCAAGAGAGCCATCCCATAAAGTTGTGTATGAACTCCTGGCTTATCTCTGAGCTCAGCATGCATGGATCTGACCCTTAATAGACTTTGAGAAATGAGCCACTGGACAGATGGCCACTCAGGTCCCAGACTGGGTAATGGGCAGCACACACAGGGATTGATTCAGATAGCACTGCAAATGCTTTGAAAACAGAACCAACACTGGAACTGTAGGCCTCAGACAGCAGGTCAGAACTTGCAGCCTGAGATCTACCTGACTGAAGGTCCGTTAAACAAACACAACAAACAAAATACCATCCTCCCTAGGATTTAAATAAGGCCCAAATGTTCAAAATGTCCAGGATACAATCCACAATTATTTGGCGTATGAGGAACCAGGAAAATCTCAACTCACAATGGAAAATGCAATCAATAGATGTCAATTCCAAGATGACACAGATGTGAGAATTGTCAGACAGACTTTAAAATACCTATTATAAGCATGCACCAACAAGTAAAGGCAAGTACTCTTGAAATGAATGGAAAAATAGAAAATCTCAACAAAGAAATAAAAGATATAAAAAGGAACCGAATGGAAATCATAGACCTGAAAAATACAATGATGGAAATTAAAAATTTGCCAGATGGGCTTAATATTAAGTCTGGAGAGAGAGAGAAAGAGACAGACAGCTGGCAGGCAGTGAACTTGAAGACAGATCAAGAGAAATGATATAATTTAAACCAAGAGCAAAAAGACTGAAAAAAAATGTACAGTCTCAGGCACCTGTGGTCTAATGTTCATGTCATCAGAATCCCAGATGGGGAAGAGAAAAAATGTGAAGCAGAAAAAGTGAAGAAATAATGTCTAAAAAGCTCCCAAATTTTGTGAAAGACACCATCTTACAGATTTAAGAAGCTCAGTGAACCCCAAACAGATTAGATTCAAATCCATGCCCAGATACACCATAATCAAACTGCTAAAAACTGAAGACAAATACTCTTGAAAGCAGCCAGAGAAAAACAACACATTGCACACAGAGAGCAATGATTTGAATGACTGTGGGTTTCTCCAATAGAAACCATGTAGGTTAAAAGGATGCAAAATAACATTTTTGAAGTGCTGGTGGGGGAAAAAAAACAAAACAAAACAAAACGAACAACCCAGAACTTCATATCTGGAAATACTCTTCAAAAATGAGGAAGAAATAAAGACATTTTCAGATAAAGGAAAACTAAGAGAATTCACTGCTAATAGTCTTGCCCTAAAAGAAACGTTACAGGAATATCTTCAGACAGAAGAGAAATGATACAAAAGGGCAAATGGACTATCAGGATCAAAAGAAAGGCGACGGATCTGGTAAATATCTGCATAAATATCTTAGACTATTTTTTTCTCTTAAATTTAAAAATGTATGTATGACAGTTGAAAACAAAAATTATCGCATGTCTGATATAAGATATATGACAACACAACCAAAAGTGGGGAGGTTAAAGGGACTTATATGGCAGCAAATTTTCTATATTCCACTTGAAGTAGCAAAATATCAATCCTGAGTAGACTGTGAAGAGTTCAGTATGTATACCGTGATTCCCAAGATCAACTGTAAAACAAAAAAATTTACCAAAAGACATAGTAAAAATCTCAATAAATAATTTAAAATGCAGTACTAAAAAAACCAAATTTTCCAAAATAAGGCAGGAAAGGGGGAGCAGTGGGCTAAAAACCAGAGGGAACAAATTGGGAGCAAATCATAAAATAGTAGACATATATCTAAATATGTCAATATTTACATTAAATGCAAATGGTCTAAATACACCAATGAAATGATAGTGTCAGAATGGATAATAAATATGCTATCTACAAGAAACCCACTTTATATATGATATAGGTGGTTAAAAACAAAAGGATAAAAAAAGATACACTATGAAAACACTAATCAAATTAAAACCAATAAAAAACTCAGAAGAATTCTTTTTCTGTAAATACAGAGAAAGATGCAAATGCCACTCAATGGCATTTTCAGCAACTATGAGTACAACTTGACATTTATATGCCAAAAAGAAACAACAATAAAAAAACCCCAAGAACCTTGTCTTAATCCCCTGCCCCTTATGAAAAGTAACTCAAAGTAGATCGTTGATCTGAAATGTAAAACATAAAACTATTAAACTCCTAGAAGAAAACATGAGAAAATCTTTGTGACCCGGCATTAGGCAAAGAGTTCTTGGATGTGACACCAAAAAGTATGATCCAAAAAAGAAAAAAAGTATGATCCGTAAAAGAAAAAACCAATAACCGGATTTCATCAAAATCAGAAAACTTTTATCTGCAAAAGACACCTCAAAGAGAATAAAAAGTCAAGCTACAAACTTCATGAATCACATATTTGACAAAGGATTTCTACCTAGAATACATAAAGAACTCTTAAAACCCAATAGTTAAGAAAACAAACAATTCAATAATCCCATCCATATTCACACACAAACTTGTACATGAATGTTTATAGCAGCTCTATCCCCAAACTGAAAACAACCCAAATGTCAAATGTCTCTCAACAGGTGAATGGATAAAGAAGCTGTGGTACCACACCTCTACAATGGAACACTACTCAGCAATGACAAGGAATAGACTATCGGTACACACGACTTGGATGGATGTCAAAGGCATTATGCTAAGTGCAATATGCTGGCGTCAAAAGGTTACATACTTTATAAGTCCATTACATGACGTTCTGGAAAAGGTAAAACTATAGCAATGGAGAATAGACCACACAGAAGGGAGTTTCTGGGTCATGGCTCTGTTCTGTATCCTGACTGTTGTGGGGGTTACACAAGTGTATACATGTGTTAAAATTCATAGAACTATACATCAAAAAAAGATAAATTTTACTTCATGTTAAAATAAAATAAAATAAAATAAAATAGTAAGTGTTAATATTAGCTTCCTTCCTTTTAAAAAGTACCCGTTTAGAGAGCTTTCATATGATGCTGATGGTTCAATGCTTGGGGGAAAAAAATCTCTATCAAGTGCCTTTCAATTGTTCATGTCCTCTGACTTAGTAATTTCATGTCTGAGAATCTATCCTAAGAATTCAAACTTCTACTTCCTCCAAAGAAAAACTATACACACAAAGTCATTTAATGTAGTCTATAATTTTATGACAGTTAAAAATTAAGATACGTTAAATATCTAATAGTTCCATTCCTCTATTATTAAAATATAGTACATGTACCTACTAAAAGTATTTACAAAAAGTGTGTAAAAACATTAAAAAATGGTTTTATGATATTTACTGAAAAAACAGAATTCTGCTTTATGCTTTCAATTTTGTAAAAATATGCACTTTTGATTTATTTGTATTTCTGAGTGATAGAACCATATTTTTTCTAGTTTAAAAAAATAATTTCTTATTCTATAATGAACAATGTTACTTTTTAAACTAAAAATTTTATTTAAAAAACTGATACCAATAAGCAACATTAATCTTGAGGCCTTGGTTAATCAGATTAATAAAAACTGATGGCCCAGAAAGTTCATCACCATGCTATATTATAATAGCCAAAGTCTAGAAACAACAAAAATGTCCAAAAATAGAATATTTGTTAAGTCATCGTGCATCTATATAAGAATATTAAATAGTCAAGAAGCGACGGTAATAAAGGCACTTTTCGGAGTACATGGGGAAATGTTTATGACATGATATTAGGTGAAAAGAAACTGAACAGGAAACTAAGTATGATCCCAGCTAGTGCAGTATGAGTGTGTGAGAATGTATGTGTTTGTGTAAGTAAATAATTGATGGTACTGAATGGAATTCCAAAAAGTTTAGCAAAATGTTAAGACTATGACAGCTGTCTTAAAGACAGATACTGCTCTTCTTTACACCAGAGTTTCCAAGGAGCATACAGCATTTCCATAACGAGGCCAGGCCTCAACCCCGTCTATGGGATAACGCCCTTGACAATCTGGGCCCCGCCCTCCCTGCGCATTGTCCCTTCACCGAGCCCTCTAAGCCCCGTGCTCCACACTTACTGGGCCACCCCCAGTTTCCCTAGAGCTCAGCCAGCCCTTTCCAGGACTTCACACAAGCACTTCCCTTGAATCAGCCTTCTCCCGCCCACTTGGCAAATTCCTACCTCGTCCTTAAGTCTCTAACATTTTGTCCATACCAACACTGCCATGCTTCCCGGATGACAATGTAATTATCCGCTTCATACGTCAGGCACCGCCCAAAACCCTCCCTGAAAGACTGCAACAGCAAGAGGCCATGCCCCAGCAGCCGTAGCTTGTGCAGTTGTTGGGGCATCTTGGCCACGCAATATTTATTAAGTAAATGTGGAATGAATGCCCCCAGGCAGAATCAATTGCTTCTTCATCCATGCTCCCAGTTAAGTCATCCATTCAGTAAACACATATTGAGCTGGGTATCACACTTGACAAAGCTTGGCTAATATAGAGCTCACCCCATTATATTACAGCCAGTTAAACGCGTATCTCTGTACAGATGCAACTAGATTGTGGTCTCTTTGAACTTGGAACTGAGTCTCACTTTACTGCCAAAGCCTAACATGAGCTGGAACATAGTAAATTCAATAAATGTTTGTGGGGTTGAATTAAATAAAATTCACCCAAAAAAATGCCTCTTTACGGATGTTAATGGCTCTTGATATTTTATTCCAAAATAGAACAATTAAATGTTACTCTCATAATACATTGATACTGATTACTTATTACTTCATTAGCCACAGTAAACTTCAGCCTCTGAACACCACAAGTACCACATTATCATATTCTTAGTAAGGGATAATTTAACTTTGGAATTTAGAGAGAATTTTTCAAGTTCCCTTTGTAAGAGAATAGAAATTACAAAACAAGTCTTCTTCACACTCTGGACAATCCAAAGCACTTCATGGCTAGGAAAAATGTTCAACACTATACCACTGAAGGAGTTATTCATTCTTGACCTTAACTATGAATAATTTTATATTCTTAAGTATAGAATTCACAATTCTCATACGTTATCTCGGCCAGCGTTAACTGTAGGTGTTTTTCTTATTTACAAAAATGCCTTATCCTTTATAAAAAAAAAAATCCTTAAGCTATTTTTATATAGTGATTATTCCTGGAAAACATTTGCTTTACACTTAAAAGGGGGCCCTGGTGTTGATCGGGGGAAGCTATAATTGCTTGCGATCCACCTGCAATGATTTCAAGTAGACAGGCACATCTCCAATTTCTCTGAGTTGTACTAAGATCTTATTTGCCATTCTTGTTAATCTGTCTTTATTTTTCCTTTACCCAGAACAATAACATTTATTTCTGCCTGGCCTCATTTATGCACAGATATTCAATTTAATTACAAAGATAATCTCACCGGTGACAGGGAAATAGGTGTAGAAAATTGGTCTTTGGATGAGGCACAGCTGCTACATAAATAATTTTAGAAAAGCTTAAGATTTTAGAAAAGCTATTATATGAAAAGAATGCTTACTGTTTGTTTATTTCAAGAAAATGATAAAGATTAAATGTGACCATTCCACCAGGTAATATTCCTTCCACAGGATTCCACTGGTCTCCAGGAAAGTTGACACCTGGTAAATGCTTTGCCATCTTGGGTAAATACCACTCATAAGTCATCATCTATCAGAAAAATAACAAATGATGTCATATTTTTTATATACTTCTTAAAAAAGAATCAGGTTTATCGAGTACAATGAAAAAGTTCTACGACGTGGATATACTCATTAAACATTAACATCACAACTCACATCCGTGGCACTGACTTCTCCTCTAATGACTTAAACCTTGGATTTCATTTCTTAAGCTGTGACTATTATTGGTAACATAAGCACCTGGTTTGATCTCACCTCCGTGCATCTGGCAGACTACCCAGAATGACCTTTCCCCATTCTCCTAGCTAGAGAATGTGTACCCAACTTTCAGACCAAGCTGAAGTATCACTTCCTCTGTGATGCCCCCCCCGTCTCCCGCCCCCCACCCCGGTTCCACAGCAGAATGATATGCTCCTACAGCACTTTGCACCTCACCTCTGCCACAGCTCTGACCCTACTCCTCGCTAGCCTGTGAGCTTCTAGAGGGAAGGGACTGTATGTTTTTAGCTCTGTGCCTCTGCACCTGGCACGGTGCCTGGCATTGAATGGTTCGCAAATTCTGTTTGCTGAAGTGAAATGTCTAAGGTGGCCAGACTAGAAGACCTGCGCCAGATACAGAGATGTGTCATTATTCTTTCGTTCACCATTTACTCAAGAAACAAGTATTGCTCACCTGCAGTGAAGAAGATAAAGTCTCTGCCCTTGAGAAGCTCAACGTATGATCATCTAGACCTCAAAGAGAAAACCCCTTTTGGCTAAATTATCTGAATTTACTAGTATGTCCAAATTAACTACATATCCTCACATGTTCTTTTGGTTAAAATAAATCATTAATATCAGGAAAAATCACTTTTTCTTAATTCTATACTTATCTATACTTTTATATGTACAGATTTACTTTTTTTTAAAGAAAAGACTCCTATTTACACTTTCAAAGCTTTGTTAGTTTAGATATCATCTTTTGAACAATTATGCTTATGTTTTACTTGCTTTATATAAGTAATTTAACTAGGAATGACAAATTACTTTTAATCTAGGTGTACATTATAAATACTCAAAAGATACTTACTGCATTAGATTTTATTAACCAACAGTTTCAATTCTTGGGGATATTAACATTAATTCTATACCTTCTATATGCTATGACCTCAATATTTCTCATATAATTCTCATAGTAACCATATTGTGTGAGAATAATTACATTAGACACTGCTGATTGTCCACTGAACAGCTAATACCCTCCTCTTCCTCACTCACACAATCCTGACTTTGATCAGGTCCCCCAGGGCAGCTATATGCTTGGGTCTGGTCTTTCTCCTTTGCTAGAAAGTAGTTTAGGAATGGGCATATGACCCAATACTGGTTAGGGGGACCCGAGGGGAGGTCTGCTAGGGGATTCTGGGACACATGTTACTCTCAACAGAGAGAGAGAGAGAGGACGGTGCGGGAGAGAGAGAGAGAGAAGAGAATGGGAGGGGAGGGCGAAGGGAGGGAAAGGGAGCGGAAGGGAGAGAAGGAGAGAGGCACTTTGCTTCACTTTAGGATGTGATATTTGGAACTGGGCATTCATCAGTTCAAGATGGATGTAGAAAAGTGGCCCCAGAGCACTGACATCATTGAACTGCTTATATTATCCATCCTAAAACCTCCTATCTTCAGACTACTTCTTATGTGAGATTAAAAACCCCATAGTTTAAGCTACTCTCAGGTATTTTGTTTCTTGCATTCAAAAGCATCCTAACTTATATGATGATCATTTCCATTTTATAGATCAGGAAACAGAAGCTCTGAGAGGAAAAATCATTAGCCCCGCATCACACATCCTGGGAGTGACAGAATGAGGACTTGAATTTAGGTCTAATTAACTTTGAAATCCATGCTTCTCAATGATAGTTGCTGCCATCCTAAACAGTATTTAAAATCATGGTGGGATACCATATTATCAACTAACAGCCTAGCTTTTGTCAGAAACTAGACTGAAGATCAAATTAATCAATTTGTATAGATGACACAAACGCAAACTGCTTATAAAAATGTGTAATTTGCAAATTTCCCTATATTTACAAATCTGTTTATATGGTTTTCTTCCAAAAATTCAAATTACTCATTCATTCAACAAAATTTATTAAATATTGTGCTTAATAATTTGCTCAAACTAATTATAGTATTAAGATTAGTATCAAGATGAGGAATTTCTCTTTCCCTGATGACTGCTCTAAAAACACCAGAGATAGATTTGTTCCCTTTTAGGTATTTTGGTTTAAATTATAAATCTTATAGCTTAAGTACATTTCTTCTTTTCCGGAAGACCGTTTTAATAGACCTGGAAATTTTCACAAGTCCTCTCCAAACATATTTTTGTCATAAGACCAAAAAGTTTACAAAACACAAATTCTATAGCAGAATTGTGGTTAATAATTTGTTTTGAGTGAAATGTTTACTCCCCTGCAGTATGACTTATTTTATATTCAACCTAATGTATTTTAATTCTGGGACCAGTGGGCAGTATTAATTTGAATGGCTGGGTTGAAAGAACGTCAACGAACTATTTAAAAATAAATTTACAGTACAGTACTTTCATGGTTTGTCATGTGAACTAGAGACCTAGATTATTATTTGATTCTAACACAAAAAACATCAATTCTTAAAACATTCAGTTTAGATGAGAAGGAAGCAATTCATATGGCTTATACTATTAGTTAAAGTAAACAAAAGAACATGATATATATTCTATCTAAGAGTAACTGTGAAACCTGTACCAATCCGCCATTAAAAATTCGTTTAGGGGCGCCTGGGTGGCTCAGTCGTTAAGCGTCTGCCTTCCGCTCTGGTCATGATCCCAGGGTCCTGGGATCGAGCCCCGCATCGGGCTCCCTGCTCCGCGGGGAGCCTGCTTCTCCCTCTCCCACTCCCCCTGCTTGTGTTCCCTCTCTCGCTGTGTCTCACTCTGTCAAATAAATAAATAAAATCTTTAAAAAAAAAATTCGTTTAAAAAATAATTGTTTTAAAGTGATTACTGTTACTATATTCTAAGTATATTTCTTATATACTTACTTCCTGATCCACTAGTGAAATATCTGGTCTCAGTCCCTCGCAATAATGCATGTAACGGAGAGAATTGCCTGGCAAATCTCCTCTGAGTAAGATAATTGCATCACGAGGCATAGAGGCTAGAAGGTTCTTCGCAAATTTATCAATCACATAGTTGGTCCTTTGGTCACAAATGCTAAATAAAAGGATAAGGAAACATTAAAATAGCAACATACTGCTACAGTTTTAACAAGAATGGGTTTATTTTCTGCTGCAGTCTTTTCCCATCACACACTCTACATGTAGTGCTTCAAAGTATTCTAATTTGTATCTTCTAAGAAGATGCATATATTTGAAAAAAGAATGCTATCATCTGAAAGAAAAAGAGAAGGGACTAATTGTGCAACTAAGTAAAAATCAGTGTACTGCTTTACTTCTGGAATTTAACATCATTTCTATAAAAAGGGAATTGGTTAGTGCTCAAGAATAAGTCCTTTTTTTCCCCACCTAAAAGGACATCTAATTTCACTAAAAAGAAGTAAGGCTTCTGATTTCACTTGAAATTCAAGGTAATTGCATGTCAGTTCCATTTAGACCAAAGGGATTTTCAGATGCAAAAGGAAATCTGCCAGTTTCCAGCATAACTTTGTATAGCATGGGTCTGACTCTCTTGCATGCAAGCCTGAGCCTTTCCACCACTTCCCCAAACCACAGGCTCCCTGTGGTCCTCTCTCCCTTCTAGACGGAGAAATCATTAGGGAATGAGACCAATAAGAAGGAAGGGAAGGAAGAGTTGGCTGAGTTGTTTACTTCTCTCCAGGCATTTTTTGCTATTGCCAACAGCAGTGTACAACTCCTTTCAATGACAGAGTGGACGTTCTGACTTCAAAGAAAACTGGCAAGAACTCTGAGAGCTTCCCATGAAAAAAGAAAAAGAGTACAAGAGAGTAAAAGCATCAAAAAACGGAACAGGCATTGTCCTTCCTGTTATTATCAGCTCTGTTACATGTAATGGTTCTGAGAAACAGTCTAAAGTTGAATCAGTGGGCTAGCATCACAAAGCATCACAAAGCAAATGAACACTGCTAGGAACAAAATATTCACCCCTGTCTTTGTGATTGATGCAACTGCTTCCTACTGATTCCCTGCTTTGCAGGGTGGTGCCCCACATTCTGCCACCTAGCAAAGTTGCTCTCTATTCCCCTGGGACAAATACAGGAATCAAAACAAAATAAAACAGCCCAGCCTGTCCAAGCATCCCTGGTGTTGAACCTGGGTTGCCCTAAAGACCCAAGTCAGAAGACTGGGATAAAACGAGCTTGGGAAACACGGTGGGCTTTGCAGGCCCTTGTTGAGCCAGCTATGGAGTTGTATCTCGGACATGTATGCCCTTTCCAACAGACCTCCTGGTGATACGGGCGTCCTAATACTGGCTCTACCCTGGTATTATAAAGCACATCAGTTTTTAAAGTTAAGTTGAAAGGGGAAATTCAAGCGCCTGGGTGGCTCAGTAGGTTAAGTATCCAAATCTTGGTGTCTGCTCAGGTCATGATCTCTGGGTCCTGCGATTGAGTCCCTGCATTGGGTTCCCTGCTGAGTGCAGAGTCTGCTTGGAATTCTCTCTTTCCCTCTGCCCCTCCTCCCGCTTGTGCTCTCTCTCTCCCTCAAATAAATAAAAAAATCTTAAAAAAAGGGGGGGGTATTGAACCTTTTAAAATACCAATAAAATCTCACTACAGTGAAACTCCAGTGGACTCTTCCACTGCTGTAATGTTTACTCAATACTGCAGGAAATAAATGAACTATCATCTAAAACTTGGACATGTTTTATGCCAGACTGAGATTTTCATTGGCAAGATTATTCAACAGATTTTGAAAAATATATATAATACTCATAATGCATAAGTGTTAAGAAACGTTTAGAACTTTAATTATTTCAAAATAATTAATATTCACTGCTATGGAGGGAACTAGATAAGGGCCAGGTGTCACTCAAAAGATGAAATCTTCAAAGCATAAAGGAGAATTATTTTAGGACATACAAAAAGGCCCAAATGTCTTTACTCTCCATCTAAGTGGTATTTTACATCATGGACTTTTATTACACCCTCCAGATCCTACCAAGTATCTCTAGGGTTCCTTAGAGGAAAATATACAAATAGTTTATGTGTCCCACCCAAGCCCTTGTTTGCAATGCCCTGAAACCACACATCGCTCATGCTGAGATTCTGTTCAAAAGTTCAAGCAGCGCTGCATTCAGACTCAGCTGTCTCACTCTGAAAACCAGGGGAGGTTAAAGGTGAAATAAAGCCCAAGACTCTAAATATCTAAGTGTTTCTTGCTTGAGTGCTACTTTTCATAAAAATAAGCATGTTACCTGAAATTAGAATATATTTGGTAAATTATAAAAAGAGTTGCGGAAAGCCATTCCAGACACTGAAGCCCACCGGTGTTCAGCACTCGGTTACTCTCAGAGGCCAGCGTTGCCAAACCGAGGCCGGCGAGGACGGCCACCACCGCATTGCTCTGCATCCAGAATCTCTCCACCTGTGACAGAGACGTGCACACAGGACATCCAGCTGACAGGCTGAGGCAATCAATCGGGTACTCGTCTATTTAACAAATACATCGCGTACCCCTACCCGCTCAGGCCCGCGGTCACTCAGGTCTCGTCTGCGGGCTTCCCTAACCCAACTCCATGTCACTTTATTTTTCAATTTTCAAATACTTCTCCTTTCCAGTTTGACACACGAACCTCCCTTTTTTGGATCCACACATTCTTTTCAATGCTATGGCGTGCACCTTGAACTCCTGCCACTTGAGAGGAGGAGGAGATGGAGAGATGGTTTTACTTTACTCCCGAGGTCTCCTCCCATGTGGGGAAGCTCCCCTGGTATAACAGCCCTCACTTCTCCCGGTAAGACTGCAGGCACCGAGCGGAAGGGGAGTCTGCGAGCTGGGAGTGGGCCTGCATGGCCGGGCCCTTTCCCCCTCTCTTCCTCTGGGAAGTGATCTGCCCACAGGACGCACACGTCCAGGGGCCCACCCCGTCCCTGTGGCCAGGGGTGGGGTGGGGAGGGGCCCCCTGTGCAGCCCTGCCTGTGACCAGGGGTGCGGGTGGGGGGTAAGTCCGTCCATTCCGGGATGCAGCATGGGGAAGCCCCCTTGCCCACAGATAGAAACTGCCTTCTCCATTTTCAGCGTTCTCAGTATAACTACCTTCTCCATTCTCAGCGTTCTCAGTATAAAGGGGATTCACCTGTTGTAGTTGTGCTGGTTTATCTCGTTTCTCAACTGACTCAGAACTCAGATGATCAAGAACGGTATTATTATTTACTAGGCCTCTTGAACATACACATAGAAAAGAGCTGGCTTTAGCCATTGAAAAGGAGCTGTCTACATTTATAGTTTCTACTACAAAGAGAAGAAATACTCTAATCTCAGAAGTGGCAGCCAGGGGAAAACAGAAACGTGGTCACTCTTGCACAGGCCTGAGACTGCTGAGGTAAAAACCAAGGGAGTGTGTGGGTAAGAGGCCCAGCTACCACCTTTATTTCTTTATTGTTTTTTAAAAAAATTCCAGGAGATCTGCAGGAGTACTTATATCTGTAAGCACACACATAAAATAACTAACTTAAAACTACCTTACGTGTATTTTTCTACCTAACTATTGTGTTAACTAAATGTAGCATTTTTTCCCCCTAAAAAAAGGCCTCAGTCTTACTGGTTCAAGAATTTAACTTTCGATCTGTAAAAATGTATACACAATGTTAGCTATTTCTGTGATCAGTTGCTCTTCTACAAGATTCATGAGGACAAATTTGTACACTCTTCACCAACTTTCTGGTCAAAGGATAAATCTAAGTAAAACTTACCACACCCATGAAAAGTGGTTTTGAAATATCTAAATTCGCCCTCCAAGCAAAGAACAATGAATAAATGCAAAACATTCCAGTAAAAAGCCATACCAATGATGGATTCTGTCTGTCCCTATAAAAAAATTAAATATGTCCAAAATTATTTATGTGCATGAATATCAATAATAATATTACATAGGAAAAAAATTAGATCTATAAAACTTTTTTTTTTTTAAAGATTTTATTTATTTATTTGACAGAGAAAGGCACGGTGAGAGAGGGAACACAAGCAGGGGGAGTGGAAGAGGGAGAAGCAGGCTTCCCGTGGAGCAGGGAGCCTGATGCAGGGCTCAATCCCAGGACCCCGGGACCATGACCTGAGCTGAAGGCAGACGCTTAACGACTGAGCCACCCAGGCGCCCCAGAACTTTCCATTTTTAACTAGGGACAAAGAAAGATCTCCATTTAAAAAAATGTGAGCTGGAATAAATAACTGAAATATAGGAATCAACCACACACTGTACTATATTACAGACAACTTCACTTGGAACTATGCAGCAAGAGATAGAAAGTTAAAATTCAGAGAAGAAATACAAATGATCAATCTTGTTAAATTTAAGATGTAATTAAACATATGCAAAACAAAAGAATACTTTCATGCCTCAAAATAATAAAGATTTTAAAACAGCAATTTCAATATTGGTGAGGATGCAACATAATGAGCACATATGTGGGTATAATACTCAAGAAAAATTAATTTGATAATATATATCAAGAGCCTTAAAAATAATCACACTCGGGGTGCCTGAGTGGCTCAGTCGGTTAAGCAACTGCCTTCGGTTCAGGTCATGATCCCGGGGTCCTGGGATAGAGCCCCACGTCGGGCTCCCTGCTCAGTGGGAGTCTGCTTCTCGCTCTCCCTCTACTCCTTCCCCCTCCCCCTGCTTGTGCTCTTTCTCTCTCAAATAAATAAATAAAAATCTTAAAAAAAAATAATCACACTCATTGACCCAGTAATTTGACATGTAGGCATAAATCTTTAAGCAAAACCAGAAATGTGGATAAAGATTAATCCATAAAAATGCTTTAATATTATTTATAATAGAAGTGGAAGCAATCTGAAGATTCCCAAACAGAAAAACACTTCAGTTAATTCTCCTAGGTCAGAGAATGGAATTTTATACAGACATTTAAATGACCTTCAGTCTTTTTATGATAAGGGTGAATGCTCATAATATAAAGTGTCAAGGAAACAGAACTATAAATGTGTGTACATATATAAATTTACATAAAACACTCAGGTTAGAGGGAAAATGGATAAAAAATAATTAATGGAGGTTAAGAGTGCTATATTTTTTAGGTTTTCTTTTATCATCAGAGGTAACTTTCTTCTTCCAAGGAATTCAAATAGTTGTTTACTTCTTTTGCAATGCAATAATAATGAGTAGCTGTGGGCATAGTTAGGGATCAAACCAGAAGTTTAAGACATCAAATGACTTGCTTACTTAGATTGTAATATACTGCTTAATCTTCCAAAATCATTAATTTATTATCAGGAAAAAAAAACCTAGGAAGAAAGCAATACACATTTGCTGTAACAGAAGTGATTAGAGTCATTAATTTAGAATATAAAATAATACTGGCAATGTTCTTCAATGGCATATTAAAAATATGAATCGAATTAATGAATATGGGAAAAAGAATAGGAAAAGAAATTATATTACTCACTTTCTTGCTAAACATATATTTGCCCAAACTGCAAGGGCTTGAATGTTGAGTGAGAGCTGGGTCCTCATACTCGTTACTTGAGAACTGTAAAAGACAATCTAACTTATCATGAGTAGAAAACAAACTTGGTTAGATCCAAATACAACATTCTTCGTAAAATACATCTGATTATGCACTGAGTAGTTTTAAGGGCTGGAGGCAGATGTTAAAATTATTTTGTCTTCTTTTAAATTTGGGAGAAAAAGTACCATAAGAAAGAGTTAAACGGTTCTAAGATGTTTTCCAATTGTAATATTTGGTTACCAATTTATATTATTTGGGATAGGATCAGAGCAAGTAATTCTTCTGTATTTGTAATGCTGGTATACTGTATTGATAACATTTTGGATCCCCCAATTGGTTTGGTAAGAAGTCATGTGAAATGAGTTTTTGAACTTCTGTCAGTAGTGTAGACACGGCCTCCTGTGATTTAGCAATTGAAAACAAAATTAATGCGGGGCGCTTGGGTGGCTTAGCTGGTTGAGCATTCATCTCTTGATTTTGGCTTAGGTCATGATCTCGGGGTTGTGGGATCGAGCCTTCTTGGGATTCTCTCTCTCCCTCTCCCTCTGCCCGTCTTCCCCAGTGTGCGAGTGGGCATGTGCTCTCTCTCTCTCTCTCTCAAAAAAAGGGCTTCCTTGTTTTCTATATTATTTGGTTCAAAAATGTTTAAGCCATCTCTGAGAAATGTATTTTTTTCCTATAATTAAACTAAATTCTTCCATTAACTAATAAGCATTTCCCAAGTGTTATCTGAGTTCTGAAATAGCTCTAGCAGTCTCCAATTTTTTAAAAAAGAAATGACTCTATACACCCTCTCGAAGAACTTTCTTCTCCCTGCTGGCAATTTTACTGGAGAAAATGTGATGCCATAATTATGGAAACCACACAATGTGTATTTTACTAATGGAGACTCATCTACTATGAGAAGATATTCTTACTCATTTTCAAATACACTTGAAAAATTGATTCCAGCATGAAGTCCATTTCAAACCATTCTTCAAAAGGAATGAAGTCAGTTTCAAAATTAATTCTTGGAGATCCGTTGCTTAAATGTAAGCTCTAAAACATGGTCACTGCCTAGGGTTAGATTCAATAATTTCCTTGTACAGGATTGCAATTTAGAGATATGTATGGGAAAAGAATTTAATTTGCTTGACTGGAAAAGGAGAGATGATTAGGTCCCATCATTTTGAAGGATTTTCTAGTAAGTTAATTATAAGTTGCTTTTCTCAACACTCCTGTCCTCCTGAAACAATTAAAGACTAGAAATTCTCTCACTCAGAGAGTGCTAGGATTATGCCTCCATTCTATGTTATGATTTGGTTCGAACAAATAGTGTGAGTGTGAGTGGTCATCACTTTTGTCAAGTCTTTTTTCTAGGCATATCACCTAACTGCTATTACTTCAATATAAAGGAGGCTTTTATGTTCCCCAATAGATGAGTTTTATGTGCAACTTATAATTGAGAACTCTTGAGAGTTCTTTGGAGTTCATGTGGGATTTGTTAAGGCAAAATATACTGCCAATGTCAAATGTGATCACAACCCTATAAGGTAGGTTGAAAAGAAAAGGCAGTGAGTCTTCTGGCCTGGAGCAGAGCAGAATAAAATAAAAGCCCACAGACATTGGTAAAGCTGTCTTTGTAACTGAGCTTCTTGATAATTTTCCCCAACCAAAAAGAAAAAGGAGCCACAAAAGTTTCAGTCAGACATTAAAAAAAAAAAAAACACATTTAAAATCAGTTGTGAGAACCAACAAAAGGTTACATAAGAATAATTGGTGGCAGGAAAATATTTTCAAGATACAGTAAAAAATGAAAACCAGCGGGCTAATAAAAAAGTCTGCATATTATGATCCCATTTTTCAAAACAAAAATATAAAAAACATTGAAAGGTACAGACAGAAATGTTAATGGATTAACAAGAGTGGTTATCTCTACACATTGGAATTATAGTAATTTTAATTTTCTTATTTTTGCTTACCTGGATTTTCTAAACTTTCTATAATGATTATGTATCACATTTAGGGAGCAGGGGAAAGGGACATTTAAAAAGAAAAGGAGGAAGGATGGAAGGAAGCAAACAAGCTAGCAAATTAACAACAGAAACTGTGAGAACCTATGAACTGCCTCATGTACAGAGTTGAAATATTCTCCCCATATTTTAAAAATGGTTTTCAAATAGTCCTGGGAATCCTAAATTAATAATCAGTTAGGAGATCACTTTAGTGTTATAGAAGACTATTCTTCCATAATTTTATATTGAAAATATTATAAAAATAGTACAGGATTGGTATGGATATTTTTCAAGTTGTCTTAATCTGTGTGGGTTTTAAAGCAAATATTAACCCATTTTTCAAAGAACCCTAGTAGGTAATACAGATGAAATATATTTGCTTAACCGGCTCTAAAAAGGTTGGATATTAGAAATATTTAAGTCAAAAATAGAGCTTAAGAACAGCCTAAAGAAAAAGTCTTAAGAGACATTAAATAAATGAAGCTCTAAAGAATTTAAGAACAGAGCTCAATCCTAAAAAGAAAAGAATCGAATTGCTAAATGCAATGTTCTAAAATGTCTCTAGAAAAAAGAGTCAAAACCAGAACAAAGGATAAATGATGTATAAAGCAACACTGCATTGGGTCATTTTGTATCCAAATGGAAGTGGAAACTTTCTAGTTTGACAGTCTACTAACTCACTGTTGTATTTATCCCTCACTCTCAGCTTTCTCTTCCTGAAGGAAATGCTAGAATGTTTGACAGTCCACACAAACAACTAGTGACCATACCCGTGAGAGCCACTTCTCAGACACGCTGCTTCACAAAGAAACAATCCCAGAAGCCCCCAAATCACTTAGTCTAGGAACTAATAGCGAATTCACTTAAAACCAGTTTCAAATATTTCATACTCACAGCAAAATTTTAGACATACTGGATCCTGTTTCATATTTGGCCTAAACATAAAAGAGAGAAGTTTATTTGCGTAAGCCTTCAACTGCAGCTGTGTTAGGCTATTGCATTTTAACTATCCTGATTTAGAATATACATGTTTTAAGTAGACAATGCAACATCTCTCTTCATTCAGTCTTTGCTTCAGAGCCTTACTGAGTTTTTGAAGAGAAGTCAGTGGAAACTAAACACAGACATCCCGGAGGAAGAACTGCAGAAATAATGATGGGCTAAAAATCAGTTAAACTAGTTCCGGCAGGAATGATTAACACACTGATGAATTAACAGACTTTACACTTTTGTCGTAGACTGTCTTTAAGGCACTTTGATTAGAGCTCATTATCACATGTTAGTCTATAATTTCACAATTATGTGTGAATTATACAAATTTCAAATCTGGAGTGGCCCTCAAGCATATTGTAACGGAATAACCAATATAAGCCAGAATATAAACTGAAAGGATCAAACTCTTTAATTCAAAAAGTAATTAATAATTATCCTTTCATTAAGCTAGTTTATTATGAAATATCTCCTACAAACAACACGTATAATGTATATTTAAGGGATAAAGAGTTTTTAAAAATCTACAGAGCCGCCATTCACTTAAGAACAGAACTGCATGAATACCATAAAGTATCTCACAAAGCGTTCACAGACCTCCCTTTTCTCACCCCCTAGTGATAACTATTACCTTGAATTCTGTGTTAATTACTCCCCTACTTTCTAAAAATATATAGTTCTACTTCTTTTGTATGTACCTTGAGCAATAGATTGTTTACTTTTTGTGTGGTTTAGAATTTTGTATCAATGGTGTCATATAATACATAGTCTTCAGAGATTTGCCTTCTTGCATAAGACACAAAAAGCACAAACCATGAGAGAAAAATCTGATACAACTGTCTTTATTAAGGTAAAAAAAAAAAAATGTTTGTCCTTTTATTTTTCAGATAAACTTTACTCTAACCACATTCAGTGTTTTTTCTCTAATTTACGTTTCAGGGAAAACAAGGCCTTTTGAACTTAAAAAAAACACTTCTAGTGAAATTATATCTTATAAAGTATTTACACATACGTATTACACTAAATACTATCATGAACACTATTTGTCAAATATGAAAAAAGAAAGTGTTTTGGTCAAGGTAAATTAAAAATTTTGAGGTTTTTTTTTTTTTTTTTTCTGATTCTTCAATCTTTTCCAAATATTTAAAAGCACAGACCAAGGGACCAAAGTGATACCCAATACTAAGAGGAATGAAATGTTTTAAATGCTGGCAACAGAGTCTTTTTAATGTTTGTTATCCTGAAAAACATACTTAGGATATCCAACATTATGATGTCAGGTTAAGTGATTCCACGTTTATAAGGAGGAAGTCTGTTACACAGATAACGAAAATGAAAATCCTATGTACTGTCATTGATAGACATTGTTTTTTTTCAGCCAAGGCCCAGGCAGAACACTGAAGTTTCACCACTTCCTTCCTTAAAAGGGCTTTAAATATAAATTTACCAGACTGAATGTTCCATATTCTTCCCTGAGCAAATGCGTCAAAAATCCTAGCAACGTTGTCTGGTCTCCCCAGGTCCAACGGGCTTGATTGAGGTAGGATGAGATAGGAAGGTAGACGTAAGGCAATAAACCAGCAGAGAAGTACAGACTCAACTTCAACAGAGAGCCCAGGGAGAGTTCCTGCACAAAGCATATTGTGTTTTGTAACAATGTTTATTTTTAGTCCATTCATCCTGGAACTTCAAGAACACATCAAGGAAAACATCAAAATGTTTACTCAGAGCTCATCTCTCAATTTCTACTAAGTCACCACAGAATACTATGTTAAACCTTCTGAGTACTGTGGATTACTAGAAAATTGCATCAGCCTGAACTCCTTTGCATGGCAGGTGAAATCTGAGCGAAGCAAATAATATTAGGGGACACTCTGGAGTATCATGTTTATATTTAAAACCATGTCATGACATGCAGCATTACACGGCTGGGATAACACACGTGGGAGTGATTGTTTGGCTGATTTTGAATATACCCCAAATATTGTTCCAGTACAATTCCCTTCATCACCATCACCAGGAGTAGACTTCAATTATATTCTCTATTATGATTACACACTGACAATATGATTCTTTCCGCAAGGGTTTTGGATATTTCATGGAAATATGTGTCACAAATGAAGCTAGCTTTTAAATAACCTCCCAGTTCATCCAAATGCTCTCTTTCCTCAATGTACATATAGGAAGGAGTACTGATAGAAATTTGCTCTGTATAACAATGTTGCCTCTTAAGAGTGTATTTCTCATCTGCGTGTATCTTTTTTTTTTTTTAAGATTTATTTATTTATTTGAGAGAGAGAGAGCAAGGAGGAGGCAAAGAGGGAGAGGGACAAGCAGACTCCCTGCTGAGTGCGGAGCCCGACACAGGGATCAATCGCACGACCCTGAGATCATGACCTGAGCTGAAATCAAGAGCTGGACGCTTAACTAACTGAGCCACCCAGACACCCCTTCATCTGCACATTTCTAAAATAAAGGACAATGTTGACAAAGTCTTATAAAGATTACACCCAAAAGAATTCTGGTATACTAAAAGATTCAAATAGTGGTTGCTTTAGTAAGTGGGAAAGGGGGTCTCTTCCAAATATCATAATTGGCAATTGCCAACTTTTCCTTTACAAAAAAGGAAAATTCACATGTGACAACGAATACAAGAACCAAGGTTCACATTCACCAGGAGAACAAGCAGTTGACTTATATTAGCATTTTCAGATAAACACTCTTAATTGAAAATGGAGTGTTTTTACTATAGTACTGATTTCATTTGATATTTCTAAAGTGGTAATGAGATGCATAAAAATAATGGCATGAAAGAGTATAAGAAATAACTAATCGAGCAACATGCCTTTGCTATTCTTAAAAGTTTTAAATAAAGCAAATGTTTATATTTTGACAGTTTCTGCATGTTATAAAGTTCAAGTTAGAGTGGCACGATGCAATTGCCGGAGAATTTTCCTTTTGTGTGAGAAATCAACAGGGAGACAATTACATGAGAGTTTTTTCAGAGAGTGCAAGAAAGTGGCTCTGAGTCCTAGATGTACATACATTAGAATCACCTGCAGAGCTTTTTGAAAATATCAATGTCTGGGCCTCACCCCAGACCAATTAAATCAGAATTATTTTGGAGTGGGGTCAGCATAAATATACATACCTATATACAAATATATGTATGTATACATGCATTCACAAATGCACACACATACACATACTTTTTAAAAGCTTCCCAGACCATCTGAGTAGCCAGGGTTGCAACCAACTGACTCAGGACTTCTTACTCTGCCTCAACTCATCTGACCAGTGAGATCCAACTACTCTGTCACTTCATTGGTAGGCCTCACTTTCTAGCCTCTGCTATTTAACTAGAGAAAATAAAATGTCCTTTGAAGAGTCATACTTCCCCAAATTGCATCATTCATCAGTAGCTGACCTAAGTACAGAATAAACAGGCTCTCAGACCAGGCTCCTACCTTATCCACTGAGTCCTGCATGTTTTATAAAAAGCATATGGCTCTTCTTTCAATTAACTAACACAAAATATTTACTTTTTAAGTTCTTGTCAGTCAATGCACCTCTCTATTATCTGAATGAACCTTCTCTGATGTCAGAAGCCTGTCTAGGAGTAAGGTCATCAAGATGGCAACACAGATCATTCCTGACTTCAGTCTTATATTAGATTAGAATCCCAGAATCCAGGGGTGAGGATAAAGCACACCTTGGACCATACAGACTGAGAAGAACCACATTAGAAATAAGAAGGAGCACTCTGACTGCATCACTCCTCCCCCACACCAGCCCAGCTCTGCACTAACAGAGCTCCCCTGGGGTGACAGTTTTTCCAGTGGGAAAAGAGACTCCAAGGTGGACAACCAGCTCCCCCAGCATGGCAGGACACTTCCCAGGAGGCTCATTTGGTTCTCACCTCTTGACGACCATGGTGGGAGGAAGGGGTCGGCTCAACCACTGGGGATCATGCAGGAGAAGGGGAGCAGGGCTTTCGGCAACCAGTGCTCAGATCTGGAGGACTGTGTTCTTGCTTACAGCTGTGCCCAAGCAGAGATCCCAGCCAGCTATTCTGCCCATCTGCTGAGCTGAGCCGGTAGCTGATCCCACCCTAAACTAATTCTGATTTACTTGATCTGGGGCATACTTTAACATAATAAAGTCCACATATGACGAGTCCATAGCTAACATCATACTCAATAGTGAAAGACTGAAAGCTTCTCCTCCAAGATCAGGAATGAGACAAGGGTGCCTACTCGGTATTACCAACTCCTGTTCAACACAGTCCTGGAAATCCTAGTCAGAGTATTCAGGCAAGAAAAAGAAATAAAAGGCATCCAAATATGAAAAGAAGAAGTAAAACTGTCTCTATTTGCAGATGACCTGATCTTATATAGAGAAAATCCTAGACTCTACCAAAAAACTGTTAGACTAATAAATGAATTCAGTAAAGTTGCACAAAATTAGTTGTGTTTCTACACACTAACAATAAACTATAAACTGTCTGAAAAAAAAAACAGAAAATGATCTCATTTATAATAGCATCAAAAACAATAAAATACCTAGCAATAAATTTAACCAAGGAGGTGAAAAATCTGTACACTAGAAACTACAAAGCATTAATGAAAGAAATTGAAGAAGAAACAAATAAATGGAAAGATACTCCTTGTTCACAAATTGGAAGAATTAATATTTTTTAAGTGTTTGTATCACACAAAGCCATCTATAGATTCAATGAAACCCTTATCAAGATTCCAATGGCATTTTTAACAGAAATAGGAAAACAAATCCTAAAATTGGTATGGAACCACAAAAGACCCCAAATAGCCAAATTAATCTTGCAGAAGAGGAATGAAGCTGGAGGCATCACACTTCCTAATTCAAACTACATTATGAAGCCATCATAATTAGGAGTTCAAGGTGGTGGGATAGGAAGATTCTGAACTCACCTCCTCCACAGACACGACAAATCTACAAAGACTTAAAAACTATCTGAACAAGTGCCTCCATAACAAAGAATAAAAGGGCCACATGAAAATGTGTGGGAGAAACAGAGACATGGTCTCACCGAAAACCCCATCCCAGTGCTGCAACCCACAGTTAGGAGGGGTCTCATAAATATAGGACTTCTTCCTGAGGAGCAAGGGGTTTGTGCCCCCACATAAGGCACCCCAACCTTTGGGTCCTGCACCAGAGAGATGATCCCCCACCAAATGTCTGGTTTTGAAAGCCAATAGGTCAAATGTTCAGGAAAATTATAGGGCTGTCGGGGCAGAGACTCTGCTCTTAAGGACTTACAGACAGACTTGCTTGCCCCAGAACCTGGTACAGAAGCAGCAGTCTGGAAAGTGCTAGACCATAAGTGAAGAAGATTCATTTGCTAATCTTAAAATGTCTGCTGTAAGGGCAGAAGCCTGGTAGAACTCTCCCTGGGGACAGAGATGCTAGAGGGTGCCATTTCTGGCGTTCTTCCTCTATCTTGCTAGTGCCAGTGAGTGTGCCCACTCCAGTGTACCACTCCATCGCAGCTCTGTCAAAGCCAGCCAGGCAAACGCCCAACCTCACATACCACTCCACCACAGCTCCACCAGAGTCAGCCAGGGTGCACAGCCCACACAGGGGATGCCCCGTAAGTGCCTGGATCTGGTGGTCAAGGGGAATTGCATTTTTGGGTCCTATGGGTCTAAAACAACTGGAAAGACAGTTCTTGGCAGGTTACCATCCCCAAGGGACTGCACTGACAATAGACTGAAACAACAACCCATGGTCTTCCCATGAAAAAACTTCAGCTTGAACGGTAGGTTTCAGGTTTACCACACATCTAAGGGCTAGAGAAGTGCTCTCAGGGAACACAGGCTGAAGGATACCATCTTTGAGCTCTCATCTGGCCTCACCACAGCTTGCTGGCACCTCCCAGAAAGAAACTTGTACACTCATCTGGAACCCTGAATTTGCAACAGTCCCTAAGGGCAGACCCCCCCCCCCCCCCCCCAGATCACTTGGTCTGGAGGCTAGTATGGTCTATGATTGCAGTCTCCCAGGACTGTATCTATTTGCATACCTTAAAGATGCTGACTGAGCGGCTAGTTTCCAATCAGTCTAAAACTAGGTGCTGATGAGATCCCTCCCTCTGAGACACTCACAAGTCTTGACACAATAACTAGAACCTACCAAGAGAAACTCAGGCTGCTTAGACAATCATAAAGGTTTGAGAGACAGCCAAGAGCTACAGCAAAGTAGCTGTAGCTACTTTGATGTGAGGTTCATCTCCTACACAGGGCCACTCCTGCAAGACTGGGAGAGACAGCTATTTTGCCTAATACACAGAAACCACCACAGAGAGTCAAGCAAAATGAGGAGACAGAGGAGTATATTTCAAATGAAAGAACAAGATAAAACCCTGGAAAAAAATCTTAATGAAACAGAGATAAGTAATTTGCCTGAGTTAAAAGTAATGGTCATAAAGATGCTCACCACACTTGGGAGAAGAATAGATGAGCACAGTGAGAAGTTCAACGAAGACCCAGAAAATGAAAGACAGTACCAAACAGAAGTCACAGAACTGAAGAATACAATAACTGAACTGAAAAATACACTATAGGAGTTCAACAGCAGACTAGATGAAGCAGATAGAATCAATGAGCTAAATAAAACACAGGGCAATGGCACTCACCCAAACCAAGCAGCAAAAAGAAAAAAAAATTTAAAAACTGAAGATAGCTTAAGCTATTTATGGGACAATATCAAGCAGAATAACATGTATATTATAGGAGTCCCAGAAAGGGAAGAGAGGATGGGGCAGAACGCTTATTTCAAGAAATAATTGCCAAAAGCTTCCCTTACCTGGGAAAAGAAACAGACAACCGGATCCAAGAAGCCCAGAATTCCAAAGATGAGCCCAAAGAGACCCACACCAAGACACATAATTAAAACGTCAAAAGTTAAGGATAAAGAGAGAAATTAAAAGCAAGAGAAAAAACAACTTGTTACACACAAGGAAATCCCCATAAGGCTATCAGCAGATTTCTCAGCAGAAACTTTGCAGGTCAGAAGAGAATGGCATGATATATTCAAAGTGCTGAAAGGAAAAACTCCCAAACAAGAATACTACCTGGCAAAGTTATCACTCAGAGAGATAAGAGCTTTCCAGATAAACAAAAGTTAAAGGAATTCACAGACACTAAACTAGCCTTATAAGAAATGTTAAAAGAATTTCTTTAAGCTAAAAGGAAAGGGCATTAATTAGTAATAAGAAAACAATATTTTAAAAATATCACTGGTAAAGGTAAATATGTAGTAGTGGTTTAATCACTTATAAAGCTAGTATGAAGGTTAAAATATAAAAGTAGTAAAAATAACTACAAATACAGTAATTAGTTAAGGGATACACAAAATAAAAAGATGTAAAATATGACATCAATAAACCACAGGGCAAGAGGAATAAAAATACAGTTTTAGAATGCATTCAAACATAACTTGTTACCAACTTAAAACAGCTTGTTATATATATACAGGCTGTTATATACGAGCCTCATGGTAACCATAAAGCAAAACCCATAGTAGATAGACAAAAGATAATGAGAAAGGAATCTAAGTGTAACACCACAGAGTCATCAAACCACAAAGTAAGAAACCAAGAGAAGAAAGGAACAGAGAGGAATTACAAAACAGATGAAAAACAATTAATAAAATGGTAATAAGTACATACCCATCAATTTCTTTAAATGTAAATGGGTCAAATTCTCCAATCAAAAGGCAGAAAGTGGCTGAATGGATAAAGAAACAAGACCCATCTATCTGCTGCCTGTAAGAGACTCACTTCAGATATAAGTACACACATGGACTGAAAATGAGGGATGGAAAAAGATGTTTCAAGCAAATGGAAACCAAAAGAAAGCAGGGGTAACTATACTGACATCAGACAAAACAGATTCAAAGCAAAGACTATAGTAACAGACAAAGACGGGCATTATATAATGATAAAGAGGTCAATCCAGCAGAAGATATAACATTTGTCAGTATTTATGTACCCAATGGAGAAACACCTAAATACATAAAGCTAACACCAACAGACCTAAAGGGAGATAATGACAGGAATAAAATAATACTAGGGGACTTTAATACCTCACTTATATCAATGGATAGATCAGCCAGACAGGAAATAATAAGGAAACATCAAACTTAAACAACATATTAGATGGAATAATGGATATATATAGAACATTCCATCCAAAAACAGCAGAATACACTTTCTTCTCAAGTACACATGGAACATTTTCCAGGATAGATCATATGTTAGGCCACAAAACATGTCTCAGTAAATTAAAGACTGAAATCATATCAAGCATCTTTTCTGAACACAATATGAAACTAGGAATCAATCACAAGAGGAAAACTGCAAGAATCACAAATATGTGAAGATGAAACAACATACTACTGAACAACCAATGGGTCAATGAAGACATCAAAAAAGAAATTAAAAAATACCTTGAGACAAATGAAAATGGAAATACAACACACCAAAAAAAAGAAAATAAATACAACACACCAAAATCTATTGGATGCAGCAAAAGCAGTTCTAAGAGAAAAGTTCATAGAGATAGTTAAGAAGAAAAATCTCAGATTAACAATCTAACGTTACACCTAAAGGAACTAGGAAAATATGAACAGATGAAGCCCCAAATTAGTAGAAAAAAGGAAATAATAAAGATCAGAGTGAAAAGAAATGAAGTAGAGACTGAAAAGAAATAGAAAAGACCAATGAAACTATGAGCTGATTCTTTGAAAAGATTAACAAAATTGACAAACCTTTAGCTAAACTAAGAAAAAAAAGAGAGAGGGCTCAAATAAATAAAATCAGAAATTAAAGAGAAGTTACAATTGATACCAAAGAAATCCAAAGGATTATAACAGACTACTATAAACAATTATACACCAAAAAATTGAACAATTTAGAAGAAATGGATAAATTCCTAAAAACATACAATCTTCCAAGAGTGAATCATGAAGAAATAGAAAATCTGAATAGATTGATTACTAGTAAGGAGATGCAATCAGTAACTTAAAAACTCCCAACAAAAGTCCTAGACCAGACAGCTTCACTGGTGAATCCTACCAAACATTTAAAGATTTAATATCCATCCTCCTTATACTTTCCAAAAAACTGAAGAATAGGGAATGCTTCCAGACATGTTTTATGAAGCCAACATTACCCTGATATCAAAACCAGAGAAGGACACCAAAAAAATAAATTAATTTAAAAAATTATAGGCCATATCAGATATCCCTGATGAACATACATGCAAAAATCCTCAAAAAATACTAATAAACTGAATTTGACAATACATTATAAGGATTATACACCATGATCAAGTGGTGTTTATTCCAGGGATGCAAGGACGGTTCAACATCTGCAAATCAATCAACATGATATACCACATTAACATAATGAAAGATAAAAATCATATGATCATCTCAATAGATACAGAAAAAGCATTTACAAAATTCTTTTATGATAAAAACTCTCAACAAAGCAGGTATATGGCCACTGAAAGGACATATATGACAAGCCCACAGCTAACATCATACTCGACAGCGAGAAGCTAAAAGCTTTCCCTCTCAGTAATATGACCAGGATGCCCACTCTCACCGCTCTTAGCCAGAGCAATCAGGCAGGAAAAAATATAAAAAGCATACAATTGGAAAGGAAGAAGTGAAACTGTCACTATTTGTAAGTGACATGATTTTATATAATGAAAACCCTAAAGACTCCACCAAAAAACTGTTGGAACTATTAACTGAAACCAGTAAAGTTGCAGGGTACACAATCAATATAAAAAAATCTGCTGCCTTTTTTATACACTAACAATGAACTATCAGAGAGAAATTAAACCAATTCTGTTTACAAGTCCATCAAAAAGAATAAAATACCTACAAATAAATTTAGCCAAGGAGGTGAAAGACTTATACACTGAAAACTCTAAGACGCTTATTAAAGAAATTGAAGAAGACGTAAATAAATGGAAAGATATTCCATGTTCATGGATTACAAGAATTAATATTGTTAAAACAGCCAAAGCAATCTATAGATTCAATGCACTCTCTAACAAAATTCCACTGTCATTTTAGAGATAGAACAAACAATCCATTTGAATGAAACCACAAAAGATCCCAAATAGCCCAAGCCATTTTGAAAAAGGACAACAAAGCTGCAGGCATCATGCTCCCTGATTTCAAACTATCCTACAAAGCTATAGTATTCAAAACATTGGCATAAAAACAGATATATAAATCAATGGAACAAAGTAGAGAGCCCAGGAATAAACCCATGCATATACGGTTAATTAATTTATGACAAAGAGGCAAAACTATTCAAGGGGAAAAGGCCAATAAATGGTGTTAGGAAAACTGGACAGTCACATGCAAAAGAATGAAAATGGACCACTATCTTATACCACATATAAAAATTAACTCAAAATGGATTAAAGACCTGATTGTAAGACCTGAAACCATAAAACTCCTAAGAGATAACATAGAAAACAGATAGACATACATACATATTATGGAGTATTATTCGGCCACAAAAAGAAGAAGATCCTGCCATTTGCAACAACATGGATAAAACTTGAGGGTATTATGCTAAATGAAATGAGTCAGATAAACACATATACTGTATGACCTTACCTATAGTGGGATCTAAAAAAAACTGAACTCACAGAAACAGAGAGTTGACTGGTGATCACTAGAGACAGGGAAAGGCAGCACTAGAGGGAAATGGGTGGTGGTGGTCTAAGTGTGCAAACTTCCAGTTATAATATGAATAAGTTCTGGGGAATGTAATGTACAGTATGGGGACTATGTACTGTAGCTTATATTTGAAAGATGCTAAGAAAGTAGATCTTAAAAGTTTTCAAGACACAGAACTGTAACTGTGTGAGGTGATAGATACGTTAACTAACCTCATTGTGGCAATCATTTTACAATATATCCATATATCAAATCATCATGTTGTACACCTTAAACTTTACACAATGTTATATATCAACTGTATCTCAATAAGCTGGAAAAAAAAAGAGAAAGAAATGAAGACTGGTTAAAAAAAAAAAAAAATGCCTGGCCAAAGTAACCGACAGCTGGATGTTAATGCATCCCCATCCATGCATCCATCAATTCACAAGAAAAATATCTGGGCCTCTTCAGGTTTGTAATCTATAGAAAAGTCTTCACTGAATTTATGTTTTTTATGTTCTATCTCCTTTATTCAAAATCAAAAATAAAATATTTTATTATTTTATATAATAAAAGACCAGATAAAGAACCTTCTGTATATTCTATAAAACCAGTTAGACACGACCTGTTACACTGTTTAATATTCCTCATATAAGGTGGACATGACTGACTTAACAGAATTCAGTTCCAAGAAAAAGTTGATCTTCCCTTTGATTGTTATTTCCCTTTTTTTAACACATAGTAAGAATTTTATAACCTCCATGTTAATACTTTTTCCTTTGTTGCCAGAAGCTAAAAACAAAAAATATATTCAAGTACAGTAAATACAATAGTTACCTAAAGTTTTGTTATAATTTCCCTATTTCTGTATAATAATTTTACTGAACATGTGTTTTCTAATATAATCCTGACTAGAGCAACAAATAATGAAATGATAAATAAATAAATGTAGCTGAGGTATAATTAACAAACAAACAATAAATTCAGCAAAATGACTCTAGTACTGGCTTTGTATTTAGATTGTTTCAACCTCTAGGAGGAGGACTGACAGCATAAAGGGCTTCCATCTTTCCAAAACCTCATGTCTAACTCAGCTCCCTGCCTTCTTCAGTCCATCTCACAATGCCTTACACAGCATAGTAATTTTCTTACATTGACCGCCATTTAAATCAATAATCATTTTTCCTTTGAGGGAAAGGGAAAACTAAAATAAATCATTTTTAATTCTAGAGACATCTGTTCTGAGAAAACAGGTTGTTATTTTCCAGAGATGTTGTTCCTCGGCTCACAGTGATGCTGTCTGTTCTGTCGGGAGAGCTGAATCTCTAGCACCTAGAGCGGCATCTGCGCAGCGCAGGCCCTCAACAAACAGCTGGATCAATGAATAAACTATTATTAATACACTACCCTTTGTTTTAGGACATATAATAAAACAATCAAGGAAATCTGTTATTTCATTTTAACTCCTTTTTAGCTTATTATTATCAAGGTGCTGCTCAGAATCAGTAAGGAAATTGTGAATCAGACCAGATGCCACTGCAATCAATACTGTATAATTTTTGGGGCGCCTGGGTGGCTCAGTCATTAAGCATCTGCCTTCGGCTCAGGTCATGATCCCAAGGTCCTGGGATCGAGTCCCGCATTGGGCTCCCTGCCCGGCAGGAAGCCTGCTTCTCCCTCTCCCACTCCCCCTGCTTGTGTTCCCTCTCTCGCTGTCTCTCTCTGTCAAATAAATAAATAAAACCTTAAAAAAAAAAATACTGTATAATTTTTGTAAATCCTATTTTTTTTCAATGTTGTTAGAGCCTCGGGTCATTTATACTTTATATAAAACTAAAAAAAAAAAAAAAAGAAAGCCCCATGTTTTATGCCATAAATGTTATATTGGGCCTTACTAAAACATTATGAATTTTCATTAAAAACACCCAAAAACCTACCTTCTCTTTTAAAAGTCGAAAGAGAATCCATGGTATTATGCACAAAACATAGAGTACTATTGTATGCTGATTACATAAACTAAGGCCACAGCAGAAAGCACCAATTTTAGCTATCTGAAAAAAGAAAAAAAAAAAAACCTAAGTTAAAAATTTACCTAAAACTCTTAAGTAAGCACAATAGTAAAAAGTTATTCTTTATATGAGAACCAAGCATTTGTACCATAGGTCAGGCTAAAGTCAACCTCTTAGACACAGGCTCGCTTCCACAGACACTAATATTTAGCACCATTACTTTTTTTTTTATAATATTGTCCATTCTCATCACATCACTGCAGTTTGACCTGAAATGACTGCCTTCAAAGTAAGTTTTAGAAAGTCCTGCATGATAACTGGGTAAGTCCTACCAGTAATAAGATATTGTGTAATTCTTACTAAAGTCTGTAACTAAAACTCAGGCACTCTTTCCATTTTACTTTTTCTCCTATTAAATTAAATACATAAAATAGAACACTTTTTATTTAAAAACCAGTTATGGGTGCTGTTTTTGCTCTTTTGAACATGTGCAATTTTCATAATCAGAAAAAAGTTTACTTTAGACAAAAAATGAACTCTAATAGCAGCACAGATCTGTTTATAGGCACCACTGATAAACCATGGTATTCTTCTGTCTGTATATTCTTTAACAACAAAAGGCTGCCTTTACTAAAATGGTTTGGTACCTCCCAATGTGTAGATTGTAAGCTCTTAGAAGACAGGGTTCCTTCACGTTTCAAATGATCTTGATATTAGTGTTTGCCTTATAATTCACTGGAAACTCTTCCGAACTACTTCATTTATGTATTTGATAGTCTTAGTTTAAAAAAAAAGTATAAATTTGGTCTTTTTTTCAATTAGAGAGTAAGTCAATGTACCATAATGGTATATAATTTAAGGTGGTCAATCTAGAGCTTGGCATCTAACGATCACACACACACACACACACACACACACACACACGCACGATGGTGAAATTAACCAACAAGCCCATCTTTCCCATAGGACTCAGAGGGGATTTCAATCCTCTCATTCTCCAAAAAACTTTTGAACTCTGGGAGAAAAAAAAAAAAGCTCCATGGTTTATAAAGGCTATCATGGTTCACCGTAAAAGAACTCAGAATATTTTCTCTCTCAACGCGCCTAAATTACCTCGACTGTAATCAAGACAGATAAACAGCATCCAAAGTTAAAAAGAAATACAGCATCTGTCTAAAAATTAGAACAAAAAGTGATTTCACTTTCATCAAAATAGGTTACCTTTGATCTTTCTTTTGCAGTTGCTGCCTCCTCAAAATGTACAGTAAGAGCCATAAGCAGCCCCACAAACAGATTGTTTAAGCTAAAAACCTCTGCTGCAATGGACCACTGCCATGTTAGACGAGAAAATGAAAACACCCCCGCAGCAAGGATTCCTCCAGCATGTGAGCCAGAAAGCCTGCAAATACAGATAACATGAAATCTTCTTTCCCAACAAAAAGAACTGACTTTCTTTTCCTTTTTATAAACTGTAGCAGCAGAAATTATGAGGCACCCAGCACTATCCCAACACATTATATGGCTAATACATTACTTCGTATAATAATTTCTTCCAACAGATTTTAATTAGGAAGTCCATATGTTAACTTATTAACAAACAAAGGAACAAACCTCCTCAGTCTCCTATGGGCTGAATGAGGTTTAGTTCTCAGATGGAACCTCTAGGATTCAAGCCAATTCAGAAAGCCTGAAGAGACAGTAGCTAGAGAGATTACAAACCTGTATCACTTCTCTTGCTCTATCCACAAATCGGAATGATGGTCTGGTTGAGACGGAAATATGTTGAATTGTAAGAATTAATGAAATGGCAAAATATCTGTTCAGGAACACTCATTCTCACTTCTCGTGGAATGTTTGGGCCTAGGCACTTTCCACACGATCACACCAGTTTATCTCCCAACATATGGCAAACATGTCTTTGTCACGATACCTGGTGATTTTAAGATCTTGAAAACTGAGTTCTTAGTTTCTAGTGATTCCTTCTTTATACAAAGTTGAAGTTGAAAACAATGTATTTCTTTAAAGAGAGGGACGGGAATGTGAACTTCAATAGCACAAAAAGAATCAAACGCCACACTTGGAAACAAATTTCTCAACCCCAACGCCAAGGAGAGCCAGACATTTCAAATCAATCAGGAATCTGGATCTCAATTCCGAGATTTGATCTGAGACTAGTAATGTGGTGGACAGAGCATATCAAAGCAAAACAACTTCCTATTTCCCCATAAATCTAAAATTATGAAAAAGCTATTACCAAATATCTCTAACAAGTGTTATGATTCAGCAAGCATTACCGTGTCTAATAGTTAATGATAGTATATGGCCCTAAATCATCACTGTTAAACTAAACTATATTGTTTTGGATAAAAAGCTGTGGAGTCATTCTATGGCTTTTAATCAAGCATCACAGAAAAAAAAAGTTAAAATAAAATTTTGATATCACCGAACTTCTTTTGGAGTTCCTCTTTGCAATATATTTGTTTTCTTTCCCTTATAAAAATCATCAGTTTCCTATTTCTTTCAGAGTTCCCCGTTCTCCCAGTGACCCTGATTCATCACATTGAGGGCTTTTCTTCCCTCTAAATTACTTTCCAAATTCCTTTCTACTTGTATTCCTACTACCTTAGACTCAATTAAGCTTCCTAAGTGGTCTTCTGTTTTCCAAACCATTCTGCAATATAACATCACATTAAACTTCTGAAAACATACTCTTTATGAATACCTAGCCCCCCACTTTAAGGACTCTTCACTGCCTGTAGGAAATATTCTAAGTGAGCCAGGCTGGAACTGAAGCTCCTAATAAACGGTACCTAGCCACTAATCACCAACATTATCATCTACACCAACCAGTTAGGCTCCCCAAAATTCCCTGATAAGACATGCCCATTCCCAGCACCATACCTTTGCTCATGCTATACCCATGAACCCAATGTGTTCTTGGATTCCTTCTACTTATTCAAACTCTACTCTTTTCTCAAATTTCTCTTCAATTCCCAGGTTCTAGCTCATCTTGGAACATGTATAGCATGTAGTTGCCTCTAATAATTACTTTGACTTTGTTTTTGAAATGTGAACTGGAGTTAAGCTTCATTTATATTGGAAGTCGTTCGCCCGAAGCACAGAAAGGAAACTTTGTGAATGAGAATGAATTAATCTTAAATAATGGGTAACATTTTTAAAGGAATTTCTATGTTTTGTCTGTCAATATTACTTTGGAAAGTCAGCATAAGATACAAGATTCCTTCCTCTACTTAAAACATAAATTAGAGGGGTGCCTGGGTGGCTCAGTTGGTTAAGCAACTGCCTTCGGCTCAGTTTCATGATCCCAGGGTCCTGGGATAGAGCCCCGCATCGGGCTCTCTGCTCAGCGGGAAGCCTGCTTCTCCCTCCCCCACTCCCCCTCCTTGTGTTCCCTCTCTCGCTGTCTCTCTCTCTCCCTCTGTCAATTAAATAAATAAATAAATAAATAAATAAATAAATAAATAAATAAGCTTCCTTGGAAAAATGGCCGATTCCAGGTCTCGGGCAGGTCAAGTACAAAATGAATCTGAAATATCTTGTACCAGAAAATAAGGAAGGATTCAAAAGAGGATATGACAAAAGGACAAGGAGCCAGCTTAAAGGGGTCAAATCAGGGATAATGTGAACATCAATAATTACAGTAATAGATTATTACCCAATGAATAAGTAATCTATGAATCTATAGTGATATAAATAAATAGGGGAAGAGAAAATCCACAGAAAGTCAACAATAACTGTAGAAGAAATGATGGAGTTTGGCAGCCAATATCATCATAATAATGGATACCAAAATTAGTGAGTGAAAGTTTTACAGAAATATGTACGTAGTCTAAAGATATCTCCCTATAAACAGAGTAATTACAGAGGGAAAAATGGTAACTTTACAGGGGCAAACCCGGCCGACACAATCTTAACCACATGATCAAAGATAAAGCCCAGTAATGGGACAAACCTCATATGCTTTCTGATCTATTCCAATGAAAAGAACAGAGCATCATTTCTACGGTATTCTTGCCAAAATGTATTACCTGAACCCACAAACTCAAATTGAAGAACATTCTACAAAGTAACTGGCTGATATAGATCAAAGAAAATGTCAAGGTCTTGAAAGACAAAAACAAAAAGCACAAGACCACGAGTCCATATGAAAGAGGCTAAAGGGATATAATAGAATAAAATTCATGATCTCGAATTTCCTTCTGCCAAATAGGATATTATTGGAACAACTGGCAAAATCTGAATCACCTCCATAGATAACAATGTTGTATCAGTGATAATTTCCTGACTTTGAGAACTGCACTGTGGATATGTAAGAGAATGTGCTTGTTTTTAAGAAACATACCTTGAAGCATTTAAGGGTAGAAGGATAGCATCTATGTAGCTTACTCTTAAATGGTTAAAAACAAAACAATACACACATATTGTTTGTGGCTAATGATATCGAGCATCTTTTCAAGTGTTTATTGGCTATTTGTAGGTCTTCCTTGAAGAAGTTTATTCAGATCCATTGTCCATTTAAAAATTAGGTTGTGCTCTGTATTATTGTAGAGTTCTTCTCAACTTCCTTTTAATACATTTCTTTCCTGCTAAACACTGCCAGAGTCCATTGCTTGCACCCAAGAGCCCTGATTGAAACACACTGCCTTCCCTTTTTGTTATTCTTATTAAGGTTTCAAGGCAAACTGTGTGAGCAAATTCTGAAAATAAATGCTGAAGAGGTCATAGCTTTGTGAAAAACAGAAGAGAGGGCAGTATGTCTAAGAACAAAAGTTATATGTGTGCATCCATATATAGGATATGTAGAATAGAAAACTTTTTGGAGGCCTCATCATTTTACTATTCAGTTTGGGGTTTACGTAGTGCTGTACATAAGCTAAGCCTGTATGAATTTCATTGATTTCAGCAGCCTTTACTCAACTATGAATGTCCATTGAAACACACGTATTTTAACATACTGCCTTTAAGTTCGCTTTATGCTAAGATTCAGAATCAATTAACATTTACTGACCATGTAACATGTATCAACTGGTAGACTAAGAAAAACAGAGAAAATGCAAAACATCTGTTGTAGAAAAACTCCGCAAGTTGAAGGATACATACAAGGATTTGTAGGTAGCAGTACTGTTCAGCTGAGGCTGCAGAGACCGTGGATATGGAGTGGCAGGATCTGTCAGCATGGCTGTGGAAAGCTCTGAAGCAGCCTAAGCTGGCCTGGAAAGCTGGAGAGAGCCAGGGTTAGCGGCTTTACTACGCAGGTAGGACAGAAGGACAAGAGGGAAGGGAGTTTGTAATAAGCCATGGGGCCTAGATTGGATAGGGAAGAAAGCAAAGCAGCAGGGGGCTGATGAAGGCAATAAAGAGGATGAGCAAAGCGTTCTAGGTCTCAGTCAAATGGAAGACAAGGGTAGAAGCATCAAGGAAATGAGTGAACTGAAAGCTAAAGTCATGCCAGGTAGTGCAAAGTGGGTTGGGGAAGGGGACTGGAACCATTAAAGGAAGGAACAGGCCAGTTAAACAAGACTGGACTCTGTTGTTGAGGGCAGCCTGTGATGGAAAAGGGTTTAATAAAGCTTTTTTCAAAATCATAAGATTTTCATTAAAACTAAGTATTTGTCCTAAAAGACAAGCAGTACAGCATACGCTAATAAGTCTGCAGGCTGAATGCTCTGTAGGAAGACAGGTGTGCAGCCCAGGGCCGTGGCACCATATGCAAGTTAACAAGGAGAGGTGAGGGCCCACATCAGCACACTGTGAGCTAAGTCTGTGATCTGCTGACAAGCAAAGGATGATGTCAGCAGTGGTAAGCATGAGGACTTTCTTTCTTTTTTCCTTTTTTTTAAGATTTTATTTATTTGAGAGAGAGAGAGAGAGACAGAGAACGAGCAGAGGGGAGGAGCAAAAGGAGAGGAAGAAGCAAACTCCCTGCTGAACGAGGAGCCCGATATGGGGCTCGATCCCAAGACCCTGGGATCCCAACCTGAGCCAAAGTCAGCTGCTTAACCGACTGAGCCACCCAGGTACCCCAAGCCATGAGGACTTTCTGAAGACTCTGGAGGTCTTCAATTCATTCACTGACTCTGTAGATAGGCAGTCTCATTATATTGTGCAAGGCATATTACATTATCTGAGCTTGCTTCATTTCACCCTAATGAGACAGAGATAAATGACTAAAGAGCAGCTGAATTCAAAGATGACTTCATGAAGACAGTTCAGGATCATGGCAAGGCTCAGTATTAGCTTCCTGCTGTCCACATCTGTAGCCTCTATGCTCCATTGTCACCCGAGCATTCTATTCAAATAGCACCCAATTGCCATCTAACTGCTAAATACAATAGGCTCTCAGGACCTCTCTGCTGGATTGATCCCAGCCCCAAGCACACTCTACTGAGTTGAGCCTGGCTCCACATCCCTCCGGTGTTCCTTCTGTGGTTCTGGATCTTCCTTCTGTTTTCTCTGAATGGCTCCTCTTCTTCCATCATCTCCTTTAAAGCTGGTGTTTCCAAGATTTCATTCTCACGCAATTCTTCTCACTCTTACATACTCCACCTGGGTGGCCTTATCCACTATCCTGATGTCAGCTGCCAACCACAAACTGAAGTAACCGAATCTGTCTCTAGCGCGACCTCCCCCTTAGTCTCAAATGGACAGATCTCCAACTGACTGTTCTATGCCTCACCACAAAGCCACTCCAACTCTTGGCATCCCACTGAACCTTAGTATCAACACATGCAAAATTAATTTCTCATCCTCTTCCTTAAATGATTCCTGTTCCTGTATTCTGTCTTAGTGATTGTCATTATCTACCGAGTTTAATTACCCAAGAAACCTAAGAATCATCATCAGAGCTCCTGGCCCCTCTCCCTGTCGAACATACCACATCCTGCCAATTTTACTTCATAAACATTTTAAAAACTCATCCTCCTCTCCATCCATACTGCCACTGCCCTACCTCAGAGTTCAACAGCTTTGTATGTGGTCTGCCTCCAGCCCTAGGCCCACCATTGCCACCAGAGTGAAGATCTTGTACTTTTCTGCCTTCAACCCCATGACTCCTCTTTGATTATAAAACATAATACAGGGACGCCTGGGTGATCAATCGGTTAAGCTTCTGACTCTTGGTTTCGGCTCAGGTCATGATCTCGTGGTGGTGAGATCAAGCCCCATGTTGGGCTCTGTGCTCAGGGTGGAGTCTGCTTCAGATTCTCTCACCCTCTCCCTCCCCTGCATACACATTTCTCTCAAATAAATAAAATCTTAAAAAAAAAAAAGAAGCCTATTACAAGCTCCTCATTACAACAGACAAGACCTTTTATGATCTGGTCTCAGCCTACCTGCAGCTTCATTTTTTGATATAACCCATCTCATAGTTTGTGTTCTAGCAACACTAAATGAGCTGTAAGTTCCTGCACTTACAAGCTGTCTCTCCTCCATCGCAGCATTTTTTTTGCAGATGAGGTATACTGTTTTGCCTTTATGGGGGTGACTCCCACTGAATTGGTGTTTCCAACTCAGCATAGGCATACCTTTCCAACAAGTTTTTTTTTTTTTTTTTTAAGATTTTATTTATTTATGAGAGAGAGAGAGGGATAGCACCCGTCTGCATGAGCTGGGGGAGAAGCAGACTCCTTGCTGAGCAAGGAGCCGACGCGGGACTCGAGGTTCTCCGGGATCATGACCTGAGCTGAAGGCAGCCACTTAACTGACTGAGCCACTCCGGCACCCCACAAGAAGTTTTTCCTAAAGTATTTTCACTAAGACCAGGGTGTTTGCCCCTTCTCTAGACTCTATTAAATGTATTAAATGGGTACTGAATAGACAGGTTTTTCTATATTTCTAAAACTTTGCAAACCTGAGGAATAGAAATTTTTAACTATAACCTAATCTAAACACAGTAAGGAAATCAGATTTAGGGAACTTAAAATCCTCTAAATAATGAATTACAAAGCCAACAGAATTATTTTTGGACTACTGATATAGCCATTTCAGCATATTCATGCATTTAAAAAATAAGTCTATTTCACTTCACATACATATGTGTGTGTGTCCCTACAAGAGCCTTTTGATTTTTTTGAAAATTAACTGTTTTTCCACCTATATATTTCAGGCATACTTTAACTTTAGTTTTTAATGCTTTTCAAATAACAAAGGTTTCTAATTATCTGATCCAAGTCCAAGCATTTCCAAATGATGCTTTATTATAAAGTTACTTATGCCATTATTTAGAATTTATTCTTTATTTTTTTAATTGCAAAAAAATTGAAAGAAAAGATGGTTTGGTATTGGGATAAATTTTAAGAACCATGTCCTTTATTGTTGCTGTGCTTTACTATTATAAAATGGTGTCTTAGTAACCAATGAAATTGAGGGAAAAATTAAAGGATTTGTTTAGATTTTGTTATATTAATTTTTATTACATTAATTTTTGTTACATTGATTTTTTAAAAATAAAGTGATGTCCATATGGATATATCTTACAGAAACTAAGGAATAATCATTTTTCTACCCCGTACTTTTTTTTTTTTTTTTTAAGATTTGAGAGAAAGAGAAAGAGAGAGAGTGCAGGAGAGGGGTCAGAAGGAGAGGGAGAGTCTCAAGCACACCAGAGTGATCAGGATCTGAGCCACCAAGAGTTGGAGGCTTAACCAACTTTGCCACCCAGGCACCTCTCCACCCCGTACTTTAATTCAAGTGTTTAAATATTCTTTTGGCAAGAGTATAGAAATCATAATTTATTTAAAATAATTTTATATTACTTTATTCCTTGTCTATAAAATACATATTTCAAAGGAAATGAGAAAATACAGGTTTATAGTTACTCATATTGCCTTTCGCATACTGACGTGTAAATAAAGTCCCTTACATTTTCTCATGTTTTTCTGAAATTTCAAACGAAACACCTCAAATTTTTCCTCTTATGTCTTACTGAGCCAAATATCAATGAGCCACCCATATCAATAAGTCACTGCAAGTCTGAGATAGAAGACATTAAATGTTCAGAAGATTTACCTAAGTGATATTGTAAAAATCACATTGATGAATATGTCTGAAGGCAAATCTAATTTTTAAACATGTTAAGCAAACAAGATGACTGAATAAATCCTTTTATTATCTGTTTATGTGTATCTTTAAAAAAGTGTTTTTGTATGAATCCACAGAATATCTAGAGCCTCCAATGAGTCCATCGTCTATTCTGATTGCTGGGGTCTTTGTTATTTTATGAGACTGGCCAAATATCCCTCTCAATGAAGGGTGTTCCAGAGTGAATGATTAGACAAGTTAGTCGTAATCTCTTTTGGGGAGTAATTCTAACCAGAACACATGCTCCACAATTTTTTTTTTTTCCCGAAAAGGCTATAACAGATATTTATAATTTCGGGGGGTGAGGGGATGCAGAGTTAAATTATGTAAGTAGAAGGAAACACTATTTATATACTTTACTGAATGCAATACTGTTAAGTGAATTGGTAATCCAAATTTCTGGCTAAGTAATCTTTCTTTTAAAAACATATGGAAGGAATGTCCAATCTGACATTATTCCTTAAGCATGAGTTTTAAATGAAATGGTTGTTCTGAGCCCACAAAATGAGCTGTTCGGCATCATCCAGAAAGTCAGATATACAGACGGACTATAAATATAAGTAGCTCCAAAATAAGGCAAAACAATTGTCATCTACCCATAGACTCAGTCTGATTTTTTTTCCAAATGAAAATGACATAATCAAAAACACCATTGTGTTTTCACTTGGCAATCCAAGAGTCCTACTTTTCATTTTCATTGTATTCTTTTGAATAAACATGCTTATTATTTTTTACAAAGCAACTAAGGAGTTAGTGAATTTAATTTTTATGTACACTTAACGTGCTAAAGTGGCATCTTAAAATGAGCTCACTAAATTAAAAGATACACATTTTTCTACTGACACTGATGAGACTACTTCAACAAAAAAGAGAAGAGAAATTCAAATGAGGTTATGAACAAAAATAAGAAGTCTTTTCACCAGAACTCAAGAATAAATGGCAAAATAGTCTCAACTATTTTCCATTTTAACTTAAGGACAACTTATGATGAACTAGATACAATATGAGAAAAAATGTTTTCCATTCTTAATTTGATTCTCATAAAGCCTCATAGAAGGAGATCAAAAAAGACATTTCTTTGACTGAAATACATATGTTTAGAATCTAACCTAGGGACACCTGGATGGCTCAGCTGGTTAAGCATCTGTCTGCCTTTGCCTCAGGTCGTGATCCCGGGGTCCTGGGATCGAGCCCCGCATCACGCTCTCTGCTCAGCGGGGAACCTGCTTCTCCCTCTCCTCCCCACTCGTGCCCTCTGTCGCTATCTCTGTCTCTCTCTCTCTCTCTCAAATAAATAAATAAAATCTTAAAAAAAAAACAGAATCTAACCTGACTTATAGAAGATAATATCTTATGAGGCTATATGAAGAAATGATCGCATACTTACACCACCATTACTGTGATCATTTTAATAACACAACCACTATACTGTAAAAGATAGTTATATCTGCGTACTAACAATCAAAATCAAGTTTTCCCACTGTGAGAGAGGTATGCTGAATGTAAGGGCTCATACTAACGCTGTAAAGCAACGATACAGATGATTCATAACATCAAATAATCTAAAAATCATTGAAGTATGTTTTATGTAAATAAAAATATTTTTATGTGACACATAAAATATATTTTCCAGTATGTCTGCAGTAAGTAAATCTTCCTAATTGCTTTTTGCTTGGGTTAACACTAACATCATGTAGTTCACATTCTAGTAAAGCACAGTGGTTAGTCAACAGAGAAAGATACACCAAGAGTATGACAGACAGCATGGGAAGGGTGGTAAAGTATTTAAAATTTCACCCAGATAACGCAAATAACAAAAATTCTCCACTGAGGTAAGGAATATGGGGTAAGGATTAAGATCATCCTAAAGAATGTGAAGCTCAGAATTCTATGGTTAATACATAACTGCCTTCTTTTTGGTCCACAAAATCCATGAAACCTAGATAAGATTCCTAGGAAAGGGACTGATTGTGCAGGAGTTTTCTCACTGATGGAATACTCTTCATCTGTTGACACAATGGATAAATCAGGAGGTTACAATTTGTACCACTGACATAGGTTTGCTATTGATGATAAGGTATATTTTTCTTTCCACTACGTGGTATTCGATTTTCATGTGTAGTCACATGTTTGTCTAACCCTCAATCAAAAGGCAAATAACAGAAACCTGAAATTCTTTCAGAACACACATTTGACGTGCCTCATAAAATTCACGAATGTATTTGTCTTCAGTGTTACTTGCATGCAAAGGACCCAACATGGAGGGTACACCGCCCTCCTTCTACGCTGCAAACTCCTGCTTGAAGGCAGTAGGATTGAGTAAGCAGGCCACAATGCAGCCTCTGAGACTGATTATTAAATAAATTACTATTAGTGTCAACTCATATTGATGACTAAAAAAAATGTAATGGACTACGGGGAGGAAGTAAGGTAAAGCAGGACACAACAGCAAATCTACCACCCCCATCCTACCGGAGTTCTTATCTTTCTGGGTCTTGTTCATGAAAATATATAAATGTTACCTTCTGGCTCAATCACATAATCAACACCCATATATTTATCTCTTCTGTGTACCTGGAAAAAGGTCAAACTGGGAAGCTAGCTACTGCCAAGCCTCTCTTTCCATGGCAGTTCACTCAACCCAGTGGCAGCAAATACGCATTAAGCATCTAATATGTTCCAGATACTCTGTGGGCAAATTATAGCCAGTAGCCATTTAGAAAACAGTAGAACCTAAACTTTCCTGTTCATTTTAAAGCTTGGACCTAATCAACATAAGTCAATCATTTAGGGCATGGTATATTAAAGTTACATCTTGGAAGCTGCCACCACTGCACCTAAAAAAATGTAGAACACTTCCACCTTTAATAAACTTGCAAATAATCCCTTTTCCCACATTTTATAAAAATTTACTTCCACTCCAGATAAAATTCTCCCAAGGTGTGTTCTATTTCACGAGATTCAATCAAAAGGAAAACTGGTTCCGGTCTGAAGTTTCAGCTACATAAATACCAAATACCAGTACACTAAAAGGAAAAGTACAAAGTATTATTCCTGATTTTAAACCACTAAATAACACTGGGAAAAAAAACAAACAAACTGTAGTCTTCAAAAAAAAAAAAAACCCACAACTGACACGGAGGGAGTAAGATTATGAATAGCTTCCGAAAATAAGATAAAATCACACAATTCCCATTAAAATTCAGATTTATGCATTAACCAATAAATAATAAAGTTACTCAAGGTTTAGAACAACTCCTTTTATTATATCTCATCAGCTTCTACCTAATTATCCAAAAGAAAAAACCCTGGGCTTTCTAAGAATCAACATCATACACCTTACTTTTTTTACTAAGTTCTCATGGTATGCCAAATAACTTGCACAATGGGAGCCAATTTCTTCTGAAAGCACAGCCTGGTTTAAAATAACTCCCAAATTACAAATTTTCATATTTTGTTCGAAATGTTTAAAGACACAGAAGACCTCAAATTACCTTGTGACTCAAGCTTGACAGTGTTATTTTGTATTCAACAGCAAACCTGAATGGTTAAAAAGTACATTCCAGCATATTGTTCTCAAAGGCCCTGGCCTTGGCTTGTCATCACACTAAGTCCCTTTTCACTCAAAACTTAGAAGATGCTGCATACATTTTGAAACATTAAGATACTAAACGTATGGGAGGTAAACTTAAAAGATCCAAATAACTAAAATCAGCCGAATGAGGGTATGAAACTGTTTTCATCAGCAACACTAACCAACTCAATAAACAATAGATATTTAATATTAAGTAGTCTTATCATGCAAAGTTATGAAAGCATATCTTAATACTTCAATTCCTGAAGACCGCTTTCTGTTTTTATGGCTTTGAAAAGTAGCACATCTATGGGAGTTACGATCTAGAATTTTATTTGTAATTTTAAGAAATAACATGCATTTATTATTACAGCTGTAATGACTGATGACTAGTTCCAGTGGCAAAATCTCGGCAGGAAACAGATTTAGCAATTTGAATGTTTTATAAGTTTTTGTAATTGAGGAAACTTTTCATAATCTGACATTTGTTAAAACCACTTATTAGAAATTATGCAGCACAGTAGCTGTGGAAATATGAGCTAGCTTCACAATTATAAAGTCAGCCTATGTAGCCCTTTCCTATTGTATATAGTGGCATAAACCCCACAGCGGCCTATCAGCTAACTGGCAGGCAGGGGGCTGCTCTATTCAAAGTGAGAGATACAAGCTGCAGGGCAAAAACCTGGCAGCTCCCATCTGACCCCACAATCCCCTACTGGTGACAGCTCCAAGCTCCATGGCAAATTAGGCCTTCTCATATTACAATTGGAGAAGACAGATTCCATTAGCAGTATCTGAAATTGAGTGGAGAGCTGCACTGTTATCAGACTTGACTCATAAGCACTGCTATTAATCAGAGCTATGATAGCATTTATATATTTCAAGCTATCTGCTGCCTCTGTGATATTCTGCTACAAAGGGTTGATGGGACTTAGTAAAGTGAACAATAGAGCTTTCTGGGAAAAGCAGAGTAAATCAAGAAAGTCTATGACTTCCGCACATTCTGAAGGGATTGTGGTTTACATAAATTTTCTCCCAATTGGAGATTGAGCTCTTCCTCATCTTACACATGGGATTTAGTTGTCACTCAATGGTAACAGCTGTGAAAAGGTGAAGCGGCCCACCGCTCAGAATATTGCCTTCGCTTTTAAAGCAATTAACCCATGAACAGGAGGATACCTGGTGATATCAAAGGGATTAGGCCAGGCAGTGCATTATTAACATTTCCTTGAACTAATTCTAACTCTGACTAGCTGTCAGAAAAGACTCTACAGTCTTAAAAAAGAGTTTTTGCCCTGCTTTTTTCCCCTTCAAAATGAAGTGCTGCTATTTGAGCCTAATATGTCCCTCTACTTAGAAGAAAATGCAAATGAACCAAGCTCTTAATATGCTTAACCAGTCTGAGTCAATGCAATTTTTATACAAGTATGAGAGAAATATATGATCAATTAACCAGGGATCAAGACAGATATTCTCCTGAATGGAAATTAATGCTCCAGTACTTTCCATTCTTCTTCAACTACAAAAACTTGGTGACTATTTGTTACTTCTGCATAGTTACCTCTGAAATTAGGAAGAGCTTGACATTCTTCTCTATGGCAATAATCTAAAATACTCTTTGAGCTGGAAAATCCAAATGTCCCTTAAGCAGGAGATTCTACATTCTCTAAGGTATGGCATTTTAATTTCCTATTCTTTATTGAATGGAATCTTAGCTGGAGCTATAAGAATCGCAGACACAGTGCTCCGAATCAAGTATTCCTCCTCCAAAAGTTTAATCAAATTAATTTTTAGCAGCAGCATAACGTTTAGAATTGTATCACTTACAAAAAATAAAATACTGGCACAAAAGGATCTGCCAGAAGATATTTAAATATCACTGAAATTGGTTGTCGGTTCTTTGTAGTGAGCAGGCACGGTTTCACTATACCTTCAATTATCGTTAATATTCATATATTCTAGGTAACCTGGTTGACATGAAGAGATCTGATTTCTTACTGTACAATGTTAACGGTGTTAGAAAGTTTTTTAATGCAAGTTTCCTAAGACAGTACCTTCTAGAAAAAAATATTTGCAAAACTGTTTATTCAATGGTTAGTGACTTTGTCTTAATTTCTTTAAGTAAACACTGAATTTTGATTATAAAAACTAAAATAGTTTTACTTTCGATTCACAAGAGTCCTCAACAAACACTGTTGAATGAATTCTTCCATACTTCCATTTGGCCCACAATAGTTTGGAAAGGATATGCTGACTCTCAAGCCTATTGAGAGTAGATTTCCTGCCCTGGACCCTACTAAAATACACGATACAAGATATGCCCTCATCTGAGATCATAAGCAATTGAAATCTTACCTGAGGGAAAGAATTTTTATACAATGCTATCAACATACTCCATTCTCTTTTAGTGATACCAGAGCATAAGAAATGTAAGCATGTTGATGTTGCGAGACAGTGATTTCAGGGCTCCTTCCTTATTAAGTATATAGGACCTAGTTTGAGGTTGCTTAGAAAATAAGTTTGAAATTCAAGTACTAAGCAATGCTAAATCCCGTTCATATTAGTGACGTACCTGAGCTGTAACTTTTTAAATTCTGTATTAATAGGATTTGCGAATTTTAAAGGTGACACTTTAGATATCGTACCATCAAAACTTAAAAATCATTTACTTCAATGGCCTTGAAAGAGAAAATCCCAGTTCCTACAAATCCCTGTGTTATGTAGTCTTAAAAACACAGATGTACACATTAATAAAACGAATACTGTTTCATAGAAATGAAATGTATTAAACGCCCTTCACATAGTGAATGCTGAAAAATACCCCTGAGGGGGACAATACATAAATACATACAGAAACAACTGCCACAATCTTACTATTTTTAATTCAATAAAGTATAGTGACGCATACAGCTTTCAAAGTGCTCTTTTACTCCCATGCTTTCTACATTAGGGCGAAGCGAATATACATGAGTTCTTGTCAACCATTAGGAAAGACTGACAAAAAAATGCAGTGTTAATGACATCTTACGGCTCTTAAAAGCAAGAGAAAGATGCAAGGAAAGCAAAAATTACATAGTAATTGGAAACAACGAATAAACTGTTCTTTCAATCTAAGTCATGTTTACTGAAAAAAATGGAGCTTTTTACATCAACACATTTAAACAGAAATTTGCTTTTAAAATACAATCTTTGTTTAAAAGGTACAGAAGGTCTTTATGTCCACCCCAAGAGCTAAATATAGTGAATGCCATGTGAACAATTACCTGAAAAAAACCTAAACCTGTTAAAAGAATTAATTTACTGCACACCAGTCAGCGCTAATCCTACGTGTACAGTAATGTTCTCTGAAGTGATGGGGGGAGAGAAAGAATAAAACTGTTTCCTGGATCAAAACCCTCCAATATTCCACAACAAAATGGAATGATGATTTGGCCTGTCGATGAATAAAGTAGTCAAATGTCTCCTCAACAAATTCTGATAAAGGAGGCAACCTGTAAAGGAACACATTTACCGGACGCTGGGCTGGAAAAAAAGCTGTCACTGTAATGGCTGCACAGGAACTGTGTCCTGCTGTTGGGTTTATATTCACAGAAGAAAGGTTTTAAAGGTTAAGTTCAGGTCATACAACAAATGAAATTGTAACAAGCCAGCTGACATTGTATAATGTCTTCTTCCACTCAATCAATAGGCTACTGTTAGTCCTATTACCATAGAGATGGCTTGCTCTCTCCTGAAGGGTGTCTATTGTTTGACAAAACAGATTTGCCACTTGAACTAGGTTGTTCCCAGAGGACGTGTACCTTGTCAATTATTTGTATTCAAAATAATGAAGTATTTTCATATTAAAATGTATGTAGGAGAGAATATTGTGGGATCCCTTTTCTGAAAGAAAGCAACTTTCCCAAGTACAATATTACCAAAACATTCTGAAAACCACTCGAATATCCAGTTTAGTCATATTAAGGGTTTTTGATTTAAAGCCTATTCAGCAAATATACAAATTTACCATTAAGACTGTATTTAAAAAAAAAAAAGGATCACAGGTTAAGTGTGCTAATCTAAAACCCATTATAATCAAGCATGATAATAAAAGCTATTTTGAAATGCAGACAACTCAAAGGAAAATTATTGTCCAAAGCTATTTGGATTCTGTAAATTTTTTATGTATGATTTTTACAGTGGTTTTCATGTGGAATGGTATCACCAATTAATATATTGAAAAGCATGGAAAAGTTTTAGAGAACAAATCACTTTATTTGCATAAGAGCTTTTTATAGCCACATAGCATTTAAATATATGTTATAGAAATGATCTTCTAAAATATAAATAAAAAATAAAAAATAAAATAAAATAAATTACAGATGAACTACTAAAATAAATACAGGTATTAATTTTCTTTAAATGCCTTTGTCTTAAATGTCTTGTGAAGATTATTAATTCATACATTCAATACAAGACAAGTAGTTCTACCTTTCAACCTAGATATTTAAAAATGTTAAAGATCAGTTTTTCTCTCAATAGAAATAACGACAAATTCTTAATTATAAAAGACTCAGGAGAAACAATTCTAAAGAAGATTACTCTAATCATTTAGAAAAAGAAAGTATTCATAATACTAATCAATCCAAGCAGAGATGTTATTTTCAACATTTCATACTGAAAGATTGGCTATCACTGAAAACCTGTAACTGAAATAAAAATGAATTAAATAATGTAGACACAAATGTAGTAAATGATCAACAGTTACAACATCTGAATCTGAAAGCTTTCCACAAATAAATTTAAAAGTAAGCTTTAGGGTTATAATTATGTTAACTTTTACCTTTCCATAAATAATTAAAAAGGAAATTTAGAAAGAATTTAGTCAAAGGGCAATTTTATGACTAATGCAAATAAAAACATTAGTCTCCAAAAATGGCGTTTGAAATTGTCTATTCAAATTATACTATATTTACATACAAAAATTTGTTTTTATAATAAAAACTGCAGTAGTTTTTTTTTTTTTTTTTTAAAGATTTTATTTATTTATTTGACAGAGAGAGAGATAGCGAGAGCAGGAACACAAGCAGGGGGAGTGGGAGAGGGAGAAGCAGGCTTCCCGCCGAGCAGGGAGCCCGATGTGGGACTCGATCCCAGGACCCTGGGATCATGACCTGAGCCGAAGGCAGACGCTTAACGACTGAGCCACCCAGGCGCCCAAAACTGCAGTAGTTTTTGAAAGAAGTGTTTTAATTTGGTTCTCCCTTTGCAGGAAGTGTAACTTGTATTTTTTAACTATAATCTCCTTAGGCATAGGTTAGACTGGTTAAGAATGAAGGAGTCAGAAGCAGCAAAGACAAATTAAGTTTACCAACATCCTAAACTAATGACCCATTTTTTAAAAGCAAGGTAGCCTTCCAAACTAAGACAACCTTCCTATCAGTGAAGTATGTGGGGTCTAATTTGCCTACCTTATTAGGAACAACGTGAAACCTTACCAAAACCATATCCCAAACTGATTTCCTTAGTTAACAGCCTCATTTCAAAGAGTATACAACATGTGCATATTTAGGATACAGTATAATTAGGTATTAGCTCTGGACCTGATAGGCAGCTGCCCATCAGCAACACTGTGAGTAATTAAATGATATTTATCATTTACCAAAAGATGAACTTCATATTGTTGAATTAAACTGGCCCATCTGCATCTTCATAAAATGACAAACCTTATTAGTTCTGCCTAACCCGAGAACTGTGATAATGAACTGGTGACACCTTGACTCCATTGTAGGAAGCACAACCAACTGTGTAATCACCTGAGGGGTCAAGTGCGTATGAAATTACTGGAAATTAAGAAAGTGTAATCACAGGAGTGATTAGGAAAACCATTCAAGCAACGAAAAGAGTTTTGGTTTTGGGGTTTTATTTAATGTCTGCACTTAGGCCATCAGAATGCTCCACCTCCAATTAGCCAAAATTAATTTTAACTCATCAACTACTTTACCTGAAAACGGTGAAAAAAAGTAACGACGCAGCTACTGCTCCAAACAAGCCACACAGAAGATTGACGCGGTAGGCAACTGAACCAAAAGGAAAGAGCATAATTGCCAGTTTAGCCACCAGTGTGAACAAAGGATAGCCAGGAGGATGGGCAACCTATGGAAAAATCAGCGAGTTAGAAGGTTTTCACCTCCTACTAAAGAGTCACACTGGCTTTAATTGCAAAGTAGCCCTTTGCTCGGGCAAGTATAAAGATTAAGAGGCAATGTCTACATGTTTGAACAGTGGTTTTCTATTGTAATCCTTTTGTGCCAATACAAATAAATATTTTCTTTAGCGGATTTGGCAGCGTCTATCACATGGTGTGTCACCTAGAGAAAGGGTGACATATTTCATTGTCAGTTCTTAAGCAGTTTGTTCTCTGGGTTCACAGTACATTAGGGTCATTTAAAAGGCTACTGAAAAAAAGCAGGTTCTGAAATTTCGTATTGGTTGGGAAGTTGAAAGACCACACTGCTATCGGATTACCACCACGCTGACAGTCCTAAGGTCTTGCCTAAAGGGATCATGCACCATAATAAAGTTTATTAAATAATAAACTTATTAAAACTGTTAACCCGATTTATTTTATTCTCCATAGCTTATACAAAATTTGGGGTGATAATAAGCCAGCTACTGTATATATAGTAAAGGCTTTGCTTTATAATTTAGTTTAATTGGATTTAAAACTTAAAGTAAATTGTCACGTACTGTACTTATAAGTTACTAAAAACTGGGGTTTGAAAATAAATTAATCTACTTTACTCCATGCTTAATTAAACTTTCTTAATTCCTAAAACTGTTAATGAGAGCATTGATTAAACAATAAAACTAATACTTACTCCAAGCTCATGTGCAGCTGTGATCAGTTCCCCTGTGAAAAAATAATGTAAAACCAATAATTACTATTAGAAAATGACACTCCTCCAAAGTTTTCAAAATCCAAATGCTTGCACTGGGGTTTTGCATTAATTTGACTGGATAAAACTGTAAATCTGTAGAGATTTAACAGCATGAAATAGTCTAAGGATATTTTCTCCCTTAGGTCTTACTGAACAAATGATCTTTGATAGTTTTTAATAACTGGTCAGTGGAAACATAGGTGAATTCTGGTTTTTAAAAAGTGCTTATTTTCCTTCCTAAAAGTTGTGCACACTTGCAAATATACAAAAACTCTTATAGAATATAAGTGTAATATGCTGCAATGTCCCTCAAGAATTTAGTATAAAAATATCTACAAAGATGCAACTTTATGATAATGTAAAATGTGCAGACCTCTGAGGCTTGGACACTCCATAACATGTACCATTCTGCTCTAAACTGGCATTTGAATACCTTCTCTACATTAATTATGTCGGGTATCTTTAAATAATTGCCGAGCACTTATTAGCTCCAGGCTATTTTGGTAAGCTCTGACTACCGTAATACATTTCTGCAAACCACTAAATCATTATGTTATTTACATAGTCCTTTGTAATTCCTCACCATCAGCGATTATTTCTAAAATTATGATGCAGTAATTCAATGTCTATTTGTTAATATTTTAAGTATCCAGAGCACAGGGACTATTTCTGATTCATTCCTGTGCACTGTAATACAGGACAATGTAAGAAGTCAATGTTGATGGTTTATGAAAGTTACTAGTATCTATTAGGAAATGTATTAATGTCCATTTTCTATCCTTCGATGGGTATCAGTGCTTCTTTAATTTCTACTGTCCCAGCCGCGACGTAGATCTTTACCCTCTGGCTAGGACGACAGCAAGAGCTTTGACCAGTTTTCTACTTCATCTTCATACTGAAATCACCTCTTGCCACCCCACCTCCCCAAAACAGGTTGGATTGTATCGCTAATCCAAAATTTCTCAATGGCTGCTCTCTGCTTACTAAATGAAGTTCAGATTCCTCAGCACAACAGGCTAACCCTCTAAAGGCTTCAAGGTCCCTTTACAAGGCATTTATCAATGAAACCTATGCTCACCTCAGTCAAATCTGATTACCCACTGTTCCTCTGGAATGGTTCTTTTGCACCTCTTATCACTCATTTTCTCACCCAGTGTTCTCTCCTAAATCCTTCAAGGCCTAGTTCAATTGCCACCTTCTCAGTGACACCTTTCCTTATACATACCCCTCCCTAGCCTCCCCCACCAGAATTAATCACTTCTTCCTCCTCCACAGAACCTGCTCTTAGCACTTATTTAGATTGCCTTATATTCTAGTTAGTTGTTTTCATTTCTGTCTTTTCTACTAAGTTGAAAATATTATCCTATCCATTTCAGGGGTCTTCAAGACACCACCACCCTTCCCTCCTCTGGTCCCACAAAGAAACTAATTCAAGTCCTGCACACAGAGGTTGACAATAAGACAAATCATACTGTCATCCTTACTACTCAGACACCCCTATCTTAGGGTGAATGACTGCTTGCCTCATGGAAGCCCCATAAAGGCACCCAAAGACAGATACTGCTTTCCTAAGTCAGTTACTTAGGGATACCTTTTAAGTTTTCTGGAGATATTCAAGAGCAATTTGGAAACCAAAGGCACTTTTTCCATCTTAGAGACTTTTTTAAAGAAATAGTTTATGGTCTAAAAATATTTAAACTAACTTCCCTTTGTAACTACTGTCGACACTTTATAGTTTTACTCCAGAATGGATTAGGCTTGTCTTCAGTCCCAAACCGTTTTAATCAGCTTTTTTGGTATTTCTATAGGTATGATGAAACACAATTAAGTTCAAATTTTCAACTTTTCAGAATATTTATTCTCCTCCATGTAAAATGTATTTAGAATTGCATTTAACATTAAGAAAAATAGCCTAGTTTCGCTAACTTCTTTTTACCATTAAAAAATCATGTTGTTCTTAAGTTCTGTAGGTATAAAAATTGGGGGAATGTGACAAATTTCCATCACCTACTCTTATCAAACGTTAAACTAAAATCTAAATAGGAAAGATAGCTATTATTCAAAGTCTATAAATGCATCCTTGAAAAAAGCTAAAGGGAAACATTACTCTTAAAATGGACTATGATAAAGAGAAAAGAGAAATGTGACTGGGGGGAACAAAAGAGCCTCCTGGATGCTCGGTTACTCCCAACCCTTTATCCTAGGGCTTCTTCAAATTTAAGTCCCACTACAACTGCACCAGAATTACCTGGATGCTTTTTAAAAATGAAGATTCCTTGAGCAAACCTACCTATATTAAGACCCTCTGGCACCGGGGCTCAAGTTTCACAGACAATTCTGGGGTACATTCAAGTTTGAGAATTACAGCTTTTCTGTCTGAGATGCAAATGGGTGGCAAGCTCAGAATTGTTAGTGGATGCTTATCCTTTACAAAAACCAGCTCCCTCTGCGTTATACTTTTTATATTAATTACGCAATTATATGCTCATCTATCAAGTCTGTTACAGACAGTATCCTTAAAATATATGAACACATAAATAAGCTTTGTTTTACCCAAGAATAACAAATAGATGTGAAGGCAAGATTCCCACACTCTCCTCCAGAGGATCATGAGTATTCCCGCCCATAAATCAACTGAGTATCAAACAGTGCAAGAAATAATTTTGGCAAGACTACACAATTTGATAGATTTATGGAGTATAATTTAAGACTTATCAAGAAAAAAATACATACTTTATACTGGTTTTGAGATGTGTTCTGTTTATTGATAAAAATATATTTCATAAACACAACATTCAAGGAGGACAGTACTTTCAACATATAAACAATATTATCAAAGATATGATTATACACATTTTACTGGCAAGACTTGGAAAAGTTTATTTATCATTCCCAACAATGAACACCAAAATATTAGAAGCAACCACTATTTGGCATCAAACTAAACAAATCAGAACACCTAAAAAGTTTGGTAACTCAATGTAAATGGGTAACTTTATTCTCCTGGGAAAAAATAACAGTATTAATAAAGACACCAATCATAGATTTTAAATAGACTTTAAATAACACTATATATGTGATGACGGATTTAACAAAGAACTTAGAGCAGAGGTTAAGAGAGTCTGTTCTAAAGTCAATCTACTCTTTCCTTGACTGCCCCCTGCTTTCTAGCTGTGTGAATTCTGGACACAGCTGAGCCTTAGTTTTGTCAGCTATAAAAGGAAGATACTGATAGTTCGTACCTCACAGGGGTAGTTAACAAAGGACAATCCACGTAAAGCACTTGGAACAGTGCCTGGCATATAGTAAGTGCTCAGTAAGAGTTATTTTTATTCATCCTATCTGAAAACTTCAGGTTCAAAGAACCAGGGTAAGTAACTGTCAATGTTCTCTTTTTCTTTTTTTTTTAAGGTACAGGACTACTCAATCTTTAAGTAATGCTCTCCCCATTGTCAAAACTCTCACAACTATAGTTATTTCTATTATTCAACGTAAGCCTTGGAAACATGGTAACTCCATTCCCAACTATACTAATGAAACACTGCTCCTATTTGTTCAATAGGACTTGAAAGAAAGAAGGCAATGATTTGTATGTAAAAGGAACATCAAGGATCCTCAACGTGGAAGGCAGCCCGGAAGATGGCCCCCACTGATCCCCAACTCCTGCTGTTCTCACTATATAATCCTCTCCCCCGTGAGCGTGGGCTGCATTTACAGACTGTCAAGAATAAAACAGGGCAGTGGTCTATCAATCACTTCCACGACTAGGTTTAGGAAATGACAGCCGTGTCAGTCGAGGGTGCCGTCTCTTTCTCTTCACAAGAGTCGGCTTCCCGAGAGACCCACGTGGCGAAGAACCGGACTGAGGTGAGAAGCGAATCCTCTCCCAAGATGAGCCCTGAGAAGACTGCAGCTCCCGCCCAACCCGTGACAACAACCCTGTCCTGAGGAAAGGCACCCAGCCAACCTGCACGGAGATTCCTGATGCACAGGGAAGGCGAGATAATAAACACCTGTTGTTTCAAGCCACTAACTTTGGGGTCATCTTGTTAAGAAGCAAGACGTAACTTAACTAGTACACTCCTTTTTTTTTTTTTCAGTCTATAGATTCACCTCGAGAAGTTACAGCACTACCGGCATTATCGGATGGTCACTTAATCTGGCATCAAGACAAAAGCAAACAAAACCAGGCTCTTGCTCCTCTTCCCAAATACGTAACAAGCCTATAACAAATACATAACAATGGCTCATGTGATTTCCGTGGTCCGTACTTTTCTTTTTAATAGAAGCAGCTTGCTTGAATCACAGCTGGCTTCCGCTCTTGTAAGCGTTCTCCCTCAAATAGTCTGCGGGGCCGGTTCCTTTTCAACATTCAGGTTTCAACTAAACACCCTGTTCGGAGGCCTTTCCTGGCCAGCCATTCTGAAGGAGGCCCGGGCTGCCCCACGCCCCCACCTATCCCCCATTTCCCTCCCACGGGCTGTCGCTGTGCAGGCGGTAGTGTGTGTACTGTCTCCGCCCGCCCGACAACACTCCCCAGGGTACTTGGTCACCACCGCCGTGACTCCTTTTGTCTGGAACACAATAAGGACTCAGGAACGTTTGTGGGCTGAGAAGGAATGGAAAGCGGAAACTCGGGTCCCGAAAAATGACCTGGCCAGGGGCAGGGGTCGGCAAAGTCCCACCAGGCGAAACCGGCAAGCCCCTTCTCCAGAGCCGGAGAACGACAGACACCAGTTACAGGAATGGAAACAGAAGTTGGCCTGGCACGCAGAACCCCGCACGGAGCACGGGCGGGCGGACCGGGGGGCGCGAGCTGACCCACCAGGGAGAGGGGCGGGAAGGCGGCCCTGAGATACTTTACCCGAGTCTCCCCCCGGCACCGAGGGGGGCAGCGTGAGGGTGAACACGGCGGCCACGCCGGCGAACACGGCCACGCCGCCGCGGAGGCCCCCGGAGCGCCGCGGCCCCACCCGGGCTGCCCGCCCCCCGGCCGGGCCCCCGCCGTCGCCACGGAGACCCATGGGCCCCGTGGGGCCGGGGGAAGGAGGCCGCGGCAGGCCCAAGGACTCGGGCGGCCCGGAGCTTCCCCGGCGAGAGGCGAGCACAGCCCGCGCGGAGGCTTCCGGGTCGGGCCTCGGCCGGCTCCCCGGACCGCACCTTCCTCCGCCGGGCGCGGGGAGAGGACGCGGCCCACCTGGCACCAGCCTGCCGGGGGTTCGGTGGTAGCGCGCCACGCGCTGGGACCCACGGGGGTATAATGTGCTTTACAGTCGCCCACCACGAGCAAGAGCCTTCTCTTAAGAAAGCAAGCCTGGGCGCGGGACTGCCATCTCTACCCCCCCCCCCCACACTGACTTGGTCGGGTCTGACAGAGACGGAGCGGGGTCGCAAACCGGGGTGCGCCAGGGCCGCCTCTGCCCCCGCTGGTGTGGGGTGGAACTACACCGGAGGGCCGCGAACGCCCGCCCGCGCCGCCCGGTGCCAGAGCCCGGGAAAGTGTGCGCGCAGCGTGTGCGAAGCAGGCCAATACATCGCGTCAACCGCATGTTTACTACGATTAATCACAAGCCCGTGTGCGAATTATTAAATCGCTGAGTTACTTTCAGAGAGATTAAAATACGCTAGTTGGTCTATTTTTTTCCTTATACCACGAGGAAAACTCAACCGGTGAGTTGAGAAACTTGAGTTTCTGTGTTAATACCAATAATTCGTATCCTGCTAAAGTTGTCTCCTGCTTTGATGAACAGGGGTATTGTGGTGGAGCTTTGACACAACATGACAAATGAAACGGAGATGCGGTACGCTGTACACGGTTAGCTGCGATGCAAGAAAGAACGGGGACTGCAGGACAACCACGTAGCACGGCTCTTAGTAAGATTTTTAAGCTTACATTTTACATTATTATAGTAATTATTCTGAAGTGGGAGGGGAGGAGGGCATCCTCTGTGGAATGCATCTCAAAATACACTAAAGATTAGTGACAATCTAAAACGTGTCACAAGTACTCTGAGTGGAACACTTGGTCTCAACTGTGGAGTAACATCCACCTGCATCGGCTGGCAGTTGCGCCAGCAATACCTTAGTCTTCCTCAGGTACTTAAATAATACTTTCTCGGCCATATTGGGGGTTCCTGGAGGGCATGGCCGTGTGGTAGGCAGCTTCTAAAATAGCTCCCAATGATCCCCTGACCGCGGGTATTCTTTCCTTTATGTAATCCTTTCTCTGGTGTGGGGGCCAGAGCTCTCAGTATGGTAAGGCATGAGTGATGGATTAGGTTTATAAAAAACTGACTTCCATCGTGCTGACACAGGCTGCTTTCTGTTTCTTTTCTGAAAGAGCACGCCAATGATTCATGCTGACTGAGCCAAGCATGTCCCTTTCATCTTTTGCTTCTGAGTTCTGTAAAAAGATACATTTTTATCATGGCAAATTATTTTCTAAAGGGCACAATTCTTTGCCCATGTATGGGTAGTAGAGATCAGTGTTGGAAGTAGGAATTTGGGAGTTCTCATGTAGGGATGAGAAGGATGAGGAAGTTCACCGAGGCATAGTGTATCGAGAACAAGGTGAAGGTCAAGTATTAGCCCCTATTTTCGTTTCGGGAATGGCAGGAGAGGAGGAGAGAACAGTGGCAGAGGGTCATGTGTCCCAAGAAGCTAAGGAAGAAATGATGTCAGTGAAGGATATGTGGTCAGGTTGTCACAGAGGGGGGAAGGACGGTGAGGAGGGCCAGATTGAGGTTTTGTGGGGCTTGAGTTTATACAATTTGGAGAATCATCTGAGCAAAAGAATACAAAACTGCAGATACAAAATTAGGTACAGGCATTGGAAGGAGCCTGTGCTAGTGACAGGCCGTGAAACTTAAGCTTCGTTAGCTTCATAGTTAATCTCCTTTGACGATGAAGTAGGGCCAGTGCTCTGTGCCCGACTCTGCCTCTCAGGACGTGTGCTGATGCTTTGCTCCCACCTGGAGCCCTGTCTCCTCCAGGCTTCCCTGAGAGGACACTGCTTTGGCTCTCCTTCTATCACTGGCCTCTCTGCCCTGGCTTCGCTTCTGTCAGACCTCCAAATACTAGAGTGTGCCAGGGCTCACTTGTAGACTTATTTTTTCTCTTTCTGCCTCCTTTCCCAAAATAATTTTATTGAAATTTTAAGTAGCAACTAGAGTCTAATAAATTCCAAAACTACACACTGCCATTCTTTCCTTTAAGCGACTGCTTTTAAAAGAAAATAACTGCACTGTGATTTCCCTGTTTATATATCTAAACAACATTTCAAACCTGGCAGTCTTTGCCTGTCTTATTTGCACCATATACCATGCCTAAAATGGTGACTGGCACAAAATAGTACTTAACAAATATTGGCGTAATGGATGGATACATGCACAATAAGAGACCACTGGTATACCTGTTAGGGATTGCATTTAGCTCCTGGTAACAGAGACTCTGCTACAATGTCTTCAACATGCAAGCATTTATATTCTTATGTAGAGGTCTCAAAGCAGTCAGTCCAACATTGATTTGGCAACTCTCTCATGTCCTCAAGGAAAAAACTGAGCTCCTTATATCTCCCTGCCCCATCCTACTCAACTTACGTCCTCAAGGTCATCTCTTGACCCATGATGGATGCTAATGCTCCATCTGTATTTGAGGAAGAAAGAGAAAGGATAGGAAGTGATGGGAATGCCCCAGCCTTTTAAAGAAGGTTATGGAAATGCCATTCCACAATTATGCTATATTTCATTGGTCACAGTTGATTAACAGGCCACTCCTAGGGGCAAAGGCAGTTGAGAAATGTACCTTTGCGGCTAGATGGCTTTTCAGGATTTTATCACCAAGGAAGAAGGGGAGAATGGATATCGGAATGCAACTAGCAGGTGCTGCTATTGTTAGATTTGGTGAGTTGGAAGTGTTTGAACCTTGAAAGTTCAAGGGGTGAGTTTCAGTAGAGTAGTAGATATGGAAACCAGGCAGTAGTGGGTAGGAAATGAGGAAATGGAAGAAGAGAAAATAGAACACATTGGTAAGAAGTGTGTCAGTGAAGGGAAAGAGAGAAGTAGTATGGGAATTCATAGGGACTGAAGTGTCAGATGAGGTTTTTTTTGTAATCCAAGAGAGTATCTGGAGAGAGACAGTAATGAAGTAAAGATGTACAGGAGGCTGGAGAGAATGGAACCAAGGAAGAAAGAACAGGAAGGATGAAGCTAGAAAATATTAGAGTTCAGGAGGGAAATTAAGGGAATGCATGACTGTTGAACTTGATCCTTGGGGAGACTAGTGAAATATATAAGGAACATGTACCTATTATACATGCTCTGGTTCATTCCACAGTGGGTTAGAGAGAGCTACTATAATACATACTATAAATTAGAAAAATATGTGTACTACTGAGGATTCAGCCAGAGGAACAAAAGTAGTAGGAGATATATGGGTGCTATGAAATTTATTGCAAGAAATTGTCTCTCGTGTTTGTGGAAGCTGGCTAGGCAAGTACAAAATCCCTAGGGCAGGCTGTCAGGAAGGGCAGGCTGGAAGTCTTGGGCATGGGGTGAAGCTGCTGTCCACAGGTGGAATTTCTTCTTCATCAGGGAATCCTCAGCTCTGCTCTGAAGGCCTTTCAACTGATTGAATCATGTCTACCCAGATTATTTAGGATAATCTCCCTGTCTTAAAGTCAACTGATCACAGACTTTAATCACAGCTACAAAATACCTTCACAAAAACACCTAGATTAGTGTTTGATTGAAAAACTGAAGAATGTTGTCAAGCCAAGGTGACTCATCCAAAGACCATCACAGTATACATAATGCAAATTCAAGTCAGAGAACATGTGAATTAGAAATAGAATATCAGATTGAAGGAAAGTAAATATATGAATGTATGGGCCTATGGTGTACCAAATTTGGCTCTGGGAGTCTTGAAAGCAAAACAAGAGGGAAATAAGATCATTTGTGTGGCCTCTTAGATCCCCAGGGAAAGCGAAGTCTTCCTGGCACCTATGGCCAGCACCTAGCTTCTGTGGACACCTTAGGGAATGGCTCCTCAATACAGCTGGGCAGATATGGGCATTCCAGCTCTTCACTAGGCCTCCATTGATACCTCCTAGCTGGGTGGCGGGGTGGGGGGGGGTGGGGGGGGGTGGCAAGTAGCATCTTATTACTGTTTCCCTGTGGCTTCTGATGATACCACAGTGAGGAGGAGGAGGCAGGGCAGGGACGTGGCCTCCTTTTTTGGGCTGCTGGTGAAAATCATGACTCTCCTTTAGGCTCCATCTGACACCACCTTATCAGAGAGGGGTGGGCAGCTCATTACTGCTGGGTGAGGGTGGAAGTCTAGGCTCCCCATGTGGACTTCGCTGACACTGTGGAGAAGAGAGGCCCCATTTCTACCCAGCCAGGATGAAAGTTCTGGCTCCTTCCTCAGCCTTCAACATCACCCTGGTGGGTATTTGGGGACATCTGGAGAGGGTGGAAGTTTAGGTCCCTACTCAGCCTTCGCTAGAATGGGTAGGGCCTGGGGCCACTGTTTTTTTCTTTGGTTTTTGGCTATAGTAGAGATGTTACTTTCTTAATGTATCTGTGCTGATGCTTTCCCTGTCCTTTGACCAGAAAGAACATGCTTTTGTTGGGGCTTTTTTGGTCTGTGCCCATCAGCATCTCTGGGTTGTCAGCTGCTCTAGCATCCAATCTAGGATCTATGAGGCAAAAAGAAAACCCAGGGAACTCACTATCATGTTGTTCTTCAACTTCTGAGGCTCCTATTTGGTCTGCCTTCTTCTCTCCACCTTTAGTTTTCTTATCATTGTCTTACATATAATGTTTAGTTGCACTTAGCAGGAGGAATAGGGAAAAGTGTCTGTTCCATCTTTCTGGAAGCAGGAGTCACTCCCCTTTGTTTTATTCTTTCCGAACATTTACAGCAGCTTCACAGACATTAATGCACTGAAATCTGCCTTAAAAATTGTCATTTAGAAGCCATTATTACCACTAAATCCCACTTAAAATAAAGTCAAATGTGTCTTAATCTTACCAACACCTGTAAAATTTTAGATTCGGTACTTTAGATTAGAAATTAGCTACCTGGAATACCACCCCATAAACCACCTACAATAGGACAATGCAAGAAGACACAAATGTCCCTGTACAGTACCTTAGAAAAATAATTTCAAACACTCAAATTACTAGTAACCAAAAGAATTTGAAATAAATACCAAAAAAAGTCATTTTCAATCTTTCCAATTGTTGAAGGTATTTAATATCTATAGAGTGTTAGTGATGAAGTAATCTGATATAACATTTTAGAGGGCAATTTAGCTACATGTATCAAAAATCTATAAGATATTTATATAATGTGACCTAGAATTGTCAGTGAAAGTATGAAAATGTGTTCAACTTGATTAGTCATCAGAGAAATGCAAAATAAAACCCCTGTGGGACACTACACACCTACCAGTTTAGCAAAAGTAGAAGTCCAACTATATTTAATGTCAGCAAGTGTGTAGAACAATGGAAACTCTAGCAGGAGTGTAAATTGGTACAACCACTTTGGAAAGCACACGTTTTTCAAGGAAAGACAAAGATATGCAGAGCCTGGATCCTAGCAATTCCATTGCCACATTTGTACCTAGAGAAGCCAGAGACAGTTACAAAAAATGTTCATAGCATTATAGTTCATAAGAGCCCCCAAATAGGAACAACCCCAAGCACCCCTCAACAGTGGAACAGAGAAACAAATCCTGGTATATTTATACAATAACCTGCTACACAACAAAGAGAATGAACAAACTACAGTTAACCACCATGGAAAAGTATGGATGCCTCTCATAAAAAATACCAAGCAAAAGAAACAGTTATAAAATAGTACAGATAGAATGATTCTAGTTATTTAAAGTTAAAAGATAGTGAAACTAAGCTAAATTGTTTGGAGATCTATCCGTGAAGTTTTAAGCTATAAAGAAAATAAAAAATCGTCACTGATGTTGGGATAATGGTAGTTACCTCGGGGGTTGGTGGGGGCTGTGATGGGGAGGGGTACCTGTGGGCTTTACTGTGCTGTCAGTGCTTCTGTTCTCGACCTGGGCAGTGGCTACTTGGATATTTTCTTTATAATTATTCTTTAAACTATTTATAAACGTTTTTAAGCACTCTCCTATCTATATGTGATACATCTCAATGAAAAAACGGGAAGGAAGGGAGATTGTGGAGCAGTTATCTAGAAGATAGTTTTGTAATGAATGCTAAGCAGAATATTACCCTGAGTTGGCATGTGATAACTCATTATTGTCCCTGCATCTTTTTACTTCGGTGTAATCTAAGGGATTATAGGGAGGTGTTTTATACTCAAGGAAAATAGATTTCAGCATGAAAGTAAATTTCCTTTCAAAATCCCTTCTGGTGATCTACTGTAATTGCATACTAAACTCGCTCCTGAAACCAATTTACTTTCGAACATAGATTTTGTGAATTATGCTCCAGACCTTTGGCAAAAACAAATACTTGGTTTTATAGTGTGATGTCTATCAGGAGTCTTCAAAATGTCAATGAACCAATTTCTTTAAACAAAACTCTAAAATAGCACGTAAAAAAGGAATATTATTTAAAGGCACAAAAGCAAAAATTAGACAAGGTACCCTGACAACTCTCAAAATTAGAAGCGGAGGTAAGGATTGTGGTGATGAGCCACATCCTCATTCTGTCTGTCTGTCTATCCTCCTCATTCATCAAGAGATAATGTTTTAAATTGATAAATCAACAGGTAGCTTTGGAGGCCTATTATTGAGAGAGGTAGTCATGAGAAGGACCAAAATCAGACAAGGCTGAAAGTGGTTGCCCCTGAAAAAGACTAGTGGGAGGGGAGAAGCAGGATGGAAGGTACTGCTTTCATTATAAGTTGTCCTGTACTATTATACATTTTGCCATGTGCATTCTATTACTTTGATAAAGAATAAGAAAATATTTGTAAAGGAACAAATGAAAATGAAAAAAAGCCAAAACCACAGCTGTTTTGAATTGCAGATTATATGAAGAGCCTGAAATACAGGAGCCATATAAATGTTTGCCCTAAATCAGTTGTTTCCTGTTTGAATTACATTTTAAAAATTCTCTCATTTAGCCTTTCTACTTTGATTTGCAAGTATAATTGTATCCATGTTAGAGAAATTAATTTTTCATAAAGTATTTTGAAAATCTTTGTTCCAGTTATCTGCTTTTGTGTTAAAAACTACCCTAGGAGCACGTGGGTGGCTCAGTCAGTTGAGCATCCGACTCTTGGTTTCCACTCAGGTCATGATCTCAGGGTCGTGAGATCGAACCCCCATCCCCTCTGGCTCGGCACTCAGTGGGGAGTTTGCTTGAGATCCACTCCCTCTCCTTCTGCCCCTCCCCCCACTCTCATGTATGTCCTCTCTCTCTCTCTCTCAAATAAATAAATAAATCTTAAAACAAAAGCAAAAACAAAACTACTCTAAAACAATATGGATTTAAGAAAAGAAATGTCTGGCCCACACACAGAAGAGCCTCATAACAAATATTATGGTACTACTATTTCAAAATCTGGTAGACTTATACCTGAGTAATTCAACTAGAGTTTTTTAAATCTTTGTTCTAATTCAGAGTCGAATAATGAGGTTTTTTACACTCAGATGTAAAAGATGTAAAGATAATATTAAAATGTACCTATCAGATTGAATATGGATATTGAATACTAAAACTATGGATTTATCCTAGTGCCTGTCATAGTACCTACATAATAAGTACTCAAAAAGTATTTGATGATTGGCAGTAGAAAGGCTGTAGAGAGGATATCTAACTTTACCAATTGTTTTCAGAAGAGATTATATCTAAACCACCCACTCTAAGGAAGATCTTTCCTAAACCAGACTTAAAAAGATATAAATCAAATGACAAAAGAAATTTAAGAGACATATAACTATGCAGGTAATTTAGAAAGTAATTATAGCACATATGTGACATTAAGTATTTTCTTACTAATAGTTCAGGGAGCAGCTTGTGTTAAATCCTGGCTCTACTAATTATCCTTGTGAATTTTAACAAGTTTCTTAACTTTTATGGCCCTTAGATTATTCATTTAAAAAATGAGAATGATAAAAAAATAAAATAAAAAACGAGAATGACAACAGTGCCATCCTCATAAGTTTGGTCTGAATAATAAGTAAAATAATAAAAAGAACAAAACTTCATTCATTGTGAGCCGCAATAAATATTTGCTATCATTACTATTATCTAACATTTGGAAGAAACACTCGAGGATATGATTTTAAAATAGGGCAAGTAAAACTTACACTTTTCTACTTCCATTTCAAAGTTAATTTGAAAGAGTTGCAAAAGAATGCAAAAGAAAGCATTCATTTGCAGCCTAGATGTGATCTGGGAAGCTCCTTGCTCCCTGGAGACTTGGTCTACCTTGGATAAACACCCAATTCCATGGTCTGTGGAAGTCCAAACCCCTTCCTAATATTTCAGGGTGGGAAATTCTGCCACCGTATTCTCCTCTGCCTCTAGCTCTTTGGTCATGCTGCATCAGCCCAGACTCAGCCCTTTTTCCAGTTTCCATGGAAATCCACTCGTGCCAAAGGAGTTGGTTCTACTAGAATGGAAAGAAATATTCCACCAACAACCATCACCTCAGCTTCCTACTCGCTCTCCTCCTCATCTCCCTCTCTCCCAAAGTTGCCTCTGCAAACTCCAAGTTCTTCCCCCTTTTTCTGTACAGCATGTTAGGTTGCCCAAACTAACATACCCAAAGTCATCAAAGGCATTTAGTTAGTAGAATAAAGGACTTTCCATGTGACAGGGTTTACAAGCTCCTAATCACTGGAATAATGATCTAGTACCTGACTCTCAGCCTGATATATTTTCTTTCTCTCCGGATTCCTGCATTGATGCTTTCAACATCTAAAGAAAAATTACTGAAGTATAGATATGTAACATCTTGATGAATTTAACATAGTTGATAAAATGAATTAAATATTTTCATTTATACGCATATAAGTAGTGATTCTACATACAATTAAAACTACAATGAAATATCACCTCACAGCTGTCAGAATGGCTAAAATTAACAGCACAGGTGTTGGTGAGGGTGTGGAGAAAGGGGCACACTCTTACACTGTGGATAGGAATGCAAACTGATGTAGCCACTCTGGAAAACAGTATGGAAATTCCTCAAAAATTTAAAAATAGGGGCGCCTCAGTGGCTTAGTCAGTTAGGCATCTGACTCTTGATTTTGGTTCAGGTCATGATCTCAGCGTCATGGGATTGAGCCCCACATCCAGCTCCACGCTGGGTCAGAGTCTGCTTATCCTTCTCCCTCTGCTCCTCCCCCTACTGTCTCTCTCTTTCCTCCCCCACCTCTCTCTCTCAAATAAATAAACAAATAAAAATTTTTTTTAAAGTTAAAAATAGAACTACTCTACGATCCAGCAATTGCACTACTAGGTATTTTCCCAAAGGATACAAAAATACTAATTCGAAGGGATACATGCACCCCAATGTTTATAGCAGCATTGTCTACAATAGCCAAATGATGGAAAGAGCCCAAATGTCCATCAACTGATGAATGGATAAAGATGTGGTACATATAAACAATGAAATATTACTCAGCCATTTGCGATGATGTGGATGGAACTAGAGAGTATTAATGCTAAGCAAAACAAGTCAGTCAGACAAAGACAAATACCATATGATTTCACACATACATGGAATTTAAGAAACAAAACAAATGATCATAGGGGAAAAAAAGAGAGAGACAAACCATAAAATAGACTCTTAACTATAGAGAACAAACTGATGGTAACCAGAGAGGAGGTGGGGGGGTTAAATAGGGAATGGGGAATGGGGGCTGTGCTTGTTGTGATGACTGCCCGGTGTTGTAGGTAAGTATTGAATCACTAAATTGTACACCTGAAACTAATATTACACTGTATGTTAACTGGAATTTGAATAAAAACTTACAAAATTTAAAAAAATAAATAAAGTCTATTTATCATGGACTGTGCAATGGTCTCTCTGAGTGTAGGCAATGGAGTCCCTGGATGGTGCTCTTGGAGGATCAATACCCCAAGACCCTATTGGCCAGTCAGGCTGTGACCCTGCTCTTTACTTCTCCCTGACCTGAAATTCTATGATTAGTCATTCAGCCACACTAAACATCAAAGTTGGGGATGTTGCCTTTAAAAGTGTCAGTTTGCTTGTGATGATCTAATCTTGGAAGTTAGGGAGAAAAAAATGTAAAATAGGTGTCAGACTGTATTTTAATGATTTTCTGAGACTGATACTTTTCTTTCCTGTTAGAAAATATCAGTACAGTAGTAGCTGGGATTTAGAAGAAGGCAAACATTGGCTCAAAATGTTTTGAGAGTCAAAAGACAGCTTAGTGTTTCACAACCCATTGGAAGAGTGTCTCATTAAATTTATCTACATAAGTAAGATAAGATGGAGGATCTTTCTTCTTTTTGGACCTTAGGAATAAAATAAGACAAGTGAGGGAGAAGCCCCTTACTTCTCAGTTAACAGAACACAGTAGGAAACTGCTTTTCTCTGAAGGATGGGAGCTCCAATAAAGATGAGAGCTTAAGCACAATAGGGAGAGGGGGCAGTTCTGGAATCTGAGCCCCACGGATTCTGGGGCTGGCTTTACATCCTGTTAGATGATGCCCAAGATCTATCCCTACTGCTTGTCTCTCTAAGATGGGAAAGGTGAGGATGCTGAGTTGAATCCTCACCTTGGAAGGATAGTAACAGCAAGTCCAAGGGAAGCCCAAGATAAGCTGAGATGAAAAATACCTGAACACATGAGACTTCTATCAGGCATCAGGAGAAGGGATATGGCAGACTGGGCAGTTAATGCCTTTCCTGATGTTTTATTTTTCCACAAACCCAGTAAAAGGGCTTTGTTTTCTTGTGGGAATAAATACACCATGTTGAGTGTATCATTTGATTGAATCACAAGATTGGGCTCAGGATTTGCAATAAGCTGACTGTAAATGAGTGGAGTCGGGCGAGGTACCATTCATTACATGTTATCATTTGGATTCAAATATGCTATCTGAGGGACAAATGGGAACTTCCTCCCCCATGCACATGAAAGATGGGCTTAGTAGGTTTTCACCTCAGAAGGCAACATCCTAGACACGAAGGTAGGACATAAACACACATGCTGGAAGAAATGAAGGAAGGTTGTAAGAGCAGAAGAGGTGGAGAGTGTAGAGTGAGCAGACAGCATGCACAGATTGCCAGAAGCGGTCATGAACGGTGAGATGGGCCTCTCAGCAGAGTGGTAGTCTTGCTGGAGTCCAGAAGCATGTGGTACCTGATCTACCAGGATCCATGCTCCTTTCAGGACTAGAAGGCAATGGTTAACTCCATGGGCTTTGGTGTTAGACTGCCTGAGTTCAAACCCACAACAATCACTTACTAGCTGAGCAGGTTGCTTAATTTCTCTTACCTTATTTTTCCTATTTGTAAAATGAGAATATTATGAGAATTAAAAAAAAATCTAGGGTAAGTGCTTAGCAGCCAGCCTGGCACAGAGTAAAGACTCCAACAAATGTTTGTAACAACATTTTTATTATATTAATAGTAATTATATATTACTAACAATATTATTATTAGTCACCTCAAAAATATCAACTGGGATTCTCTCTACTGTGTGCCAGGCTTTGTGCATTGGTAAACAATTAAAAGTATGGCAGGCATTATTTCTTCCTCCCGGAGTTCACAGACCTTATTGTGAAAGACAATATAAATAATCTGGTGTGATGAGGGCTATGACTGGGGACATCCAGGATGTTACAGGATCACAGGAGGCTTTGAAGAAGCTGAGACCTGAAGTTTGGAGTTTGGAGTTTGCTAGATAAGGGCTGCCTGAGGGAAGGAGTGAATGGGGTGTGGGAACACCTGGAGTTGAAGAGGACATAGTGTATCCAAGCGAACAGATCTGTGGGCCTAGAGTGCAGAACACAGGGTAGGCTGTAAAAGGTGAGGCTAGGTAGGTCTGGGGGTGGAGGATGGGGGCTCTATCGTGCAGAGATGGTAACCCAAGTGGAGCAGAGAGGAATTTTAATTTACACCATAAGGATACATTGACTTTATTTCAATAAATCAAACTTAATCTATTTTGAGTCTCTATCCCACTTGGTTGTCAGGGAATTTTCCCAGTTGTTACTGGGGCTCCTTCCCACTTTATCCAGGTCATATGAGAGTCTTGAGGCTTACACAGCCACAACATTCTGGGCTTAATCTGTATGGTGGCCTCTACTGGTATGCCCATTGTCCAAGTCCACATTCTCCCTTGAAGGCAGATGTCATCAACGCCAATGCCAAGTTTGGGTCTGCAGAAATATTCCCCTTGGATACAAAAGAGACGTCTCTGTATGTATGTAGTCCCACCCTTGTTCCCTTGACCTGACTTCAGCATTCTCCACCAGTGCTTAGTCTCAAGTGTTGCTAACAAGGGAACCTGGGTATCTACTTGCTTGAAAACCTTCAAGAATCTGATCTCTTATCTCTGGAAATCTCTCTCATCCCTCTAGTTTGGCTATTTCTGTGTCTTAAATCCTCAGCTCTTCTGCCCTTCCTCTCCCTCTCTGGGACAAGCCAACATTCATGAGCCCAAATGTCACAAATGAAAGCTGAGCCTGGAGTTGTCTTCCTCCTGAGAACCTCTCCTTTTAGTTCTCCAACACAGAGCCAAGTGAACACAGAGATCTAACTTCCTTCCCGGGATGGAGAAGGAAAAAGTATCTAGAGCAGCAAAAACAAAACTCAAGCCGGCATCATATTTTATCTGCTCACACATGTAATTCTAAGACCTCTTTCCTAAAAACCTTAGGAAACTGTCAAAGGGTTGTATGATTTATGCTGTAGAGAGTTCCCTCTGGCTGCAGAATGGAGAAGAAAGACAAGTAAGACTAGAGGCAAGGAAAGGGGTTAGCAGTAACCAAACTAGTAATCTAGGTGAGAGCTGACTTCGGTCCTAAGGAGTAATGGTAGTGGAGACAGGGAAAAATGTAATCAAACACCTTATAGTATTTATATTTAAATAAAGCGCTTTCAGGTTGCCTGGGTGGCTCAGGTCATGATCCCAGGGTCCTTGGATCCATTCCCACATCGGCTCCTTGCTCAGCGGGGAGCCTGCTTCTCCCTCTGCCTGCCTCCCCTCCCCTACCCACCCTTGTGCACTGGCTTTCTCTCTCCCTCTCTCTCTCTGACAAGCAAATAAAATCTTTAAAAAAAAATAAAAGTGCTTTCTCAGGCAATACTTACATTTACCAGCATGTTTCTCATTTTTTTCCCATTATTTCTTCTTTCATTATGCTATTCCTTCTGGGTTCATCTTTTTTTTTTTTTTTAATATATCTTTTAGTAGTTTCTGAATCTCTGTAGATCTATGCTTGTCTTTTGTTTCACCCTGATTCTGAATGATAATTTAGCTGGGTAAAGAATTTTAGATTCATCATTTTCCCCTCAGCACTTTTATCATTTGGGTTTTTTTCCTGTCATCTACTGCCAAGAAGTCCATCAACGTAATTGTCATTCTTTTACCTATTTTGCCTTTTTTTCCCCCCTTGGCAGCTTTCGGGATTTTGTTTTCTGCACCTTTATTGTTTTTAAATTTTCTGTGATCTATCTGGACATAGAACTTTCTACATAGAACTTTCTTATTCTTCTTGGTACTCATTTGTTCTTTTGGTTTTGGAAAATTATTAGCTATTATATTTTCAAAGATTGCTTCTTTATTATATAATCTTTCCTTTTCTTCTGGAACTCCAATTGGATTTCTCCTTGTTTCTACATCTCTTTTATAGTCTCCATTTCTTATCTCTCTGAGCTACATTTTGAGAGATTTACTTAATTCTTTCTTCCAATTTACTAAATATCTCTTCAGTTATAAATAGGCTACTAGCAAACTCATCTAATGAATTTTTTTAATAGTATATATAATCAACTGTATTTTTCACTTCATGATTTCTAATTCTTTTTTTTTTTTAAGACTTTATTTATTTATTTGACAGAGAGAGACACAGCGAGAGAGGGAACACAAGCAGGGGGAGTGGGAGAGGGAGAAGCAGGCTTCCCGCTGAGCAGGGAGCCTGATGTAGGGCTCGATCCCAGGACCCTGGGATCATGACCTGAGCCGAAGGCAGACACCTAATGACTGAGCCACCCAGGCACCCCATGATTCTTATTCTTTATCATCCTATTCCTATTTCATAATTACAAGTTTTTTCTCATAACGTCCAGTTTTTGTTTTATGCTTGCTATTTTCTTCTTAATGTCCTGAGACTTGCTCTATTGTATTTATTTCCTTGGATGTGGATCCTGCCATTTCTTAGATCTGTTGACTCTATTAGACCCTCATTGATCTTGAGATTATTGTTTGCATGCATATTCTATTGTGAGTTTTTCCTCAGATATATTCTAAGACTATATCATAGTTGCTTCCCTTTTAACATGGAAGGATCCACAGCTCCAAATTAGGTCTTAATAGCTTAACTTGGGGTTCTACCATAAGTGACACTGGTGGCAAGTCTTTAGTTCTGATCTTATTTTGTGACTCATCATTTGTCCCTGCAATTTGTTCATGTTCTTCTCTTCCTTTCTCTCTCCCTCCCTCCCTTCTTTCTTTCCTTTTTTCCTTACTTTTTTATAATGGAAATTTTCTTTTTTTTTTTTTAAGATTTACTTATTTGAGAGAGAGAGAGAGAGAGAGCACAAGTGGGAGGGGCAGAGGGAGAGGGAGGGAGAGAATCTCAAGCAAACTCCATGCTGAGCCTGGAAACTGACATGGGGCTCAATCCCACAACCCTAGATCAAGACCCAAGCGAAAACCAAGAGTCTAACACCTAACCCACTGCGCCACCCAGGTGCCCCTATAAGATGAACCATGAGAGACTATGGACTCTGAGAAACAAACTGAGGGTGTTAGAGGGGAGGGGGGTGGGGGGCTGGGTTAGCCTGGTGATGGGTATTAAGGAGGGCACGTACTGCATGGAGCACTGGGTGTTATACGAAAACAATGAAATGAGGATCACTACATCAAAAACTAACGATGTAATGTATGGTGACTAACATAATATAATAAAATTAAATTTAAAAAATTTTTGAAACATACACAGAACTATGGAGAATAGTATAATGATCTCTAGTACCCATCACCCAGCTTCAGCACTTACCAATATATGGCTAATCTTGTTTCACCAATAACTCTCCCCTACTTTCTGCCTCACTAGATTATTTTAAAGAAAATTCCAGACATTGTATCATTTCATCCATAAATGTTTCAGTATGTGTCTCTCAGAGATACGGTTTCTTTAAAAAAAAAAAAATAACTATAGGGGCGCCTGGGTGGCTCAGTCATTAAGCGTCTGCCTCTGGCTCAGGTCATGATCCCAGGGTCCTGGGATCGAGCCCCACATCATGCTTCCTGCTCAGTGGGGAGCCTGCTTCTCCCTCTCCCACTCCTCCTGCTTGTATTCCCTCTCTCGCTGTCTCTCTCTATCAAATAAATAAAATCTTTTAAAAAATAACTATATTACCATTATAACACCTAAAATTTAACAATAATTTCTTAATATTATCAACTATCCTATTAGTGTTAAATTTCCCTGGTGGTCTCATAATTTTTTTTTTTAAGATTTTTTATTTATTCATTTGAGATACAGAGAGAGAGAGAAAGCATGAGCAGGGGGAGAGGCAGAGGGAGAGGGAGAAGCAGGCTCCCCGCTGAGCCAGGAGCCTGATGTGGGGCTCGATCCAAGACCCTGGGATCATGACCTGAGCCGAAGGCAGACGCTTAACCATCTGAGCCACCCAGGTGCCCTCATAAATGTTTTTTAATAGCAAATTTATTTGAATGAGGTTCACATAAGATCCAGATATTGCCCTTGGCTCATATGTTTCTCAAGTCTGCTTTCATCTATAACATTTCTCCCTTCAGAATGTGGGGAATTCTACAGGACAAGAGAAGAAACTGGATTATTTATCCTTTAGGATTCCCCACATTCTGGCTTTTATTATTGCATCCATGTGATATCACTTAACAATTATGCACCAGTCATCTATTGCTTCAATAATGCTATGTAAGAAAACACCACAAAACCTCAGTGGCATACAACAATAAGGATTTATGTTTGCCCATGGGGAAGTCAGCATGGTGACTGCTGATCTTGGCTGAATTTGCTCACGGGTCTGAGGATCTGCTGGCTGCTAACTGGTCTAGGATGGCCTTGGCTGGGAGGACCCGTGTGACATAAGTCTCCTCTGTGTGTCTCCCATCTTCCATCAGGCTAGCATACAGTCATGTCCTTCTCATGGTAATGGCAGAAGAGCAGAGAGACCATGTGGGGTTAAAGACAAAGAGGTCAGGAAGGAAGGCCTTATAAGAGGAAGCTCTTAGGAGGTGACTGAGTCCTGGGGGAACTGGGTAAGTAGACAAGGTGGGAAGATGGAGTCTCAGATAGAGAATAATGAAGAGTGTGGCTGAAATTGGACTATAAGATAAAAGAATAGTCACAGTGTACAAAGCAAGAGCCCAGATTCTGGATTTTCTTTAAATATTTATTCAATTCTTACCGTATGCTAGGCACTTCAGCAAGTACATTACATAAATTATAGAGTAGTGGCTGGGACTGTGGATTTTGAGCTTCCCTGCCTGGGTTTGGACTGCCCTCCACCAGTGAAATGTATTGATGCATATACAATGCTTACAATACTGCCTGATGCATAATAAACACTCAAAAAACGTTAGCTGTCAAACATGATCTCATTTTACATTCCCAGCAACCTGTGAGCTGGAAACCATTTATATTCCCATTTTACAGATGAGGAAAGGGCGTTATGGAGAGGTTAGGTAACTTGCCCACATCACACAACCAGCAAGTGGTGGAGCAAGAGTTCAGACCCCCACATTTCATCTCAGGGCCCCCACTTTAACCACAATGGGAATCTTGTCTGTACCCCTTGATTTGACACTGAATCCTTGAGTTAATTTTTGAAGTGCCCTTGTCTTGGGCTAGTGTTGGCCCAGGAGCTTGAGTGGATGTGTGAGGGGTAGGGGTGGGGTGAGAGGGGCTGGGTTCATCCTGGTAGGAGACTTCACCCACTGGGATTAGTCAGCTGCAGGGACAGGAACCCAAGCAGTAGGGACAGTGTGGGGCTCCCAGTGGAGGAGGGAGCCGAGGACACAGGAGGAGCAGAGGTGTGTGTTTAAGGCCACAGATGCAAAGGAGTGTGCCATGAAATCCCGGAGCAGGGAGCAGGAAGGTAATGGCGGAAACCAGGTTAAATTGAGAGACATGTTTTTAAGCAGGGTGAGAAAAGAGGTGGGTTAAAGAAAGGCCAAATGTGGCCAGCTTTCTAACGAGGCATTCCTTAAACCCACGGATCATCAGAAACATGTGACAGAACTTTTTAAAAATGTGGATTCCTGAGCCCACACCTGGAGATTCTAATTAACAGTTCCAGGTAGAGAATGGATAGCTGCACGTTTTCAAAGCTCCCCAGATGATCCTGTTGATTAGCGTGCTCTGGGGCTCACTAATCTAAAGTTACAACTCCTCATTTGACTGATAGAGAAGCAGACACCTGGAAGGTTAAGGGTCTCACCTGAGCCACACAACTGGTTGACGGCAGAACTGGAACTTGGCTTTATAATTCAATGTTCTTCCACAATATTCTATTCCTGCCATGATGCTGAAAGGGTAAAACGCTTTAGGGGGAAATACTCCCAAATAGTGCATTTGTATTGGTATGAGATTATCAAATAGTGTTCATCATCATAAACTGTAACTATAATTATGCACAATAAATTCTATTTAACAGTCTCTTTTTACAGTTCCTAGGTGTGTGGTTCTATCCCCAGGTGGCATGAGAGAAGCTCATTGGAGCCACCGAGGTTTTGGTTTTGTTTTTTCACTTTTATATCTCCAACTTCTCCTATGGCACATTTAATAAATTTCAGTTAAGTAATCGCAGTGATTTTTAAAAGCCAACATATTATGGCATGGTCGGTGGTGAAAACTCAATATTGTGGTAGGAAAATATTTATTTTTGTGCAACTCTCAGAATTCTCTTTCTCTTTTCAAGTCTGGCAAACCTTTGTTCCTTTGAAATTACAGCTTGTCCTGTAAGTAAGAGAAACCCAAGAAGGAGTAACAGATGACTTCCTTTTTAAAGGCATTTCGGACGAATGTGATCCAGTGAGCCACCATGTGCAGATGAGCTGATCAGTTACGTGCCCAGCTGACCCCATTCTCTGCTTGAGGCAGTAGCACCGAGTTGCACTTTTCGGGTAGCAGTATACCACGCTAAGCCTTGTTCCCATTGCACCTCTCCGGTATAAAACGGAAACTGAGGCTTAGGAAGTTGGAGCAAACTCCTTCAGTCACACAACTGACAAGCTGAAGGATTTGGGGAAAGAGCACAGGCTCTTTCCATACACAGGATCATGCTGTTGTCCAAGTGAGAAGTACATTGCTGGGTTTCTATCGTTTTTAACTGACCAAAGATTGTCTGCAAGTCATACAAACACGGAGGCCGAAGGAACTTCAAGAGAGCAAGAGAAGAGTCAGGGTCGGCTTGGAGGCTTTGTTATCACACGATACATCTCCATGAATGTCCTTAGAAGCCTGTGGGGTGTCCAAAAGTGGCATCTAGGGGGCTCCTGGTCCTGGTAGAATCTTGGGATCAGTAGCAGGACAGACAGCCCTCATTTGCCACAGGAGGCTTAGAGTCCAGGAGGGACTGGCTACCCTGGGTTTCTGGGAAGGGAGTCTGCAGGACTCACTGCCCAGGAGCCACATCAGAGGAAAGATGGCTCCTGGACGTCCAATCCATATGGATGGGGCTCTGGATGGAAGCTGGAGAGGCCTCTCATGACACGACTTGGCTTAAAGTTGTACTTACATAGCAAGTGCACTATTTTTATTTAGATTCTGCTTTTATTTGGAGTGGCTTTGAAAGGGGCTAGGTGGACATTAGTGTGCACAGGGGTAGGAGGTGTCCCTGAAATCTCCCAAGCTACCTCCTTCTGTCCCTGTTGTACAAGAGAAACCTTCAACTGAAGAGAAGCACCACCACTGCCACGTTGAAAAGGGTTCTGGGATGCTGTCTGTTCCCAGGCTAAATTGGGTTCATACGGAGAAGGGAGCACAAAGTCCCACACAGGTGCTGGGGTCCCTCCACGCCCATCCGGGGGCAAAGGAAGCCGGGCACACTGGGCCCCCTCAAATGGCTCCCTGGGCTGTGGTCCCTCTAGGGCCAATCTGCTTCAGGGTGGCCTCCAGAGCTGGACCTGAGCTGAACCTCCATCCGTCCAGGCAGACCCGGGGACATACTTCTGTGAAAGTGGTCTTGGGCTACCTTCTGGTCAGAGCTGGTGGTCACTGAAGCCTGAGCAGTGAGTCTTAGACATCTCAGGGAGACGAGTGGTCCCAGCTACAAGGACCTCGCACTCTGCTGGAGCAACCGTGGCCGACCCCAGGAGAAGGAAGTGACATTGGGTCTGAAGTTACTGAAGGGACCAAGAGCAAAAGAACTGTGGGTCACTGGGAACTGAGGGGCCACAGTGCCTGAAGAGAGTCCCAGTCATCTGCTTTCCCCAGGGGGTGGGGGGGTGGTGAAGTAAAGCAAAAGATGGTGCTGAAGGACGGGGAGGTGCTGCTAACAGGTGCTGGAAGCACACTGAGGAGCACGACCAGCCTCCAGCGCGGACACCCACGGAGACTGTGCTTTCATCACCACCCTGCAGCCAAGGTTCTGCCAGGGGCTTCTGCCGGGGACTTGCGACAAGGGCCACTGTCACTCAGGAATCCCTTCTTCCCAGGTCACCCTAGCGTACATCCAGGCCCTGGGGCCACAGCGACACTATTTTATAAATAAGGTGAAAGAGTTACTGCCTGAAGACAGAGCTCATGGATGGAGGGGAAATACTATTTCTTACCACCACCCCACTGGAACTAAGTGGAGCTAATTCAAATCCGAAAATGAACTCTCGCCGAATACTGTCATGTGTCAGTATTGAAGGTAAAGCCTTCAGTTCTACCTTAATCAAATCCATGAACATAATCCAGTCTTACCAAGACACTTAAAGGGACACTTCTGTGGTTAGATGGAAAGAATTTTTCGAAGCCTTTCAACCATGTACCTTGCCGACCCGCGGAAGAAAACCTTCTGAATCTTACGGCACCAGAGCACACTCTAGTGGTGGTGAGCTAAGCAGCCACTTCCAAACCGCTCAATTCATCCTTGCACAGGGAGCCCTAGATAAATATTCCTTGTTTGGGCAAAAGGTTAGGTAGGCTTGCCTGAAGGCAGCAAAGGAAATGAATAGAACATTATACGAGGACTCCAAGCCTTATAATTCTCCACTAAGAATAAGGCAAGTTCTGTGTCATTGAATGTTCAATGCCAAGGGCAAACAAACAAGAATTATTAAAAATCTTAAAACAATCTAAAATAACATCCTACTCAGTGAGGTTTTAGGAAAGCTTTTGATTTATCGTTTCTTTTTAAATCCATGCCACATGCAGACTTTCTCCTTGGAGATTCTGTTTAAAGAAGGGAGAGGAAGCAGATAATAGATATAATACCTAAAACAAACTCCCTTCAGCCATGACAGTGTTATTACAAACTTGAGGGAGTGCCATTATTGCATATAAATAAAAACAATGGACCAGAACCAATTTTGCATAAGGAAATATCGTTCAATTTTGTTGTGAGCCTTGGTTTAGACTTTCCTCTGGTTTAACAAGTGACGGTTAATATAAATAAGAATGTCTGTCTTTGCTTAAAGATAGCACTCTTGTGAAAGCACATGTATCTATTTAACCAAGTAAAAATGTTGCCATCTTTTGTGTATGTGTCTCCAAACTGAAGGAAATATATTCGTTTGGTTTGAAGTGTAAATTATACTCTTAAAATCTAACTAACACAAACTGGAAGGAAAAAAAAAAATCCAACAACACACATGAAAAAAAAAATAAACTTTTTTTAAAAGCTAGAAGCTTTGTGTTCTATTGTGTTTAGACTTAAAATATGGAACTATTTAGAAAGAATTAAAGAGATTATGTTTATTTGATTTCAAGTTATCTCAGCAAGAAACACATTTTTCATACCTCTTTGGAAGAACAGCAGGTCAAATGACACATTTGTGAGTGACTGTTTGAAATATTTCAGCCACGCTGCAGGGTCCACCTGACCTGAGCACCATAGATTGAGGGAACAAAGACTTGTGTTTTAAATGTCCCTTTAAGAGCCTTTCTGGGGAGCTGGGGGGGGGGGGGTTGCAGGAAGCTGTCACAGGCCTTGCTTTTTATTTTTATCCTATGACACTAATCAGTTTAATTATATTTCTGACCGATGACTTAGGATTATGATTAATTTTCCCAAATGCAAACATTATATTGCATCATTCTGCAACTTTGCAGGAATAATACAATTTGTTTCAAAGTCACCCACAATCCTGAACCTCCAAAGTTTCCCAATATCTGTAAATTCATTCCTCTCTTTGAGTAGATTTTGTTTTTTAATCTGTTCAGTAGCGAAGGTAGGTCTTTATTTGTGATGCTAAAACGAGGAGCACAGGTTTGTAAAAGAGGCGATCTAGGACCTAAGAAAGTGATTCGCTTTATTACTTGACTAGATGAAAATCATACATCCATGAAAGGTTAAATGGGGTTGTGGTTTGCTTATTAAATGGAACAATTAATATTACAAGTGCCTGAAGACTGTGCTTGAGAGGACCTCACTGACCATTTCCGAGAGTAATTAAACATAGAGCAGAACACAATCCCTGTTGAGGGTGTAACTCAATATAAGGACTTTGAGTCAAATGTGGAGCCTCTTAGAACTACAAACCTTTGTCTGTGGCCTTATTAAAGAAATTCTCCCATCTGCATTTAAAGGGATAGATTGCCCAGGCCTCAAGAAAACGCCAGGACCTAAGATGGAAATGGTCTGACCTCGCTGCCGCACCTGATACTTCCAATACTGATTTCCTCCAAGCTCCCCTTCCTTCACCTCCTTTGCCCCAGGCTTTCATAAGCCAGAGACAGAAAAATGAATTTCACTTCCCAAATGCTAGAATTGCTGGTGCAGAATGTCACTAAATATCAGCAGCTGTGCCAGGGCACCTGGGGCCATCGAGAGAAACCTGACAAAAGACTTCGTTATGAACAGGATCCCCGTTCCCTGTTCATCTTGGTTTCATGTACTTTAAGAAGGGCAGGGAGAATTGCAACAATGCTCAAAAAAAAAAAAAGCGTGTGTGAGCACGGGGGAGATTCGTAGGAGAAAGGAAATAAAACAGATATTCCTAAAGCAACAACATGGGACATAAGTAATGCCAATATTGTTCATGACCACTGCTTCCAAACATTACTATATAAATGTATCACTTGGGGATGGTTTAAGATGCAGATTCCGAATCACTAGATCTGGGTTGGGGGCCTGAGAGTCTGCATTTCTGACACGCTCCCATAGGCTGTGGGTGCCATTGGTTCGCGGACCACATTTATTTTTTTATTTTTTTATTTTTTTTAAAGATTTATTTATTTATTTGGGGGGGAGGGGCAGAAGGAGAGGGAGAGAGAGGACCTTAAGCAGGCTCCACACCCAGCGTGGAGTCCAACCTGGGGCTTGACCTCATGACCCTGAGATCACGACCTGAGCCAAAACCAGGAGTCAGATGCCTAACCAACTGAGCCACCCAGGCGCCCCAGAGGACCACCAATTGCTAGAGCAATTCTCTGCCTTTCAAATAATCCCCCTTACCCCAGGTTACTAGTCCAAAGTGGTTTCATTGAATAGTTGTTGCTCAGCTCAACAAAAGATTTCCCGAAGACAGGCACTGGGTATCCTGTCTCTCTGACACACCCCCTAGCACCTGGCATGACACTGTTATCAGAACGAGAACGGTGAAGTCCTAACAGGCACAGAGGCAAACAGTTTTCAGAGGTCACGGCAGCTCCGCTGGGAGGAAGGACCCAGGTTCAAGGGCAATCACGCGGCACCGGCGGAAGAGGTGTCAGGGGTCTCTCTTGGTGTGTTTATGATCTCTCGTGAAGAGTGTTCACGAAGATAATCTCTGGTGTCTTTCCACCTCTCTTGTCAGAGTTCGCAGTGGCGGTGCTATCCTGCCAGGACATAGAGCAGGAAAGGATTGGGCTTGGGGGCAGGCAGATGGGATAGAGCCTCTGTGACCTCGATTTAGCTGCGTGCGAGGCTTAGTTTACTCACTTCTCAAAATGAGAGGAGCATACCTCCCGGCAAGTTGATTTTAAGCATCAGAAAGGATCCACATAAAGCACCCAGCACAGTGCCTGGGAATAGTAGCTGCTCAATAAATATTAGGTGCGATCAACTCTCCTTCATCTGGGCTTGCCCTAACCCAGGGGTTTTCAACCGAGACAACTGCACATTAAAATCACCTGGGGGATCTCTGTGCCTCCTGGATTTTGATGCCTGTTTCCTTCCCCAAATTAGGGCATGGAGCACTGGGTATTATACACAAACAATGAATCATGGAACACTACATCAAAAACTAAGGATGTAATGTGTGGTGATTAACATAACAATTAAAAACTTTTTAAAAATCACCTGGGGGAGCTTTGAAAAACCCTGATCCGCCCCTCCAGGCCACACCTCAGCCCAGTGAATGATAATCTCTGAGCCAGTAAGTGGGGCCGTTTTTAAAGCCCCCAGGTGGGTCCAGCATTCAGCGTAGGTTGAGAACCACTGGTCTAAGTGTAAGGAGCAGTCACTTCTTTTTGGCCGAGGAACTGGCACTGGCTAATTAGCCTCCTCCAGGGGTGGGGGGGAGGGAAGGGGGGAGGGGACGAGGCTTCCCGCTTCCCTCCCATGCACACCCCCAAGGCTTGCTCCTCTTCAGGCTCCTGCAGGGACAACAATCTGCCAGCCCTCAGTACTAGTGGGTTTCTTCCTAGCTAGTGATCTGCCCTGGGGACATGAGCACAGCACAGTGCCCTCCATCCCATCCCAGACCAGCCCTCCGGGTATTTGAGCCCAGACTACTTTGTTTATCTGCAATTCCTGGTTATCTACCTCCTCCTTCAGCCGGTATGATTATTGTATTATTGTCACCCACATTTTCTGGGGTTTCACTAACAGTGACATCAAATGGGGTCACATGAATAAAATAGCCACCAGAAAAACTCACCCCAATATTCAGCCCCTGGAGAGCTCACCCCACAAGCATGTCTGATGTTTCCTGGGCGGTGCCTCACATGTGTTCTTGAACAAAACCAGTCACCTACCATCCTGGTTCTGTCACATCATATCCATGAGATCAAACTACCTCAAAGGACTGTGAAGAGTAAATAAATAATATACATAAAGTACCTTAGCCTAGTGTTTGCAACAAGTTGTGTTTTCAATAAATGTTAGGGTTTTTGTTTTTTTTTTAATTTATTTATTTGAGAAAGAGAGCACAGAGGGAGAGGGAGAGAGAGAAGTAGAATCCCCACTGAGCAAGGAGCCCGATGCGAGACTCAGTCCCAGGACCCTGGGATCATGACCTGAGCTGAAGGCAGACGCTTAACTGACTGAGCCACCCAGGCGCCCCTAAAAGTTAGGGTTTTTATAATGAGGAGGTGGCACCCTTGCCAGGCACCACTCTCCTTTCTGATGCTATTCTTTCCCCATCACATTGCTCTCTCATGGAGCTCCTACCATTGTCTGGAGACCACACAGGGATTTATGGCAAAGTTGGGCAGAGTCCTACCCTTCGGAAGACACATTCTGTTACCCAGGTTCCAGACAGTATTGCTTGGGCCTCAAGGTCTCACTAAAATTTGCCTGACCTTTCTTTTCCCCTTCTGACTCTGGCATAAGTCCCCATCTTGCACTTCAGCAGCCTTCTGCCCTTTATTCCTGGAATGTCGCTACTAGGTGAGCTGCCTGGCTTGGTGGCTCTTCCCCCAGTGGGCTAGCTGCACTGGGTCATGAGACGAAGCTGAGTCTCTGCAGGAAGCACAGTTTGGGCCCAGCTGGGACACTGATGTGCTTCCCTACCATGAGAGGAACCAGGGGGTCCCTGGTTTAGGGGGATGGTGGTTTGCACAAAGCCATCCACATCCTCTTTGCTACCTGCTGATAAAACAATTACTGCGCATCTATCATTTGGTGGGTAATGGATACCAGATCCAGTCCTGTCCTCATTATGTTAAGTCTGAGAAGATACAGGATGTGCAGGAAGGAGTAATTCACACACTCCGGATTGCATTTAAATAATGGCTAATTAAGAGAAACGGATTGTAATGGCTGGAGAAGATCATGGAAGAAACAGGTATTAGGAGCCAGCTTGATATAGGTTGGTTAAAAAGACTCTATAGATGAGATGAATCTAAGAAAATGTTTGAAGGAAGAACAGTGGTGTCCCCAAGGGTAGGGGATGATCAGGGTGGTCAGCTCAGGGTACAGGCAAAATGGCGGTGCACTGTCTGAAGAGAGTCTGAAAACAATAAAATCAACTAAAATCGAGTCCACTTTTTATTATCACAGTGCAAGAGGAATTCTAGACAATAAAAGACTATTCCGGTAGTAGTCCTTTATTGCCTTAGTAATTCTTACAAAACACTGAGCTGGGTGCTTTCTATATACTCTCAGAGATAGCAATAGTCTTTTTGTCTTAAGCGTTTGAACTTCCATTTCTTCTGTCAGATTAAGATTTGTATTTTAAATCTCCCACTTTATACCATTCCTAAGAGTCTGATACTTTGGGGGTCCTTTCTGGAAAGTGCAGTGTTCAATAAAAGTCAGGTCATTATCCACTTTAGAATGAAAATGGGACATCAGAGAGGGGATTATGGACATAAACAATATTTGGGGAATGGACAATGGGTCTAGAATCTTAGACTTCTGCCTTCAGCCTTTATGTTTATGACTCCCCTATATAAACCTGCTGTTCCATATCCAAAATCAGTCAGGCTGTGGGGCACCTGGGTGGCTCAGTCGTTAAGCGTCTGCCTTCGGCTCAGGTCATGATCCCAGGGTCCTGGGATCGAGCCCCGCATCGGGCTCCCACTTCTCCCTCTCCCGCTCCCCCTGCTTGTGTTCCCTTTCTCGCTGTGTCTCTCTCTGTCAAATAAAAAAATAAAAAAAAATCAGTCAGGCTGTGGTTTGGTGGATAGTTGGAATGTGGACCCCATGAGGGCAGGGGTCTTTTCACTGAGTACCCGAAGCGATGAGATTAGTGCTGGGCCAGAGGAAATGCTCCCTAAATATTTGTTGTGTCAGAGAAAAAGAAATAGTTCAAGTATTTCTAACAGAGGTTAAAGGCTTTATTCAGCCGATGCAAATCTGGATCTGAAGACACATTGACTATCCAAGATGATGCAGTCTGGGATCTTATCGACTGAGAAGGGAGGGATGTGGGATCTTGTGGTCTGCTAGGTTACAATTTCTTTATCTCTAACTGCTGCAATATTTGCAGATAGTTGGAGATGGCTCTGGGTTTTCGTGACTCTTAGTGGAAATCACTGGATCAATCTCATCCCAGGAACTGTCAGAACAGTTCTTCCAAAAGCTGTTTTTGTAAGCTTGGAGGTTGTCCGTTAATCAAGGTTCATGGGAGGGGAGGTAGGAAAAAAAGGGGGTGTGGAGAGAAAATAATAGGGAAAAAGAGAAAGGAGGCAAGGGTTGAAGCAAGGAGAATGAGGTCTAGTTTCACCTTTTTATAGTTGAATGAATGAATGGATAAATGAATGTGCAAATTACATTTTCTCCCCCTCCCCCCAGTCATACATCTGCACTTGGAAAATGGCCAGAAATACTTAAGTCATGTTAATTTTTTTGGATACACACACATATCCAAGGAAGCTGCCACAAAATGTCCCCCTTAGAGCTCTGATCTCACACAGGAGATTTGCTACTCCTTTCGTTTCCAAAGCTCCTGTTCTAGCAGTCAGGGTGAATTAAAGTCAGAATCACCAGAGGCATTTTAACATTTCTTAAGCGATGAGATCAGGACTTGGGGTCCCCACTGAACACTTCAAACGTATAGCTGAGAGAGCAAATCAGCCAAATTCTACCAAGTTTTAAATCCCGTAATTCTGTGCTTGTATGTAACTTTGATCTGTTTTGGGAACACAGCCCCTGCTTCTAATCTGGGCCCATCATCTTGGAAATGCGTGTCCTGTTCATGAGAGATGCTGAGAAAGAAAGGGTACATAGATCAGGGTGAGACCATCACCACCCCTGGGACAGCACCTCCAAGGCACTGCTGGTGTTAGATCACTATTGTCACCTTTAATAGGAAAGGTCCTGAACGTAGTTTTCAAAAGTAACCGATTCATGATTAGGACTGAGCTTGAATTTGGGATTGACAAGGGGGTGGGGGCGGGCGGGGTGGGGAGAGATAAGGCAAAAATGCTATCTTGCTTCTAGGAAGACCTAAAACCATGCCATCCTCTCTTTTTCTTCAAAGCACTTGTTGAACTGAATGAATCTTCATCACTTAAAAATCTCCCGTTCAGTGGTGTTGGAGTCAGATTACACTGGCTCACAAGAGCCAATTGTGAGCGTCTCTCTCCCATTTCATGATCCATGATGTTAGCTCAGTAGCTTTAAATCAGCCACGGTGGAAGTACTTTGGGAAATTGCAAAAACTACAAATCAAGCACCCGCAGCCCAAGAACTGGGGGGTTTTAGCACTCTATGGCCCCTATCCATCTTTCAGGAGCCAGGTTAATACCCATTTCTTTTTTTTTTTTTAAGATTTTATTTATTTATTTGAGAGAGAGAATAAGATAGAGAGAGTACAAGGGGGGAGAGGGAGAAGCAGACTCCCTGCTGAGCAGGGAGCCCAACGCGGGACTCGATCCCGGGACTCTAGGATCATGACCTAAGCCGAAGGCAGTCACTTAACCAACTGAGCCACCCAGGCGCCCGATACCCATTTCCTCATAAAGCTTCAGCTGACTACTCCAGCCTAACAATGATTTCCTGCCCGCCACAGCAGAGGGCCCTTATATGATTGATTCTACTTAAGCAATATATTGTGGCTTCGAGCAGTGATCTTGTGTTATTTAAATATACCACCATTTAACCTTTAATGATTCTTCATGTAGATTTTAAGTTCCATGAGAGCAGGAACAATATACTATGCATCTGTATGCCCCATGGGTTTTGTCAGAATGAAAACAAATGGCAGGAGATCAAAATAAAATGCGTTAAAGAAATGAGTGATAATTAGGTGTTGGAAAAACCTAGGCAATTGGATAGAAATGAGATACATTTTGCAATATGTAAAATTGTATTTTCAGAAAATAATTTAAATTAACCACATCTGTAGCTGTATGTAATGCCACTTCCAATTTGTTGATAATTGTACTGTTTATGGTTTTTGAAGACTTTGACATGCCTTTTGTTCTAACGACAGCAGTTTAGTTGTGAGATCTGAACACTGATGTGTCGTTTGCTCATGGCAGATGTCCTTCAACACTGAGGTTGGACAAAGGCAGAGAAGCAAAATATGTCACAGAGTATCTTCTTTTTATTTATTTATTTATTTTTTAAAAGATTTATTTTAGAGAGGGGGGAGGGGCAGAGGAGGAGAATCTTCAAGAAGACTCCCAACTGAGCATGGAGCCCATCACGGGGCTCCATCTCATGACTCGTGAGATCATGACCTGAGCCGAAACCAAGAGCGGGGTGCTCAACTGACTGAGCCACCCAGGTGCCCCAAGGTGCCATCTTTTTCATCTGCTGCCTCACTAATCAGTTCTTCAACGGCCATCATTCTTGACTCAAAAAAGTGATGTAAGTCATAATCTGTATTCCCAACCCAACTTCACATATAGTCATGATTTCTACAAAATATTTTTGGGGTCAAGATATATCTTAATACCAAGAAATAAAGCCCCATACCTAATGTTCCAGTAATGGATACATTGTTTTTAAATATTTGTTTTAATACTAATGTCAGATTAGTTAGGGCCTAATCCATCCTGTTGACGGGACCTAGTATAAGTAGAAGGATAAAGATTTCTATCCCACATTAATACATTTTATGGGATGCAAAGCCACTTTTTCTCCACTAAAACATAAGGTCACGAACTAATAGAATCCTCACTTTCTGAGCATTTCATTTGGCTTAAAACAAAACAAAACAAAACAAAAACCAGTTTTAGAAAAGATGAATCCACAGCATAGGCTTGTAGAAGTACTGGGGGAAATAAGACATCAGAGTTTTGTGAAATGTTGCTCTCAAACCAGTATCTGCTCTTCAAAACATTTATGTTAAATGGACTAGAAGTAAATGTTAAGAAGCGCTCTGCGCAAAGCTATTTATATAAGTGTGCTGTCACAGATTAAAATTAAGTGACCTGTGGCAATCTCCCAAAAAACAAAAAGACTAAAAGGAAAGACTTTTTGGTCTCTTCTTATCCTTTCTCCCCCTTTAACTTACGGCCATTAATAGTTGTAATGCTCTATGACTTACTGCAACTGGATTTCATCCTTTGGTTCATTTTCCCCCCTATCACTTGAGTCTTCTCTGTGCATCTATTTTTATATCAGTAAATGACAATTTTATGGATTAAAAAAAAGCAGGACAATACGATTAGCACTCTGTTTTTAAAAAATAAGATGGTCTCCTCTCCTTTATGTTCACTGACTGCCAGTCTCCTGCCTTACCCTAAAGAAAATTTTTTTTTCTTTTTGTTCTCCTAATTTCCAGGGTTCTGCTGTATTCTACTGATTTCTTGCTTTCCCAGAATAGCCCATTTACTCTTTTTTGCCCATTGGGACAGAATGGGATGAGGAGAGGGTGGAGACTGTCTGAACCAGGTGACCTGACCCTATTTTCCCCACTTGTCCTTCCTATTTGCTGCTCAGGCTCCTGGCAGCTGATTCAGGACTCATGGCCTTGAACCAATAGATGGAGTCCATCTCCCCTCAAAAAACACCTGGGACCAGCAGTCTCTTTGTTATATTTGCTCTGACTGTACCAGGATGAATATACTGCAAACTTAGCATCCTGAGTAAGAAAAGCCTACTACAGGGACATTACCAGAGCTGTGACAAGTTTCACGTGCCTAAGAAATTGTATTTGCCCAGCAGGAACATAGTAAACACTGGATTTTAGTTTTCAAAGAAAAGGAAACTTCAAAATTTCATGGTTTTCCCCAGTGAAACACTGGAGATAAGGCATGCTTGATTTGTCTAAGTAGCTTGGTATCGTCACTTGTTTTTGAATTATTATGTAGCCCAAGTTTCCCCTGTCTGCCCCTATGGCATCTCTTAGCTGTCCATTCCTCTCCATTCTCATTCCTGGGGCATTTTCTTGCCTCTGCTGCTACTGGCCCATCTGTATCCAGTCTCGCCACCTTCAAAACCATCCTCCACATAGCCACGCAAGGGGTCTCCCCCAAACAGAAATTGTGTTATGTCAGTCCACTTTGTAAAACTCTTCAACATTGAAGCCCTAGCTCCTTAAAAGGCAATCAAGGGCCTGGACCCTTGAAAAGGAAAAATCATCCCTGGCAGCTAGCCTGTGAGGTTCCCAACTGAACACGAACTGTGCTCACAGAACAAGGATGAGACAACTTTGCTCTGCAACCATGTCTGAAACAGAGACAAAGATACACTGCAACCACAAAATGGCTAACTATCCCCCTTTCCCAGTTAACATGGAAGACCTCACAGTGGATGATGCTAGCCGCACTGCGATCCTTCTATCTCCTGGATAAAATGATTAAACACCCAATTACTGAATTAACCCTGCTCTTAATGGCCCTAAATACAGAACACATTCTCAGAACGCTGTCTCCACTTTCTCAGACACTCCTCCCGAATCCTGTAATGAGCCCCTCCCAACTCTCTGTTAACGGAGCTGTTCCACAGACCTTCTGCTGATGGTTCTCTCTTGCTACAACAAGTTAAATAAAATTGCCTTTCTGGCCTAGGAGAGGTTATGGATGGTTTTGGGCCATTGATTTTAACATACCTCTGCCCTCTACAGTGTGTCCTGTAGTCAGAGCAAGACCACATGCAGTTTCCCACACACGTGTCTTTTAGCACATTGGCTTTTAGGACCTTTTCTCTTTCTCCACATAGAAAACTATCTTAGTTTCAGAATCCAACTCACCTGACAACTCATGTGTGAACACTTCTAAAACCCTAACATTTTCTTGGGCCAAGTTCCCATTGTCTTGGATTAATTCTGAGCCAGATCCTATGAAGGAGAGGCTCACCTCTGGGGACTGAAATGAGAGAAGACCAGATTCAAGTTCTGGCTTTGGCAATGTATGACCTTGAGAAATTTACTTCGGACTCAAATCAGGGCTAAGCTGGCAGATGCAATTCCCCCAACTAATTCTATTTAATCATTAGGACTCACTGACACTTATGAAATGACCCTGAAACCAACTGTGCACATATTAACATCCTGGGACTTAGAACAATACATCTTTTCCTTATTTGGAGCTTAATAAGACAATGTCCAAGACTGCCAAATAAATCACGTTCATTTCCTTCGCTTCTTTGCTTCCCTAGTTTGCAAAGTAGGACGTCTCAATTTGATTTATTCTAGAGTACGGTTGTAATAGATTTATGAGGCATTGTCCCTTAAGACCTGGCAGCAGAGGGTCTGAGGATTGGATCCAGGTCCTGACCACTTGAACAAGCCAGAGGGTCTCTATATGGAAATTTATGATAATACCATCTTTCTCTTAGGGTTAATGGAGTGGGAGGCATAGACTTTCTAAAGCAGCAGTTCTCAACCTGTGATGCACGTTAGAATCACCTAAAGAGCTTTTAAAACATACTCATGCCTAGATCCCACCCCCTTAAAATTCTGGAGGGGGCCTGGGTGTTGGTAATTTTTTTAAGTTTTTTTTTTTTTTTTAAAGATTTTATTTATTTATTTGACAGAGAGAGAGAGCACAAGCAGGGGGAGTGGCAGAGGGAGAGGGAGAAGTAGAATCCCCGAGGAGCAGGGAGCCCGATGTAGGGCTCTATCCCAGGACCCTGGGATCATGACCTGAGCTGAAGGCAGTCACTTAACCAACTGAGCCATCCAGGCGCCCAATTTTTTAAAGTTCTGTAGGTCTAATTGACAGTCTAGGCTGAGCATCGCTGATCTAGATCTGGGCAGAAAAGTTCCTCTAAAAACATAAAGCCTTTCCCAGCACCAGGGAATAGAAAGCATGGGAATCTAAAACTACTAAGTGATGATTGACAAATGATCAAATTCTATGAAGTTCCCAAGCAAACCTTCACGAGGCCAAGACTCCTCCAACCAAAAAGGAAGCAAGTGATGGATAAATTCAGGCTGTAGAAATTTAAAACATTAACAAATTTGGAAATGTATACTGTTGCACAGATCAAGGAATATTGAAATGAAATGGGGCCAGAAGCTAATTATATGGAAATATTTCTATTTGCACATTTCTCCAGAAGGCAAAGTAGAGATTGCAACCAATATATCTATACAAGTGACAAGAATATTAAGTTTTCTTTCATTCCTCTAGTACGCTACCTTTCTCAGCATGTATTCTGTCCTAGTTCTTGTGAAGGTGAGAATAATATCAAACTCATTAATTGTCTACATTTTAGATACGATAAGACTTTAGTGAATGGTGTTAATTAAACTACAAAACAACTCCTCTTGCAGTGGTGTGCATTCCAAGTTAAAGCAATTAATTCACTCACTTAAACTGATCAAGATTTAATTACCATCACTCTGTGCAATTACTCCATAATTAAAGTAATTTGGTTCATTCCACTTGCTGACAGTGTCATTGAACAGCCATTCACAGAACCAAAAGAAGTGATAATTAACTTAAAGAATAGCTCAGGGCAGTTTTACACAGACAAGTTCACTGTTAGTTATTCCTAAAATACCTAGAATGAAGGAAGGTGCAGGGAGAAAATCCTGGCAGAATTTTAAAACAAAAATAATGACAAATAAACAACACTTTAGGGTTTTTTTTTCTCTCCCCCAAATAAGGTCTCTAGCAATTTAAATGGTAGCCATTGTTATAACCTACCCATGAATTAGAGTCATGGGCAAAACAAACAGAACTAGAAAAAAATTAAGCACTTAAATATTGGTTAGGGCTAATCACTGTGGGGGGTTAGTGCTTGCTTGAGAGTTGGTAGGTATCGTACCAAATATACTGGTACAAAAAGAACTCTCAGGAGTCTCCAGAGAAGAACCAAAAAGGTGTTTAAGGATTACAAAACTCAAGTCTGGAGGAAGTTTTGGGAAATACACACACACACACGCAGAGGCCACAGACAGGAATGGTTGTCTCTTTACCTGTAGAATCGTGTTATAGAGCAGTTAACCGACTAGTTCTCCAATCACAAAAACACGGTAAGATTAGCTTAGGAATTGGGATAGAGCATTACTGGGAAGTGCTAGGACAGATTACAGGGAATGGGGCTTGTCTAAGATCACAGGTCTAGAACAGAGTGGGAGAGCTGGGGCCAGACCTCTCCTCCCTCAGAAGGCACACCCAGAGGTGGATTATATTGAACTGAACAGAACCGAATTAAAGTGAATTTCTGGGAAAGGACCAGATGGAATCTAAAGTGGCCTCCTCACCAAAGGGCCAAGTGAATCAAAATACACGTGTAATAGGGGCTATGCAAGGATTTAGTGAAAATTGAGAATTATTTCTGAGAGCCCTGCTTCTGAGGTAACTAGTCACAGAGACAATAGCCTTCTATTACACTCTGAAGAAAACATGAGCTTTGGATGGTGGTCCTTTAGAGTCTACCTACTGGGTATGACACGTGGGGCAGCTTCTGGATCCCACGCTCTGAGCCGGGGAGAAGGAAAGGGGCACTCATCCTTCTGTTTTTTCTCAAATTATTTTGACACAACTTTGAAATTCCCACCTTTAACCATATATCCAATGGAGCCTGTGAGAGATGCCAAGAGTGAGACTTCCTTTCGGGTGCAGTTGCCTTAGGTGGTCCACACTAGGAGCATGGCCCCAGAACTGAGCCCTCCGGGGAGGCCTCACCCATGTCTTCACCACTGTACCCACAAGGAAATTAGTTGAACTAAACAGCTCCCTTTAAATACTGAGATCCGTGAAGCAAGGAGACAACCAAGATCACAGGTGTAGGTGGTGCCAGACCTAGAGCTGGATTCCCTGTCTCAAGTCTTCCTAGACCATGTTCTTTTGCTGGACAATGGCTAATGCAAACTATGCACAAGGGACTCTCTATTAATGAAACCGTTGTGCATTTCCCCATTCATGACATGTCCATGTATATTTAGAACATTTACCTTAATGCACGTCTCAGCCTTGTGTCCTAAAAAAAAATTCCTTCAGAAATCCTTTTTCTTTCCTGATCCCATTTGAAAATACTAGAAGGTGCATGGTGTTAAAATATCATTCAAAGGATAAGACATATACCCTCTGAAGATTTTTACTCACAAATTAGCAAGTCATCTATATATTATTAAAGGTATTTCCTGAGTTTAACTAAAAAGATTACAATAAGAATCTATATAATGATAGTCTTAAAGTATAACCTCAGAGCGATTAGGATCCTAGAACTTCATAGCTAGATGTGATTGTCAGAATTCACCCAGCAACATAATTCGTATATGAGGAAATGGATGCCTAGAAGTGAGGGTGTGACTTGCCAAAGGCAGGAGGCTAATTAGTGACAGAGCTAGGACTAACGCAGATTTCCTCGTCCTCATTCAGGAAGCAGTATTAGGAGGTCAGAAGATTTCTCGGCACATATACTTGAATAGAACCTACGACTTTATGAGTTTCCAGAGGAAATGTTCAGGCTTCTACACGTGAGGGGTGGTGTGGTGTTAAGGGCACCGACTCTGGAGCTGGACACCTGAGCTGGATCCCAGACCCTCCACTTTCTAACCTCCCTCTACCTCAGTATCACCGTGTGCAGAAAGGGTATGATAATGACAGCAACTCTTCATAGAGTTCCTGTTGGATTATGTGAGCTAACTCAAGAGAAGATTTAGAAGAGTGCCCGGCCCATTGCACTCAATAAATACTGGCTACTGCTGTTCCCATTCCATCTTGGCAACAAGAGGCTGTCTCGGTGGCTGTGTTCTGGGACCTCCAGCTCACTCTAGCTGAGCGTGACCCCTAGCTTCTCAAGGTTCTGATACTTCTGGGTTGGAATGCACTGTAGCAAGAAATGTGCCAAACAGAAACCTCAAATCTCAATTTGCTTATTCATGAAATCATCGACCCAGATCTGCAGGCAGAGCCAAAACCCCGGACAGCTTTTTCCATCCTTACTGAAAAGCTATGGCTGTCATCTCTTCAAACTTCTTACTGCCAACCTCATTTGTACCCCCAGCTAATGAATTCTATCCATGTAACCCTGATGGACTTCTCACCATGATTTACTTGAGTTCCATATCCTTCCCTGTTGGATACAAAAACAGAATTCTCATTTAAGTAGGCCATTTTTTTTTTAAAAAGTGTGTGTGTGTGCATGCACGCACATGTGCACACCAGTGGTACTGTGCATGTGGTACAGTGTGCAAGAGCACTAACATAGGAATTCAAGGACTTATTTCTGGTCCTGATCCATTCCCAACTTCCTGTGTGACCTTAAGCAGTCACTAAACTCTCTGGTCCTTTGTTGATTCAACTCTAAAATGAAGAGGTTGGATGAAAAGCTTTCTGTATTAGTCAGGGTTCCCCAGAGAAAAAGAACCAACAGGAGGGGTGTGTGTGTGTGTACACACAAATAAATTTATTATAGAGGACTGGCTTACATGATCATGGAGGCTGGCAAGTCCCAAGATCTGCAGGGTGAGTCAGTGAGTTGGAGAGCAGATGGTGTGATTCCATTCTGAAGACCATCAGGCTTGAGACCCAGGAAGAGCTAATGTTTTAGTTCAAGTCTGAGGCAGAAAAAAAGCTGATGTCCCCATCAAAAGTGTTCAGGCAGGATGAATTCTCTCTTGCTCAGGGGAGGGTCAGCCTTTTGTTTCATGCAGGCCTTCAACTGATTAGATGAGGCCCACCCACATTATGGAGAGCAATCTGGTTTACTCAACTTCCCAATTTAAATGTTAATCTCATCCAAAAATTCCCTCACAGGAGCACCCACAGTAATGTTTGACCAAGTATCTGGGTACCCTGTGGCCCAGTCAAGTTGTCACATAAAGTTAAGCATTGAACCTTCTGAGGTCTCTTCCAATTCAAATTCCTATGATATACAATCCTATTTATCATTAATACACAGACAAAACCACTCTGTAAGTGGACACCGTTTTCTGTCTCTTTAGCCCTTCCCTAGGTGCAGGAAGCCTAACAACTGCTATAAGGGAAGTGCATATAAAACACAGTGGGGGGGCACCTGGGTGGTTTAGTCATTAGGGTCTGCCTTTGGCTCAGGTCATGATCCCAGGGTCCTGGGATCGAGCCCCACGTCGGGCTCCTTGCTCAGCGGGAAGCCTGCTTCTCCCTCTCCCACTCCCCCTGCTTGTGTTCCCTCTCTCGCTGTGTCTCTGTCAAATAAATAAAATCTTAAAAACAAAAAAACCCCAAAAACACAGTGGGAATAGCAAAGAAGGAGTCCTTAGCTCTGAGCAGAGCTCTCTTCACCAGACATGTAAGCAGCTCAAAGGCAGGAAATATTTTGTTTTTTATAGTAGGCACTAAATAACAAATACTCATCAAAATGAAAGATATAAAATGAATGAAAATTTGATAAATTGGAGAAGAAAGCATTTCAAAACATTGAGCATGATATGGAATTAACTAGGTCAATTGGATGAGAAGTTAGATTGGGAAAGAGAAAGTCATTCTGAATTGAGATGAGCTACAGTATAAAATATATACTGAGACAAAGACTTAAAATGAAAAAAAAGTAGGTAAAATATCTCAATAATTTTTTATATTTATTTTGTGTCAAAATAATACTGGATATTTGGGGTTCAACATGTCATTAACATTAATTTCATGTTTCTTTTGACTTTTCAAATGTAGCTACCAGTGAATTTAAAACTATGTATGTGGTTTACATTATATTTCTATGGGACAGCATTTCTATAGAATGTTGGCAAAAGGCTTTAATAAAGTGGAAAATGGTGGAGATTTTAAGTGAGAAGATGCAGGAGGAATCCAGGAGGGGAATGATATGGTTACTTGAGTACATATATGTACATTTTCCGAGAAAGTCTGTAAGACTTACTAAAGGTGTGGGTGTACAGAATATTTTTGTTACACATTGAGAACATATAGATTGAATATATCTCATTAGCGCAATAAGTAGTTATTGAGTACCAGGTATTGAACCTGGGTTCAAAAGCTTTATTCTGCTTACATCTCAGTGGCCAGAACCGGGTCACTAATCATCACAAAGGATAACGGGATTACCATAGATGGTGGGG